>NW_027616424.1:0-341106 GCF_964187855.1 Myxine glutinosa | reverse complement strand
AAAAAACACTTTCCGCACTTGTGTTAGTGTTGAAAACCCACTTTTCGCACTTGTGTTAGTGTTGAAAAACCACTTTTCGCACTTGTGTTGGTGCAGGAAACCACTTTTGCACTTGTATTAGTGTGGCAAAACCACTTTTCGCACTTGTGTTAGTGTTGAAAAACCACTTTTCGCACTTGTGCTAGTGTTGAAAAACCACTTTTCGCACTTGTGTTGGTGCAGGAAACCACTTTTGCACTTGTATTAGTGTGGAAAAAACACTTTTTACACTTGTGATAGTGTTGAAAAACCACTTTTCGCACTTGTGTTAGTGTTGAAAACCCACTTTTCGCACTTGTGTTAGTGTTGAAAAACCACTTTTCGCACTTGTGTTGGTGTGGAAAAAACACTTTTTGCACTTGTATTAGTGTGGAAAAACCACTTTTCGCACTTGTGTTAGTGTTGAAAAACCACTTTTCGCACTTGTGCTAGTGTTGAAAACCCACTTTTCGCACTTGTGTTAGTGTTGAAAACCCACTTTTCGCACTTGTGTTAGTGTTGAAAAACCACTTTTCGCACTTGTATTAGTGTGGAAAAACCACTTTTCGCACTTGTGTTAGTGTTGAAAAACCACTTTTCGCACTTGTGCTAGTGTTGAAAAACCACTTTTCGCACTTGTGTTGGTGCAGGAAACCACTTTTGCACTTGTATTAGTGTGGAAAAAACACTTTTTACACTTGTGATAGTGTTGAAAAACCACTTTTCGCACTTGTGTTAGTGTTGAAAAACCACTTTTCGCACTTGTGTTCGTGTTGAAAAACCACTTTTCGCACTTGTGTTGGTGCAGGAAACTACTTTTGCACTTGTATTAGTGTGGAAAAACCACTTTTCGCACTTGTGTTAATGTTGAAAAACCCCTTTTCGCACTTGTGTTAATGTTGAAAAACCACTTTTCGCACTTGTTTTGGTGCAGGAAACTACTTTTGCACTTGTATTAGTGTGGAAAAACCACTTTTCGCACTTGTGTTAGTGTTGAAAACCCACTTTTCGCACTTGTGTTAGTGTTGAAAAACCACTTTTCGCACTTGTGTTAGTGTTGAAAAACCACTTTTCGCACTTGTGTTGGTGCAGGAAACCACTTTTGCACTTGTATTAGTGTGGAAAAAACACTTTTTGCACTTGTGATAGTGTTGAAAAACCACTTTTCGCACTTGTGTTAGTGTTGAAAAACCACTTTTAGCACTTGTGTTGGTGAAGGAAACCACTTTTGCACTTGTACTAGTGTGGAAAAACCACTTTTCTCACTTCTGTTAGTGTTGAAAAACCACTTTTTGCACTTGTGTTAGTGTTGAAAAACCGCTTTTCGCACTTGTGTTGGTGCAGGAAACCACTTTTGCACTTGTATTAGTGTGGAAAAAACACTTTTTGCACTTGTGATGGTGTTGAAAAACCACTTTTCGCACTTGTGTTAGTGTTGAAAAAACACATTTCGCACTTGTGTTTGTGTTGAAAAACCACATTTCGCACTTGTGTTGGTGCAGGAAACCACTTTTGCACTTGTATTAGTGTGGAAAAAACACTTTTTGCACTTGTGATAGTGTTGAAAAACCACTTTTCGCACTTGTGTTAGTGTTGAAAAACCACTTTTCGCACTTGTGTTCGTGTTGAAAAACCACTTTTCGCACTTGTGTTGGTGCAGGAAACTACTTTTGCACTTGTATTAGTGTGGAAAAACCACTTTTCGCACTTGTGTTAATGTTGAAAAACCCCTTTTCGCACTTGTGTTAGTGTTGAAAAACCACTTTTCGCACTTGTGTTGGTGCAGGAAACCACTTTTGCACTTGTATTAGTGTGGAAAAACCACTTTTCGCACTTGTGTTAGTGTTGAAAAACCACTTTTCGCACTTGTGCTAGTGTTGAAAAACCACTTTTCGCACTTGTGTTGGTGCAGGAAACCACTTTTGCACTTGTATTAGTGTGGAAAAACACTTTTTACACTTGTGATAGTGTTGAAAAACCACTTTTCGCACTTGTGTTAGTGTTGAAAACCCACTTTTCGCACTTGTGTTAGTGTTGAAAAACCACTTTTCGCACTTGTGTTGGTGTGGAAAAAACACTTTTTGCACTTGTGATAGTATTGAAAAACCACTTTTCGCACTTGTGTTAGTGTTGAAAAACCACTTTTCGCACTTGTGTTGGTGAAGGAAACCACTTTTGCACTTGTATTAGTGTGGAAAAACCACTTTTCGCACTTGTGATAGT
Organism: Myxine glutinosa; assembly: GCF_964187855.1. NCBI lineage: Eukaryota > Metazoa > Chordata > Myxini > Myxiniformes > Myxinidae > Myxine > Myxine glutinosa. The sequence continues at coordinate 338,865 of NW_027616424.1, read as the reverse complement.
GTTGAAGAACCACTTTTCGCACTTGTTTTAGTGTTGAAAAACCACTTTTCGCACTTGTGTTGGTGCAGGAAACCACTTTTGCACTTGTATTAGTGTGGAAAAAACACTTTTTGCACTTGTGATAGTGTTGGAAAACCACTTTTCGCACTTGTGTTAGTGTTGGAAAACCACTTTTCGCACTTGTGTTAGTGTTGAAAAAACACTTTTCGCACTTGTGTTGGTGCAGGAAACCACTTTTGCACTTGTATTAGTGTGGCAAAACTACTTTTCGCACTTGTGTTAGTGTTGAAAAACCACTTTTCGCACTTGTGTTAGTGTTGAAAAACCACTTTTCGCACTTGTGTTGGTGCAGGAAACCACTTTTGCACTTGTATTAGTGTGGAAAAAACACTTTTTACACTTGTGATAGTGTTGAAAAACCACTTTTCGCACTTGTGTTAGTGTTGAAAAACCACTTTTCGCACTTGTGTTAGTGTTGAAAAACCACTTTTCGCACTTGTGTTGGTGCAGGAAACCACTTTTGCACTTGTATTAGTGTGGAAAAAACACTTTTTGCACTTGTGATAGTGTTGAAAAACCACTTTTCGCACTTGTGTTAGTGTTGAAAAACCACTTTTAGCACTTGTGTTGGTGAAGGAAACCACTTTTGCACTTGTATTAGTGTGGAAAACCACTTTTCTCACTTGTGTTAGTGTTGAAAAACCACTTTTTGCACTTGTGTTAGTGTTGAAAAACCACTTTTCGCACTTGTGTTGGTGCAGGAAACCACTTTTGCACTTGTATTAGTGTGGAAAAAACACTTTTTGCACTTGTGATGGTGTTGAAAAACCACTTTTCGCACTTGTGTTAGTGTTGAAAAAACACATTTCGCACTTGTGTTTGTGTTGAAAAACCACTTTTCGCACTTGTGTTGGTGCAGGAAACCACTTTTGCACTTGTATTAGTGTGGAAAAAACACTTTTCACACTTGTGTTAGTTTTGAAAAACCACTTTTCGCACTTGTATTAGTGTGGAAAAAACACTTTTTGCACTTGTGATAGTGTTGAAAAACCACTTTTCGCACTTGTGTTAGTGTTGAAAAACCACTTTTCGCACTTGTGTTGGTGCAGGAAACCACTTTTGCACTTGTATTAGTGTGGAAAAAACACTTTTTGCACTTGTGATAGTGTTGAAAAACCACTTTTCGCACTTGTGTTAGTGTTGAAAAACCACTTTTCGCACTTGTGTTAGTGTTGAAAAACCACTTTTCGCACTTGTGTTAGTGTTTAAAAACCACTTTTCGCACTTGTGTTGGTGCAGGAAACCACTTTTGCACTTGTATTAGTGTGGAAAAAACACTTTCCGCACTTGTGTTAGTGTTGAAAACCCACTTTTCGCACTTGTGTTAGTGTTGAAAAACCACTTTTCGCACTTGTGTTGGTGCAGGAAACCACTTTTGCACTTGTATTAGTGTGGCAAAACCACTTTTCGCACTTGTGTTAGTGTTGAAAAACCACATTTCGCACTTGTGTTAGTGTTGAAAAACCACTTTTCGCACTTGTGTTGGTGCAGGAAACCACTTTTGCACTTGTATTAGTGTGGAAAAAACACTTTTTACACTTGTGATAGTGTTGAAAAACCACTTTTCGCACTTGTGTTAGTGTTGAAAACCCACTTTTCGCACTTGTGTTAGTGTTGAAAAACCACTTTTCGCACTTGTGTTGGTGTGGAAAAAACACTTTTTGCACTTGTGATAGTGTTGAAAAACCACTTTTCGCACTTGTGTTAGTGTTGAAAAACCACTTTTCGCACTTGTGTTGGTGAAGGAAACCACTTTTGCACTTGTATTAGTGTGGAAAAACCACTTTTCGCACTTGTGATAGTGTTGAAGAACCACTTTTCGCACTTGTTTTAGTGTTGAAAAACCACTTTTCGCACTTGTGTTGGTGCAGGAAACCACTTTTGCACTTGTATTAGTGTGGAAAAAACACTTTTTGCACTTGTGATAGTGTTGAAAAACCACTTTTCGCACTTGTGTTAGTGTTGAAAAAACACTTTTTGCACTTGTGTTGGTGCAGGAAACCACTTTTGCACTTGTATTAGTGTGGAAAACCACTTTTCGCACATGTGTTAGTGTTGAAAAACAACTTTTCGCACTTGTGTTGGTGTTGAAAAACCACTTTTCGCACTTGTGTTGGTGCAGGAAACCACTTTTGCACTTGTATTAGTGTGGAAAAAACACTTTTCGCAATTGTGTTAGTGTTGAAAAACCACTTTTTGCACTTGTGTTAGTGTTGAAAAACCACTTTTCGCACTTGTGTTGGTGCAGGAAACCACTTTTGCACTTGTATTAGTGTGGAAAAAACACTTTTTGCACTTGTGATAGTGTTGAAAAACCACTTTTCGCACTTGTGTTAGTGTTGAAAAACCACTTTTCGCACTTGTGTTAGTGTTGAAAAACCACTTTTCGCACTTGTGTTAGTGTTGAAAAACCACTTTTCGCACTTGTGTTGGTGCAGGAAACCACTTTTGCACCGGTATTAGTGTGAAAAAAACACTTTTCGCACTTGTGTTAGTGTTGAAAACCCACTTTTCGCACTTGTGTTAGTGTTGAAAAACCACTTTTCGCACTTGTGTTGGTGCAGGAAACCACTTTTGCACTTGTATTAGTGTGGCAAAACTACTTTTCGCACTTGTGTTAGTGTTGAAAAACCACTTTTCGCACTTGTGTTAGTGTTGAAAAACCACTTTTCGCACTTGTGTTGGTGCAGGAAACCACTTTTGCACTTGTATTAGTGTGGAAAAAACACTTTTTACACTTGTGATAGTGTTGAAAAACCACTTTTCGCACTTGTGTTAGTGTTGAAAAACCACTTTTCGCACTTGTGTTAGTGTTGAAAAACCACTTTTCGCACTTGTGTTGGTGCAGGAAACCACTTTTGCACTTGTATTAGTGTGGAAAAAACACTTTTTGCACTTGTGATAGTGTTGAAAAACCACTTTTCGCACTTGTGTTAGTGTTGAAAAACCACTTTTAGCACTTGTGTTGGTGAAGGAAACCACTTTTGCACTTGTATTAGTGTGGAAAACCACTTTTCTCACTTGTGTTAGTGTTGAAAAACCACTTTTTGCACTTGTGTTAGTGTTGAAAAACCGCTTTTCGCACTTGTGTTGGTGCAGGAAACCACTTTTGCACTTGTATTAGTGTGGAAAAAACACTTTTTGCACTTGTGATGGTGTTGAAAAACCACTTTTCGCACTTGTGTTAGTGTTGAAAAAAACACATTTCGCACTTGTGTTTGTGTTGAAAAACCACATTTCGCACTTGTGTTGGTGCAGGAAACCACTTTTGCACTTGTATTAGTGTGGAAAAAACACTTTTTGCACTTGTGATAGTGTTGAAAAACCACTTTTCGCACTTGTGTTAGTGTTGAAAAACCACTTTTCGCACTTGTGTTCGTGTTGAAAAACCACTTTTCGCACTTGTGTTGGTGCAGGAAACTACCTTTGCACTTGTATTAGTGTGGAAAAACCACTTTTCGCACTTGTGTTAATGTTGAAAAACCCCTTTTCGCACTTGTGTTAATGTTGAAAAACCACTTTTCGCACTTGTGTTGGTGCAGGAAACTACTTTTGCACTTGTATTAGTGTGGAAAAACCACTTTTCGCACTTGTGTTAGTGTTGAAAACCCACTTTTCGCACTTGTGTTAGTTTGAAAAACCACTTTTCGCACTTGTGTTGGTGCAGGAAACCACTTTTGCACTTGTATTAGTGTGGCAAAACCACTTTTCGCACTTGTGTTAGTGTTGAAAAACCACTTTTCGCACTTGTGTTAGTGTTGAAAAACCACTTTTCGCACTTGTGTTGGTGCAGGAAACCACTTTTGCACTTGTATTAGTGTGGAAAAAACACTTTTTACACTTGTGATAGTGTTGAAAAACCACTTTTCGCACTTGTGTTAGTGTTGAAAAACCACCTTTCGCACTTGTGTTAGTGTTGAAAAACCTCTTTTCGCACTTGTGTTGGTGCAGGAAACCACTTTTGCACTTGTATTAGTGTGGAAAAAACACTTTTTGCACTTGTGTGATAGTGTTGAAAAACCACTTTTCGCACTTGTGTTAGTGTTGAAAAACCACTTTTAGCACTTGTGTTGGTGAAGGAAACCACTTTTGCACTTGTATTAGTGTGGAAAAACCACTTTTCTCACTTGTGTTAGTGTTGAAAAAACACTTTTTGCACTTGTGATAGTGTTGAAAAACCACTTTTCGCACTTGTGTTAGTGTTGAAAAACCACTTTTCGCACTTGTGTTGGTTCAGGAAACCACTTTTGCACTTGTATTAGTGTGGAAAAAACACTTTTTGCACTTGTGATAGTGTTGAAAAACCACTTTTCGCACTTGTGTTAGTGTTGAAAAACCACTTTTCGCACTTGTGTTAGTGTTGAAAAACCACTTTTCGCACTTGTGTTAGTGTTGAAAAACCACTTTTCGCACTTGTGTTGGTGCAGGAAACCACTTTTGCACTTGTATTAGTGTGGAAAAAACACTTTCCGCACTTGTGTTAGTGTTGAAAACCCACTTTTCGCACTTGTGTTAGTGTTGAAAAACCACTTTTCGCACTTGTGTTGGTGCAGGAAACCACTTTTGCACTTGTATTAGTGTGGCAAAACCACTTTTTGCACTTGTGTTAGTGTTGAAAAACCACTTTTCGCACTTGTGTTAGTGTTGAAAAACCACTTTTCGCACTTGTGTTGGTGCAGGAAACCACTTTTGCACTTGTATTAGTGTGGAAAAAACACTTTTTACACTTGTGATAGTGTTGAAAAACCACTTTTCGCACTTGTGTTAGTGTTGAAAACCCACTTTTCGCACTTGTGTTAGTGTTGAAAAACCACTTTTCGCACTTGTGTTGGTGTGGAAAAAAACACTTTTTGCACTTGTGATAGTGTTGAAAAACCACTTTTCGCACTTGTGTTAGTGTTGAAAAACCACTTTTTCGCACTTGTGTTGGTGCAGGAAACCACTTTTGCACTTGTATTAGTGTGGAAAAAACACTTTTCGCACTTGTGTTAGTGTTGAAAAACCACTTTTCGCACTTGTGTTGGTGCAGGAAACCACTTTTGCACTTGTATTAGTGTGGAAAAAACACTTTTCGCACTTGTGTTAGTGTTGAAAACCCACTTTTCGCACTTGTGTTAGTGTTGAAAAACCACTTTTCGCACTTGTGTTGGTGCAGGAACCACTTTTGCACTTGTATTAGTGTGGAAAAAACACTTTTCGCACTTGTGTTAGTGTTGAAAACCCACTTTTCGCACTTGTGTTAAAGTTGAAAAACCACTTTTCGCACTTGTGTTGGTGCAGGAAACCACTTTTGCACTTGTATTAGTGTGGAAAAAACACTTTTTGCACTTGTGATAGTGTTGAAAAACCACATTTCGCACTTGTGTTAGTGTTGAAAAACCACTTTTCGCACTTGTGTTGGTGCAGGAAACCACTTTTGCACTTGTATTAGTGTGGAAAAACCACTTTTCACACTTGTGTTAGTGTTGAAAAACCACTTTTCGCACTTGTATTAGTGTGGAAAAAACACTTTTTGCACTTGTGATAGTGTTGAAAAACCACTTTTCGCACTTGTGTTAGTGTTGAAAAACCACTTTTCGCACCTGTGTTGGTGCAGGAAACCACTTTTGCACTTGTATTAGTGTGGAAAAAAACACTTTTTGCACTTGTGATAGTGTTGAAAAACCACTTTTCGCACTTGTGTTAGTGTTGAAAAACCCACTTTTCGCACTTGTGTTAGTGTTGAAAAACACTTTTCACACTTGTGTTAGTGTTGAAAACCACTTTTCGCACTTGTGTTGGTGCAGGAAACCACTTTTGCACTTGTATTAGTGTGGAAAAAAACACTTTTCGCACTTGTGTTAGTGTTGAAAACCCACTTTTCGCACTTGTGTTAGTGTTGAAAAACCACTTTTCGCACTTGTGTTGGTGCAGGAAACCACTTTTGCACTTGTATTAGTGTGGCAAAACCACTTTTCGCACTTGTGTTAGTGTTGAAAAAACCACTTTTCGCACTTGTGTTAGTGTTGAAAAACCACTTTTCGCACTTGTGTTGGTGCAGGAAACCACTTTTGCACTTGTATTAGTGTGGAAAAAAACACTTTTTACACTTGTGATAGTGTTGAAAAACCACTTTTCGCACTTGTGTTAGTGTTGAAAAACCACTTTTCGCACTTGTGTTAGTGTTGAAAAACCACTTTTCGCACTTGTGTTGGTGCAGGAAACCACTTTTGCACTTGTATTAGTGTGGAAAAAACACTTTTTGCACTTGTGATAGTGTTGAAAAACCACTTTTCGCACTTGTGTTAGTGTTGAAAAACCACTTTTAGCACTTGTGTTGGTGAAGGAAACCACTTTTGCACTTGTATTAGTGTGGAAAAACCACTTTTCTCACTTGTGTTAGTGTTGAAAAACCACTTTTTGCACTTGTGTTAGTGTTGAAAAACCGCTTTTCGCACTTGTGTTGGTGCAGGAAACCACTTTTGCACTTGTATTAGTGTGGAAAAAACACTTTTTGCACTTGTGATGGTGTTGAAAAACCACTTTTCGCACTTGTGTTAGTGTTGAAAAAACACATTTCGCACTTGTGTTTGTGTTGAAAAACCACATTTCGCACTTGTGTTGGTGCAGGAAACCACTTTTGCACTTGTATTAGTGTGGAAAAAACACTTTTTGCACTTGTGATAGTGTTGAAAAACCACTTTTCGCACTTGTGTTAGTGTTGAAAAACCACTTTTCGCACTTGTGTTCGTGTTGAAAAACCACTTTTCGCACTTGTGTTGGTGCAGGAAACTACTTTTGCACTTGTATTAGTGTGGAAAAACCACTTTTCGCACTTGTGTTAATGTTGAAAAACCCCTTTTCGCACTTGTGTTAATGTTGAAAAACCACTTTTCGCACTTGTTTTGGTGCAGGAAAACTACTTTTGCACTTGTATTAGTGTGGAAAAACCACTTTTCGCACTTGTGTTAGTGTTGAAAACCCACTTTTCGCACTTGTGTTAGTGTTGAAAAACCACTTTTCGCACTTGTGTTAGTGTTGAAAAACCACTTTTCGCACTTGTGTTGGTGCAGGAAACCACTTTTGCACTTGTATTAGTGTGGAAAAAACACTTTTTGCACTTGTGATAGTGTTGAAAAAACCACTTTTCGCACTTGTGTTAGTGTTGAAAAACCACTTTTAGCACTTGTGTTGGTGAAGGAAACCACTTTTGCACTTGTACTAGTGTGGAAAAACCACTTTTCTCACTTGTGTTAGTGTTGAAAAACCACTTTTTGCACTTGTGTTAGTGTTGAAAAACCGCTTTTCGCACTTGTGTTGGTGCAGGAAACCACTTTTGCACTTGTATTAGTGTGGAAAAAACACTTTTTGCACTTGTGATGGTGTTGAAAAACCACTTTTCGCACTTGTGTTAGTGTTGAATAAACACATTTCGCACTTGTGTTTGTGTTGAAAAACCACATTTCGCACTTGTGTTGGTGCAGGAAACCACTTTTGCACTTGTATTAGTGTGGAAAAAACACTTTTTTGCACTTGTGATAGTGTTGAAAAACCACTTTTCGCACTTGTGTTAGTGTTGAAAAAACCACTTTTCGCACTTGTGTTCGTGTTGAAAAAACCACTTTTCGCACTTGTGTTGGTGCAGGAAACTACTTTTGCACTTGTATTAGTGTGGAAAAACCACTTTTCGCACTTGTGTTAATGTTGAAAAACCCCTTTTCGCACTTGTGTTAATGTTGAAAAACCACTTTTCGCACTTGTGTTGGTGCAGGAAACTACTTTTGCACTTGTATTAGTGTGGAAAAACCACTTTTCGCACTTGTGTTAGTGTTGAAAACCCACTTTTCGCACTTGTGTTAGTGTTGAAAAACCACTTTTCGCACTTGTGTTGGTTGCAGGAAACCACTTTTGCACTTGTATTAGTGTGGCAAAACCACTTTTCGCACTTGTGTTAGTGTTGAAAAACACTTTTCGCACTTGTGTTAGTGTTGAAAAACCACTTTTCGCACTTGTGTTGGTGCAGGAAACCACTTTTGCACTTGTATTAGTGTGGAAAAAACACTTTTTACACTTGTGATAGTGTTGAAAAACCACTTTTCGCACTTGTGTTAGTGTTGAAAAACCACCTTTCGCACTTGTGTTAGTGTTGAAAAACCTCTTTTCGCACTTGTGTTGGTGCAGGAAACCACTTTTGCACTTGTATTAGTGTGGAAAAAACACTTTTTGCACTTGTGATAGTGTTGAAAAACCACTTTTCGCACTTGTGTTAGTGTTGAAAAACCACTTTTAGCACCTGTGTTGGTGAAGGAAACCACTTTGCACTTGTATTAGTGTGGAAAAAACCACTTTTCTCACTTGTGTTAGTGTTGAAAAAACACTTTTTGCACTTGTGATAGTGTTGAAAAACCACTTTTCGCACTTGTGTTAGTGTTGAAAAACCACTTTTCGCACTTGTGTTGGTTCAGGAAACCACTTTTGCACTTGTATTAGTGTGGAAAAAACACTTTTTGCACTTGTGATAGTGTTGAAAAACCACTTTTCGCACTTGTGTTAGTGTTGAAAAACCACTTTTCGCACTTGTGTTAGTGTTGAAAAAACCACTTTTCGCACTTGTGTTAGTGTTGAAAAACCACTTTTCGCACTTGTGTTGGTGCAGGAAACCACTTTTGCACTTGTATTAGTGTGGAAAAAAACACTTTCCGCACTTGTGTTAGTGTTGAAAACCCACTTTTCGCACTTGTGTTAGTGTTGAAAAACCACTTTTCGCACTTGTGTTGGTGCAGGAAACCACTTTTGCACTTGTATTAGTGTGGCAAAACCACTTTTCGCACTTGTGTTAGTGTTGAAAAACCACTTTTCGCACTTGTGTTAGTGTTGAAAAACCACTTTTCGCACTTGTGTTGGTGCAGGAAACCACTTTTTGCACTTGTATTAGTGTGGAAAAAACACTTTTTACACTTGTGATAGTGTTGAAAAACCACTTTTCGCACTTGTGTTAGTGTTGAAAACCCACTTTTCGCACTTGTGTTAGTGTTGAAAAACCACTTTTCGCACTTGTGTTGGTGTGGAAAAAACACTTTTTGCACTTGTGATAGTGTTGAAAAACCACTTTTCGCACTTGTGTTAGTGTTGAAAAACCACTTTTCGCACTTGTGTTGGTGCAGGAAACCACTTTTGCATTTGTATTAGTGTGGAAAAAACACTTTTTGCACTTGTGATAGTGTTGAAAAACACTTTTCGCACTTGTGTTAGTGTTGGAAAACCACTTTTCGCACTTGTGTTAGTGTTGAAAAAACACTTTTCGCACTTGTGTTGGTGCAGGAAACCACTTTTTGCACTTGTATTAGTGTGGAAAACCACTTTTCCGCACATGTGTTAGTGTTGAAAAACAACTTTTCGCACTTGTGTTGGTGTTGAAAAACCACTTTTCGCACTTGTGTTGGTGCAGGAAACCACTTTTGCACTTGTATTAGTGTGGAAAAAAACACTTTTCGCAATTGTGTTAGTGTTGAAAAACCACTTTTTGCACTTGTGTTAGTGTTGAAAAACCACTTTTCGCACTTGTGTTGGTGCAGGAAACCACTTTTGCACTTGTATTAGTGTGGAAAAAACACTTTTTGCACTTGTGATAGTGTTGAAAAAACCACTTTTCGCACTTGTGTTAGTGTTGAAAAACCACTTTTCGCACTTGTGTTAGTGTTGAAAAACCACTTTTCGCACTTGTGTTAGTGTTGAAAAACCACTTTTCGCACTTGTGTTGGTGCAGGAAACCACTTTTGCACTTGTATTAGTGTGGAAAAAAACACTTTTCGCACTTGTGTTAGTGTTGAAAACCCACTTTTCGCACTTGTGTTAGTGTTGAAAACCACTTTTCGCACTTGTGTTGGTGCAGGAAACCACTTTTGCACTTGTATTAGTGTGGCAAAACTACTTTTCGCACTTGTGTTAGTGTTGAAAAACCACTTTTCGCACTTGTGTTAGTGTTGAAAAACCACTTTTCGCACTTGTGTTGGTGCAGGAAACCACTTTTGCACTTGTATTAGTGTGGAAAAAACACTTTTTTACACTTGTGATAGTGTTGAAAAACCACTTTTCGCACTTGTGTTAGTGTTGAAACCCACTTTTCGCACTTGTGTTAGTGTTGAAAAACCACTTTTCGCACTTGTGTTGGTGTGGAAAAAACACTTTTTGCACTTGTGATAGTGTTGAAAAACCACTTTTCGCACTTGTGTTAGTGTTGAAAAACCACTTTTCGCACTTGTGTTGGTGCAGGAAACCACTTTTGCACTTGTATTAGTGTGGAAAAAACACTTTTCGCACTTGTGTTAGTGTTGAACAACCACTTTTCGCACTTGTGTTGGTGCAGGAAACCACTTTTGCACTTGTATTAGTGTGGAAAAAACACTTTTCGCACTTGTGTTAGTGTTGAAAACCCACTTTTCGCACTTGTGTTAGTGTTGAAAAACCACTTTTCGCACTTGTGTTGGTGCAGGAAACCACTTTTGCACTTGTATTAGTGTGGAAAAAACACTTTTCGCACTTGTGTTAGTGTTGAAAACCCACTTTTCGCACTTGTGTTAATGTTGAAAAACCACTTTTCGCACTTGTGTTGGTGCAGGAAACCACTTTTGCACTTGTATTAGTGTGGAAAAAACACTTTTTGCACTTGTGATAGTGTTGAAAAACCACATTTCGCACTTGTGTTAGTGTTGAAAAACCACTTTTCGCACTTGTGTTGGTGCAGGAAACCACTTTTGCACTTGTATTAGTGTGGAAAAACCACTTTTCACACTTGTGTTAGTGTTGAAAAACCCACTTTTTCGCACTTGTATTAGTGTGGAAAAAACACTTTTTGCACTTGTGATAGTGTTGAAAAACCACTTTTCGCACTGTGTTAGTGTTGAAAAACCACTTTTCGCACCTGTGTTGGTGCAGGAAACCACTTTTGCACTTGTATTAGTGTGGAAAAAACACTTTTTGCACTTGTGATAGTGTTGAAAAACCACTTTTCGCACTTGTGTTAGTGTTGAAAAACCACTTTTCGCACTTGTGTTAGTGTTGAAAAAACCACTTTTCACACTTGTGTTAGTGTTGAAAAACCCACTTTTCGCACTTGTGTTGGTGCAGGAAACCACTTTTGCACTTGTATTAGTGTGGAAAAAACACTTTTCGCACTTGTGTTAGTGTTGAAAACCCACTTTTCGCACTTGTGTTAGTGTTGAAAAACCACTTTTCGCACTTGTGTTGGTGCAGGGAAACCACTTTTGCACTTGTATTAGTGTGGCAAAACCACTTTTCGCACTTGTGTTAGTGTTGAAAAACCACTTTTCGCACTTGTGTTAGTGTTGAAAAACCACTTTTCGCACTTGTGTTGGTGCAGGAAACCACTTTTGCACTTGTATTAGTGTGGAAAAAACACTTTTTACACTTGTGATAGTGTTGAAAAACCACTTTTCGCACTTGTGTTAGTGTTGAAAAACCACTTTTCGCACTTGTGTTAGTGTTGAAAAACCACTTTTCGCACTTGTGTTGGTGCAGGAAACCACTTTTGCACTTGTATTAGTGTGGAAAAAACACTTTTTGCACTTGTGATAGTGTTGAAAAACCACTTTTCGCACTTGTGTTAGTGTTGAAAAACCACTTTTAGCACTTGTGTTGGTGAAGGGAAACCACTTTTGCACTTGTATTAGTGTGGAAAAACCACTTTTCTCACTTGTGTTAGTGTTGAAAAACCACTTTTGCACTTGTGGTTAGTGTTGAAAAACCGCTTTTCGCACTTGTGTTGGTGCAGGAAACCACTTTTGCACTTGTATTAGTGTGGAAAAAACACTTTTTGCACTTGTGATGGTGTTGAAAAACCACTTTTCGCACTTGTGTTAGTGTTGAAAAAACACATTTCGCACTTGTGTTTGTGTTGAAAAACCACATTTCGCACTTGTGTTGGTGCAGGAAACCACTTTTGCACTTGTATTAGTGTGGAAAAAACACTTTTTTGCACTTGTGATAGTGTTGAAAAAACCACTTTTCGCACTTGTGTTAGTGTTGAAAAACCACTTTTCGCACTTGTGTTCGTGTTGAAAAACCACTTTTCGCACTTGTGTTGGTGCAGGAAACTACTTTTGCACTTGTATTAGTGTGGAAAAACCACTTTTCGCACTTGTGTTAATGTTGAAAAACCCCTTTTCGCACTTGTGTTAATGTTGAAAAACCACTTTTCGCACTTGTTTTGGTGCAGGAAACTACTTTTGCACTTGTATTAGTGTGGAAAAACCACTTTTCGCACTTTGTGTTAGTGTTGAAAACCCACTTTTCGCACTTGTGTTAGTGTTGAAAAACCACTTTTCGCACTTGTGTTAGTGTTGAAAAACCACTTTTCGCACTTGTGTTGGTGCAGGAAACCACTTTTGCACTTGTATTAGTGTGGAAAAAACACTTTTGCACTTGTGATAGTGTTGAAAAACCACTTTTCGCACTTGTGTTAGTGTTGAAAAACCACTTTTAGCACTTGTGTTGGTGAAGGAAACCACTTTTGCACTTGTACTAGTGTGGAAAAACCACTTTTCTCACTTGTGTTAGTGTTGAAAAACCACTTTTTGCACTTGTGTTAGTGTTGAAAAACCGCTTTTCGCACTTGTGTTGGTGCAGGAAACCACTTTTGCACTTGTATTAGTGTGGAAAAAACACTTTTTGCACTTGTGATGGTGTTGAAAAACCACTTTTCGCACTTGTGTTAGTGTTGAAAAAACACATTTCGCACTTGTGTTTGTGTTGAAAAACCACATTTCGCACTTGTGTTGGTGCAGGAAACCACTTTTGCACTTGTATTAGTGTGGAAAAAACACTTTTTGCACTTGTGATAGTGTTGAAAAACCACTTTTCGCACTTGTGTTAGTGTTGAAAAACCACTTTTCGCACTTGTGTTCGTGTTGAAAAACCACTTTTCGCACTTGTGTTGGTGCAGGAAACTACTTTTGCACTTGTATTAGTGTGGAAAACCACTTTTCGCACTTGTGTTAATGTTGAAAAACCCCTTTTCGCACTTGTGTTAATGTTGAAAAACCACTTTTCGCACTTGTGTTGGTGCAGGAAACTACTTTTGCACTTGTATTAGTGTGGAAAAACCCACTTTTCGCACTTGTGTTAGTGTTGAAAACCCACTTTTCGCACTTGTGTTAGTGTTGAAAAAACCACTTTTCGCACTTGTGTTGGTGCAGGAAACCACTTTTGCACTTGTATTAGTGTGGCAAAAACCACTTTTCGCACTTGTGTTAGTGTTGAAAAACCACTTTTCGCACTTGTGTTAGTGTTGAAAAACACTTTTCGCACTTGTGTTGGTGCAGGAAACCACTTTTGCACTTGTATTAGTGTGGAAAAAAACACTTTTTACACTTGTGATAGTGTTGAAAAACCACTTTTCGCACTTGTGTTAGTGTTGAAAAACCACCTTTCGCACTTGTGTTAGTGTTGAAAAACCTCTTTTCGCACTTGTGTTGGTGCAGGAAACCACTTTTGCACTTGTATTAGTGTGGAAAAAACACTTTTTGCACTTGTGATAGTGTTGAAAAACCACTTTTCGCACTTGTGTTAGTGTTGAAAAGAACCACTTTTAGCACTTGTGTTGGTGAAGGAAACCACTTTTGCACTTGTATTAGTGTGGAAAAACCACTTTTCTCACTTGTGTTAGTGTTGAAAAAACACTTTTTGCACTTGTGATAGTGTTGAAAAACCACTTTTCGCACTTGTGTTAGTGTTGAAAAACCACTTTTCGCACTTGTGTTGGTTCAGGAAACCACTTTTGCACTTGTATTAGTGTGGAAAAAACACTTTTTGCACTTGTGATAGTGTTGAAAAACCACTTTTCGCACTTGTGTTAGTGTTGAAAAACCACTTTTCGCACTTGTGTTAGTGTTGAAAAACCACTTTTCGCACTTGTGTTAGTGTTGAAAAACCACTTTTCGCACTTGTGTTAGTGTTGAAAAACCACTTTTCGCACTTGTGTTAGTGTTGAAAAACCACTTTTCGCACTTGTGTTGGTGCAGGAAACCACTTTTGCACTTGTATTAGTGTGGAAAAAACACTTTTCTCACTTGTGTTAGTGTTGAAAAACCACTTTTCGCACTTGTGTTAGTGTTGAAAAACCACTTTTAGCACTTGTGTTGGTGAAGGAAACCACTTTTGCACTTGTATTAGTGTGGAAAAACCACTTTTCTCACTTGTGTTAGTGTTGAAAAACCACTTTTTGCACTTGTGTTAGTGTTGAAAAACCGCTTTTCGCACTTGTGTTGGTGCAGGAAACCACTTTTGCACTTGTATTAGTGTGGAAAAAACACTTTTTGCACTTGTGATGGTGTTGAAAAACCACTTTTCGCACTTGTGTTAGTGTTGAAAAAACACATTTCGCACTTGTGTTTGTGTTGAAAAACCACATTTCGCACTTGTGTTGGTGCAGGAAACCACTTTTGCACTTGTATTAGTGTGGAAAAAACACTTTTTGCACTTGTGATAGTGTTGAAAAACCACTTTTCGCACTTGTGTTAGTGTTGAAAAACCACTTTTCGCACTTGTGTTCGTGTTGAAAAACCACTTTTCGCACTTGTGTTGGTGCAGGAAACTACTTTTGCACTTGTATTAGTGTGGAAAAACCACTTTTCGCACTTGTGTTAATGTTGAAAAACCCCTTTTCGCACTTGTGTTAATGTTGAAAAACCACTTTTCGCACTTGTTTTGGTGCAGGAAACTACTTTTGCACTTGTATTAGTGTGGAAAAACCACTTTTCGCACTTGTGTTAGTGTTGAAAACCCACTTTTCGCACTTGTGTTAGTGTTGAAAAACCACTTTTCGCACTTGTGTTAGTGTTGAAAAACCACTTTTCGCACTTGTGTTGGTGCAGGAAACCACTTTTGCACTTGTATTAGTGTGGAAAAAACACTTTTTGCACTTGTGATAGTGTTGAAAAACCACTTTTCGCACTTGTGTTAGTGTTGAAAAACCACTTTTAGCACTTGTGTTGGTGAAGGAAACCACTTTTGCACTTGTACTAGTGTGGAAAAACCACTTTTCTCACTTGTGTTAGTGTTGAAAAACCACTTTTTGCACTTGTGTTAGTGTTGAAAAACCGCTTTTCGCACTTGTGTTGGTGCAGGAAACCACTTTTGCACTTGTATTAGTGTGGAAAAAACACTTTTTGCACTTGTGATGGTGTTGAAAAACCACTTTTCGCACTTGTGTTAGTGTTGAAAAAACACATTTCGCACTTGTGTTTGTGTTGAAAAACCACATTTCGCACTTGTGTTGGTGCAGGAAACCACTTTTGCACTTGTATTAGTGTGGAAAAAACACTTTTTGCACTTGTGATAGTGTTGAAAAACCACTTTTCGCACTTGTGTTAGTGTTGAAAAACCACTTTTCGCACTTGTGTTCGTGTTGAAAAACCACTTTTCGCACTTGTGTTGGTGCAGGAAACTACTTTTGCACTTGTATTAGTGTGGAAAAACCACTTTTCGCACTTGTGTTAATGTTGAAAAACCCCTTTTCGCACTTGTGTTAATGTTGAAAAACCACTTTTCGCACTTGTGTTGGTGCAGGAAACTACTTTTGCACTTGTATTAGTGTGGAAAAACCACTTTTCGCACTTGTGTTAGTGTTGAAAACCCACTTTTCGCACTTGTGTTAGTGTTGAAAAACCACTTTTCGCACTTGTGTTGGTGCAGGAAACCACTTTTGCACTTGTATTAGTGTGGCAAAACCACTTTTCGCACTTGTGTTAGTGTTGAAAAACCACTTTTCGCACTTGTGTTAGTGTTGAAAAACCACTTTTCGCACTTGTGTTGGTGCAGGAAACCACTTTTGCACTTGTATTAGTGTGGAAAAAACACTTTTTACACTTGTGATAGTGTTGAAAAACCACTTTTCGCACTTGTGTTAGTGTTGAAAAACCACCTTTCGCACTTGTGTTAGTGTTGAAAAACCTCTTTTCGCACTTGTGTTGGTGCAGGAAACCACTTTTGCACTTGTATTAGTGTGAAAAAAACACTTTTTGCACTTGTGATAGTGTTGAAAAACCACTTTTCGCACTTGTGTTAGTGTTGAAAAACCACTTTTAGCACTTGTGTTGGTGAAGGAAACCACTTTTGCACTTGTATTAGTGTGGAAAAACCACTTTTCTCACTTGTGTTAGTGTTGAAAAAACACTTTTTGCACTTGTGATAGTGTTGAAAAACCACTTTTCGCACTTGTGTTAGTGTTGAAAAACCACTTTTCGCACTTGTGTTGGTTCAGGAAACCACTTTTGCACTTGTATTAGTGTGGAAAAAACACTTTTTGCACTTGTGATAGTGTTGAAAAACCACTTTTCGCACTTGTGTTAGTGTTGAAAAACCACTTTTCGCACTTGTGTTAGTGTTGAAAAACCACTTTTCGCACTTGTGTTAGTGTTGAAAAACCACTTTTCGCACTTGTGTTGGTGCAGGAAACCACTTTTGCACTTGTATTAGTGTGGAAAAAACACTTTCCGCACTTGTGTTAGTGTTGAAAACCCACTTTTCGCACTTGTGTTAGTGTTGAAAAACCACTTTTCGCACTTGTGTTGGTGCAGGAAACCACTTTTGCACTTGTATTAGTGTGGCAAAACCACTTTTCGCACTTGTGTTAGTGTTGAAAAACCACTTTTCGCACTTGTGTTAGTGTTGAAAAACCACTTTTCGCACTTGTGTTGGTGCAGGAAACCACTTTTGCACTTGTATTAGTGTGGAAAAAACACTTTTTACACTTGTGATAGTGTTGAAAAACCACTTTTCGCACTTGTGTTAGTGTTGAAAACCCACTTTTCGCACTTGTGTTAGTGTTGAAAAACCACTTTTCGCACTTGTGTTGGTGTGGAAAAAACACTTTTTGCACTTGTGATAGTGTTGAAAAACCACTTTTCGCACTTGTGTTAGTGTTGAAAAACCACTTTTCGCACTTGTGTTGGTGCAGGAAACCACTTTTGCATTTGTATTAGTGTGGAAAAAACACTTTTTGCACTTGTGATAGTGTTGAAAAACCACTTTTCGCACTTGTGTTAGTGTTGGAAAACCACTTTTCACACTTGTGTTAGTGTTGAAAAAACACTTTTCGCACTTGTGTTGGTGCAGGAAACCACTTTTGCACTTGTATTAGTGTGGAAAACCACTTTTCGCACATGTGTTAGTGTTGAAAAACAACTTTTCGCACATGTGTTGGTGTTGAAAAACCACTTTTCGCACTTGTGTTGGTGCAGGAAACCACTTTTGCACTTGTATTAGTGTGGAAAAAACACTTTTCGCAATTGTGTTAGTGTTGAAAAACCACTTTTTGCACTTGTGTTAGTGTTGAAAAACCACTTTTCGCACTTGTGTTGGTGCAGGAAACCACTTTTGCACTTGTATTAGTGTGGAAAAAACACTTTTTGCACTTGTGATAGTGTTGAAAAACCACTTTTCGCACTTGTGTTAGTGTTGAAAAACCACTTTTCGCACTTGTGTTAGTGTTGAAAAACCACTTTTCGCACTTGTGTTAGTGTTGAAAAACCACTTTTCGCACTTGTGTTGGTGCAGGAAACCACTTTTGCACTTGTATTAGTGTGGAAAAAACACTTTTCGCACTTGTGTTAGTGTTGAAAACCCACTTTCGCACTTGTGTTAGTGTTGAAAAACCACTTTTCGCACTTGTGTTGGTGCAGGAAACCACTTTTGCACTTGTATTAGTGTGGCAAAACTACTTTTCGCACTTGTGTTAGTGTTGAAAAACCACTTTTCGCACTTGTGTTAGTGTTGAAAAACCACTTTTCGCACTTGTGTTGGTGCAGGAAACCACTTTTGCACTTGTATTAGTGTGGAAAAAACACTTTTACACTTGTGATAGTGTTGAAAAACCACTTTTCGCACTTGTGTTAGTGTTGAAAAACCACTTTTCGCACTTGTGTTAGTGTTGAAAAACCACTTTTCGCACTTGTGTTGGTGCAGGAAACCACTTTTGCACTTGTATTAGTGTGGAAAAAACACTTTTTGCACTTGTGATAGTGTTGAAAAACCACTTTTCGCACTTGTGTTAGTGTTGAAAAACCACTTTTAGCACTTGTGTTGGTGAAGGAAACCACTTTTGCACTTGTATTAGTGTGGAAAACCACTTTTCTCACTTGTGTTAGTGTTGAAAAACCACTTTTTGCACTTGTGTTAGTGTTGAAAAACCACTTTTCGCACTTGTGTTGGTGCAGGAAACCACTTTTGCACTTGTATTAGTGTGGAAAAAACACTTTTTGCACTTGTGATGGTGTTGAAAAACCACTTTTCGCACTTGTGTTAGTGTTGAAAAAACACATTTCGCACTTGTGTTTGTGTTGAAAAACCACTTTTCGCACTTGTGTTGGTGCAGGAAACCACTTTTGCACTTGTATTAGTGTGGAAAAAACACTTTTCACACTTGTGTTAGTTTTGAAAAACCACTTTTCGCACTTGTATTAGTGTGGAAAAAACACTTTTTGCACTTGTGATAGTGTTGAAAAACCACTTTTCGCACTTGTGTTAGTGTTGAAAAACCACTTTTCGCACTTGTGTTGGTGCAGGAAACCACTTTTGCACTTGTATTAGTGTGGAAAAAACACTTTTTGCACTTGTGATAGTGTTGAAAAACCACTTTTCGCACTTGTGTTAGTGTTGAAAAACCACTTTTCGCACTTGTGTTAGTGTTGAAAAACCACTTTTCGCACTTGTGTTAGTGTTGAAAAACCACTTTTCGCACTTGTGTTGGTGCAGGAAACCACTTTTGCACTTGTATTAGTGTGGAAAAAACACTTTCCGCACTTGTGTTAGTGTTGAAAACCCACTTTTCGCACTTGTGTTAGTGTTGAAAAACCACTTTTCGCACTTGTGTTGGTGCAGGAAACCACTTTTGCACTTGTATTAGTGTGGCAAAACCACTTTTCGCACTTGTGTTAGTGTTGAAAAACCACATTTCGCACTTGTGTTAGTGTTGAAAAACCACTTTTCGCACTTGTGTTGGTGCAGGAAACCACTTTTGCACTTGTATTAGTGTGGAAAAAACACTTTTTACACTTGTGATAGTGTTGAAAAACCACTTTTCGCACTTGTGTTAGTGTTGAAAACCCACTTTTCGCACTTGTGTTAGTGTTGAAAAACCACTTTTCGCACTTGTGTTGGTGTGGAAAAAACACTTTTTGCACTTGTGATAGTGTTGAAAAACCACTTTTCGCACTTGTGTTAGTGTTGAAAAACCACTTTTCGCACTTGTGTTGGTGAAGGAAACCACTTTTGCACTTGTATTAGTGTGGAAAAACCACTTTTCGCACTTGTGATAGTGTTGAAGAACCACTTTTCGCACTTGTTTTAGTGTTGAAAAACCACTTTTCGCACTTGTGTTGGTGCAGGAAACCACTTTTGCACTTGTATTAGTGTGGAAAAAACACTTTTTGCACTTGTGATAGTGTTGAAAAACCACTTTTCACACTTGTGTTAGTGTTGGAAAACCACTTTTCGCACTTGTGTTAGTGTTGAAAAAACACTTTTTGCACTTGTGTTGGTGCAGGAAACCACTTTTGCACTTGTATTAGTGTGGAAAACCACTTTTCGCACATGTGTTAGTGTTGAAAAACAACTTTTCGCACTTGTGTTGGTGTTGAAAAACCACTTTTCGCACTTGTGTTGGTGCAGGAAACCACTTTTGCACTTGTATTAGTGTGGAAAAAACACTTTTCGCAATTGTGTTAGTGTTGAAAAACCACTTTTTGCACTTGTGTTAGTGTTGAAAAACCACTTTTCGCACTTGTGTTGGTGCAGGAAACCACTTTTGCACTTGTATTAGTGTGGAAAAAACACTTTTTGCACTTGTGATAGTGTTGAAAAACCACTTTTCGCACTTGTGTTAGTGTTGAAAAACCACTTTTCGCACTTGTGTTAGTGTTGAAAAACCACTTTTCGCACTTGTGTTTGTGTTGAAAAACCACATTTCGCACTTGTGTTGGTGCAGGAAACCACTTTTGCACTTGTATTAGTGTGGAAAAAACACTTTTTGCACTTGTGATAGTGTTGAAAAACCACTTTTCGCACTTGTGTTAGTGTTGAAAAACCACTTTTCGCACTTGTGTTCGTGTTGAAAAACCACTTTTCGCACTTGTGTTGGTGCAGGAAACTACTTTTGCACTTGTATTAGTGTGGAAAAACCACTTTTCGCACTTGTGTTAATGTTGAAAAACCCCTTTTCGCACTTGTGTTAATGTTGAAAAACCACTTTTCGCACTTGTGTTGGTGCAGGAAACTACTTTTGCACTTGTATTAGTGTGGAAAAACCACTTTTCGCACTTGTGTTAGTGTTGAAAACCCACTTTTCGCACTTGTGTTAGTGTTGAAAAACCACTTTTCGCACTTGTGTTGGTGCAGGAAACCACTTTTGCACTTGTATTAGTGTGGCAAAACCACTTTTCGCACTTGTGTTAGTGTTGAAAAACCACTTTTCGCACTTGTGTTAGTGTTGAAAAACCACTT
This sequence comes from Myxine glutinosa, assembly GCF_964187855.1. Lineage (NCBI taxonomy): Eukaryota > Metazoa > Chordata > Myxini > Myxiniformes > Myxinidae > Myxine > Myxine glutinosa. Next base: position 318,309 of record NW_027616424.1, on the reverse strand, counting down.
TTCGCACTTGTGTTGGTGCAGGAAACCACTTTTGCACTTGTATTAGTGTGGAAAAAACACTTTTTACACTTGTGATAGTGTTGAAAAACCACTTTTCGCACTTGTGTTAGTGTTGAAAAACCACCTTTCGCACTTGTGTTAGTGTTGAAAAACCTCTTTTCGCACTTGTGTTGGTGCAGGAAACCACTTTTGCACTTGTATTATTGTGGAAAAAACACTTTTTGCACTTGTGATAGTGTTGAAAAACCACTTTTCGCACTTGTGTTAGTGTTGAAAAACCACTTTTAGCACTTGTGTTGGTGAAGGAAACCACTTTTGCACTTGTATTAGTGTGGAAAAACCACTTTTCTCACTTGTGTTAGTGTTGAAAAAACACTTTTTGCACTTGTGATAGTGTTGAAAAACCACTTTTCGCACTTGTGTTAGTGTTGAAAAACCACTTTTCGCACTTGTGTTGGTTCAGGAAACCACTTTTGCACTTGTATTAGTGTGGAAAAAACACTTTTTGCACTTGTGATAGTGTTGAAAAACCACTTTTCGCACTTGTGTTAGTGTTGAAAAACCACTTTTCGCACTTGTGTTAGTGTTGAAAAACCACTTTTCGCACTTGTGTTAGTGTTGAAAAACCACTTTTCGCACTTGTGTTGGTGCAGGAAACCACTTTTGCACTTGTATTAGTGTGGAAAAAACACTTTCCGCACTTGTGTTAGTGTTGAAAACCCACTTTTCGCACTTGTGTTAGTGTTGAAAAACCACTTTTCGCACTTGTGTTGGTGCAGGAAACCACTTTTGCACTTGTATTAGTGTGGCAAAACCACTTTTCGCACTTGTGTTAGTGTTGAAAAACCACTTTTCGCACTTGTGTTAGTGTTGAAAAACCACTTTTCGCACTTGTGTTGGTGCAGGAAACCACTTTTGCACTTGTATTAGTGTGGAAAAAACACTTTTTACACTTGTGATAGTGTTGAAAAACCACTTTTCGCACTTGTGTTAGTGTTGAAAACCCACTTTTCGCACTTGTGTTAGTGTTGAAAAACCACTTTTCGCACTTGTGTTGGTGTGGAAAAAACACTTTTTGCACTTGTGATAGTGTTGAAAAACCACTTTTCGCACTTGTGTTAGTGTTGAAAAACCACTTTTCGCACTTGTGTTGGTGCAGGAAACCACTTTTGCACTTGTATTAGTGTGGAAAAAACACTTTTTACACTTGTGATAGTGTTGAAAAACCACTTTTCGCACTTGTGTTAGTGTTGAAAAACCACTTTTCGCACTTGTGTTAGTGTTGAAAAACCACTTTTCGCACTTGTGTTGGTGCAGGAAACCACTTTTGCACTTGTATTAGTGTGGAAAAAACACTTTTTGCACTTGTGATAGTGTTGAAAAACCACTTTTCGCACTTGTGTTAGTGTTGAAAAACCACTTTTAGCACTTGTGTTGGTGAAGGAAACCACTTTTGCACTTGTATTAGTGTGGAAAACCACTTTTCTCACTTGTGTTAGTGTTGAAAAACCACTTTTTGCACTTGTGTTAGTGTTGAAAAACCACTTTTCGCACTTGTGTTGGTGCAGGAAACCACTTTTGCACTTGTATTAGTGTGGAAAAAACACTTTTTGCACTTGTGATGGTGTTGAAAAACCACTTTTCGCACTTGTGTTAGTGTTGAAAAAACACATTTCGCACTTGTGTTTGTGTTGAAAAACCACTTTTCGCACTTGTGTTGGTGCAGGAAACCACTTTTGCACTTGTATTAGTGTGGAAAAAACACTTTTCACACTTGTGTTAGTTTTGAAAAACCACTTTTCGCACTTGTATTAGTGTGGAAAAAACACTTTTTGCACTTGTGATAGTGTTGAAAAACCACTTTTCGCACTTGTGTTAGTGTTGAAAAACCACTTTTCGCACTTGTGTTGGTGCAGGAAACCACTTTTGCACTTGTATTAGTGTGGAAAAAACACTTTTTGCACTTGTGATAGTGTTGAAAAACCACTTTTCGCACTTGTGTTAGTGTTGAAAAACCACTTTTCGCACTTGTGTTAGTGTTGAAAAACCACTTTTCGCACTTGTGTTAGTGTTGAAAAACCACTTTTCGCACTTGTGTTGGTGCAGGAAACCACTTTTGCACTTGTATTAGTGTGGAAAAAACACTTTCCGCACTTGTGTTAGTGTTGAAAACCCACTTTTCGCACTTGTGTTAGTGTTGAAAAACCACTTTTCGCACTTGTGTTGGTGCAGGAAACCACTTTTGCACTTGTATTAGTGTGGCAAAACCACTTTTCGCACTTGTGTTAGTGTTGAAAAACCACATTTCGCACTTGTGTTAGTGTTGAAAAACCACTTTTCGCACTTGTGTTGGTGCAGGAAACCACTTTTGCACTTGTATTAGTGTGGAAAAAACACTTTTTACACTTGTGATAGTGTTGAAAAACCACTTTTCGCACTTGTGTTAGTGTTGAAAACCCACTTTTCGCACTTGTGTTAGTGTTGAAAAACCACTTTTCGCACTTGTGTTGGTGTGGAAAAAACACTTTTTGCACTTGTGATAGTGTTGAAAAACCACTTTTCGCACTTGTGTTAGTGTTGAAAAACCACTTTTCGCACTTGTGTTGGTGAAGGAAACCACTTTTGCACTTGTATTAGTGTGGAAAAACCACTTTTCGCACTTGTGATAGTGTTGAAGAACCACTTTTCGCACTTGTTTTAGTGTTGAAAAACCACTTTTCGCACTTGTGTTGGTGCAGGAAACCACTTTTGCACTTGTATTAGTGTGGAAAAAACACTTTTTGCACTTGTGATAGTGTTGAAAAACCACTTTTCGCACTTGTGTTAGTGTTGGAAAACCACTTTTCGCACTTGTGTTAGTGTTGAAAAAACACTTTTTGCACTTGTGTTGGTGCAGGAAACCACTTTTGCACTTGTATTAGTGTGGAAAACCACTTTTCGCACATGTGTTAGTGTTGAAAAACAACTTTTCGCACTTGTGTTGGTGTTGAAAAACCACTTTTCGCACTTGTGTTGGTGCAGGAAACCACTTTTGCACTTGTATTAGTGTGGAAAAAACACTTTTCGCAATTGTGTTAGTGTTGAAAAACCACTTTTTGCACTTGTGTTAGTGTTGAAAAACCACTTTTCGCACTTGTGTTGGTGCAGGAAACCACTTTTGCACTTGTATTAGTGTGGAAAAAACACTTTTTGCACTTGTGATAGTGTTGAAAAACCACTTTTCGCACTTGTGTTAGTGTTGAAAAACCACTTTTCGCACTTGTGTTAGTGTTGAAAAACCACTTTTCGCACTTGTGTTTGTGTTGAAAAACCACATTTCGCACTTGTGTTGGTGCAGGAAACCACTTTTGCACTTGCATTAGTGTGGAAAAAACACTTTTTGCACTTGTGATAGTGTTGAAAAACCACTTTTCGCACTTGTGTTAGTGTTGAAAAACCACTTTTCGCACTTGTGTTCGTGTTGAAAAACCACTTTTCGCACTTGTGTTGGTGCAGGAAACTACTTTTGCACTTGTATTAGTGTGGAAAAACCACTTTTCGCACTTGTGTTAATGTTGAAAAACCCCTTTTCGCACTTGTGTTAATGTTGAAAAACCACTTTTCGCACTTGTGTTGGTGCAGGAAACTACTTTTGCACTTGTATTAGTGTGGAAAAACCACTTTTCGCACTTGTGTTAGTGTTGAAAACCCACTTTTCGCACTTGTGTTAGTGTTGAAAAACCACTTTTCGCACTTGTGTTGGTGCAGGAAACCACTTTTGCACTTGTATTAGTGTGGCAAAACCACTTTTCGCACTTGTGTTAGTGTTGAAAAACCACTTTTCGCACTTGTGTTAGTGTTGAAAAACCACTTTTCGCACTTGTGTTGGTGCAGGAAACCACTTTTGCACTTGTATTAGTGTGGAAAAAACACTTTTTACACTTGTGATAGTGTTGAAAAACCACTTTTCGCACTTGTGTTAGTGTTGAAAAACCACCTTTCGCACTTGTGTTAGTGTTGAAAAACCTCTTTTCGCACTTGTGTTGGTGCAGGAAACCACTTTTGCACTTGTATTATTGTGGAAAAAACACTTTTTGCACTTGTGATAGTGTTGAAAAACCACTTTTCGCACTTGTGTTAGTGTTGAAAAACCACTTTTAGCACTTGTGTTGGTGAAGGAAACCACTTTTGCACTTGTATTAGTGTGGAAAACCACTTTTCTCACTTGTGTTAGTGTTGAAAAAACACTTTTTGCACTTGTGATAGTGTTGAAAAACCACTTTTCGCACTTGTGTTAGTGTTGAAAAACCACTTTTCGCACTTGTGTTGGTTCAGGAAACCACTTTTGCACTTGTATTAGTGTGGAAAAAACACTTTTTGCACTTGTGATAGTGTTGAAAAACCACTTTTCGCACTTGTGTTAGTGTTGAAAAACCACTTTTCGCACTTGTGTTAGTGTTGAAAAACCACTTTTCGCACTTGTGTTAGTGTTGAAAAACCACTTTTCGCACTTGTGTTGGTGCAGGAAACCACTTTTGCACTTGTATTAGTGTGGAAAAAACACTTTCCGCACTTGTGTTAGTGTTGAAAACCCACTTTTCGCACTTGTGTTAGTGTTGAAAAACCACTTTTCGCACTTGTGTTGGTGCAGGAAACCACTTTTGCACTTGTATTAGTGTGGCAAAACCACTTTTCGCACTTGTGTTAGTGTTGAAAAACCACTTTTCGCACTTGTGTTAGTGTTGAAAAACCACTTTTCGCACTTGTGTTGGTGCAGGAAACCACTTTTGCACTTGTATTAGTGTGGAAAAAACACTTTTTACACTTGTGATAGTGTTGAAAAACCACTTTTCGCACTTGTGTTAGTGTTGAAAACCCACTTTTCGCACTTGTGTTAGTGTTGAAAAACCACTTTTCGCACTTGTGTTGGTGTGGAAAAAACACTTTTTGCACTTGTGATAGTGTTGAAAAACCACTTTTCGCACTTGTGTTAGTGTTGAAAAACCACTTTTCGCACTTGTGTTGGTGCAGGAAACCACTTTTGCATTTGTATTAGTGTGGAAAAAACACTTTTTGCACTTGTGATAGTGTTGAAAAACCACTTTTCGCACTTGTGTTAGTGTTGGAAAACCACTTTTCGCACTTGTGTTAGTGTTGAAAAAACACTTTTCGCACTTGTGTTGGTGCAGGAAACCACTTTTGCACTTGTATTAGTGTGGAAAACCACTTTTCGCACATGTGTTAGTGTTGAAAAACAACTTTTCGCACTTGTGTTGGTGTTGAAAAACCACTTTTCGCACTTGTGTTGGTGCAGGAAACCACTTTTGCACTTGTATTAGTGTGGAAAAAACACTTTTCGCAATTGTGTTAGTGTTGAAAAACCACTTTTTGCACTTGTGTTAGTGTTGAAAAACCACTTTTCGCACTTGTGTTGGTGCAGGAAACCACTTTTGCACTTGTATTAGTGTGGAAAAAACACTTTTTGCACTTGTGATAGTGTTGAAAAACCACTTTTCGCACTTGTGTTAGTGTTGAAAAACCACTTTTCGCACTTGTGTTAGTGTTGAAAAACCACTTTTCGCACTTGTGTTAGTGTTGAAAAACCACTTTTCGCACTTGTGTTGGTGCAGGAAACCACTTTTGCACTTGTATTAGTGTGGAAAAAACACTTTTCGCACTTGTGTTAGTGTTGAAAACCCACTTTTCGCACTTGTGTTAGTGTTGAAAAACCACTTTTCGCACTTGTGTTGGTGCAGGAAACCACTTTTGCACTTGTATTAGTGTGGCAAAACTACTTTTCGCACTTGTGTTAGTGTTGAAAAACCACTTTTCGCACTTGTGTTAGTGTTGAAAAACCACTTTTCGCACTTGTGTTGGTGCAGGAAACCACTTTTGCACTTGTATTAGTGTGGAAAAAACACTTTTTACACTTGTGATAGTGTTGAAAAACCACTTTTCGCACTTGTGTTAGTGTTGAAAAACCACTTTTCGCACTTGTGTTAGTGTTGAAAAACCACTTTTCGCACTTGTGTTGGTGCAGGAAACCACTTTTGCACTTGTATTAGTGTGGAAAAAACACTTTTTGCACTTGTGATAGTGTTGAAAAACCACTTTTCGCACTTGTGTTAGTGTTGAAAAACCACTTTTAGCACTTGTGTTGGTGAAGGAAACCACTTTTGCACTTGTATTAGTGTGGAAAACCACTTTTCTCACTTGTGTTAGTGTTGAAAAACCACTTTTTGCACTTGTGTTAGTGTTGAAAAACCACTTTTCGCACTTGTGTTGGTGCAGGAAACCACTTTTGCACTTGTATTAGTGTGGAAAAAACACTTTTTGCACTTGTGATGGTGTTGAAAAACCACTTTTCGCACTTGTGTTAGTGTTGAAAAAACACATTTCGCACTTGTGTTTGTGTTGAAAAACCACTTTTCGCACTTGTGTTGGTGCAGGAAACCACTTTTGCACTTGTATTAGTGTGGAAAAAACACTTTTCACACTTGTGTTAGTTTTGAAAAACCACTTTTCGCACTTGTATTAGTGTGGAAAAAACACTTTTTGCACTTGTGATAGTGTTGAAAAACCACTTTTCGCACTTGTGTTAGTGTTGAAAAACCACTTTTCGCACTTGTGTTGGTGCAGGAAACCACTTTTGCACTTGTATTAGTGTGGAAAAAACACTTTTTGCACTTGTGATAGTGTTGAAAAACCACTTTTCGCACTTGTGTTAGTGTTGAAAAACCACTTTTCGCACTTGTGTTAGTGTTGAAAAACCACTTTTCGCACTTGTGTTAGTGTTGAAAAACCACTTTTCGCACTTGTGTTGGTGCAGGAAACCACTTTTGCACTTGTATTAGTGTGGAAAAAACACTTTCCGCACTTGTGTTAGTGTTGAAAACCCACTTTTCGCACTTGTGTTAGTGTTGAAAAAACACTTTTCGCACTTGTGTTGGTGCAGGAAACCACTTTTGCACTTGTATTAGTGTGGCAAAACCACTTTTCGCACTTGTGTTAGTGTTGAAAAACCACATTTCGCACTTGTGTTAGTGTTGAAAAACCACTTTTCGCACTTGTGTTGGTGCAGGAAACCACTTTTGCACTTGTATTAGTGTGGAAAAAACACTTTTTACACTTGTGATAGTGTTGAAAAACCACTTTTCGCACTTGTGTTAGTGTTGAAAACCCACTTTTCGCACTTGTGTTAGTGTTGAAAAAACACTTTTCGCACTTGTGTTGGTGTGGAAAAAACACTTTTTGCACTTGTGATAGTGTTGAAAAACCACTTTTCGCACTTGTGTTAGTGTTGAAAAACCACTTTTCGCACTTGTGTTGGTGAAGGAAACCACTTTTGCACTTGTATTAGTGTGGAAAAACCACTTTTCGCACTTGTGATAGTGTTGAAGAACCACTTTTCGCACTTGTTTTAGTGTTGAAAAACCACTTTTCGCACTTGTGTTGGTGCAGGAAACCACTTTTGCACTTGTATTAGTGTGGAAAAAACACTTTTTGCACTTGTGATAGTGTTGAAAAACCACTTTTCGCACTTGTGTTAGTGTTGGAAAACCACTTTTCGCACTTGTGTTAGTGTTGAAAAAACACTTTTTGCACTTGTGTTGGTGCAGGAAACCACTTTTGCACTTGTATTAGTGTGGAAAACCACTTTTCGCACATGTGTTAGTGTTGAAAAACAACTTTTCGCACTTGTGTTGGTGTTGAAAAACCACTTTTCGCACTTGTGTTGGTGCAGGAAACCACTTTTGCACTTGTATTAGTGTGGAAAAAACACTTTTCGCAATTGTGTTAGTGTTGAAAAACCACTTTTTGCACTTGTGTTAGTGTTGAAAAACCACTTTTCGCACTTGTGTTGGTGCAGGAAACCACTTTTGCACTTGTATTAGTGTGGAAAAAACACTTTTTGCACTTGTGATAGTGTTGAAAAACCACTTTTCGCACTTGTGTTAGTGTTGAAAAACCACTTTTCGCACTTGTGTTAGTGTTGAAAAACCACTTTTCGCACTTGTGTTAGTGTTGAAAAACCACTTTTCGCACTTGTGTTGGTGCAGGAAACCACTTTTGCACTTGTATTAGTGTGAAAAAAACACTTTTCGCACTTGTGTTAGTGTTGAAAACCCACTTTTCGCACTTGTGTTAGTGTTGAAAAACCACTTTTCGCACTTGTGTTGGTGCAGGAAACCACTTTTGCACTTGTATTAGTGTGACAAAACTACTTTTCGCACTTGTGTTAGTGTTGAAAAACCACTTTTCGCACTTGTGTTAGTGTTGAAAAACCACTTTTCGCACTTGTGTTGGTGCAGGAAACCACTTTTGCACTTGTATTAGTGTGGAAAAAACACTTTTTACACTTGTGATAGTGTTGAAAAACCACTTTTCGCACTTGTGTTAGTGTTGAAAAACCACTTTTCGCACTTGTGTTAGTGTTGAAAAACCACTTTTCGCACTTGTGTTGGTGCAGGAAACCACTTTTGCACTTGTATTAGTGTGGAAAAAACACTTTTTGCACTTGTGATAGTGTTGAAAAACCACTTTTCGCACTTGTGTTAGTGTTGAAAAACCACTTTTAGCACTTGTGTTGGTGAAGGAAACCACTTTTGCACTTGTATTAGTGTGGAAAACCACTTTTCTCACTTGTGTTAGTGTTGAAAAACCACTTTTTGCACTTGTGTTAGTGTTGAAAAACCGCTTTTCGCACTTGTGTTGGTGCAGGAAACCACTTTTGCACTTGTATTAGTGTGGAAAAAACACTTTTTGCACTTGTGATGGTGTTGAAAAACCACTTTTCGCACTTGTGTTAGTGTTGAAAAAACACATTTCGCACTTGTGTTTGTGTTGAAAAACCACATTTCGCACTTGTGTTGGTGCAGGAAACCACTTTTGCACTTGTATTAGTGTGGAAAAAACACTTTTTGCACTTGTGATAGTGTTGAAAAACCACTTTTCGCACTTGTGTTAGTGTTGAAAAACCACTTTTCGCACTTGTGTTCGTGTTGAAAAACCACTTTTCGCACTTGTGTTGGTGCAGGAAACTACTTTTGCACTTGTATTAGTGTGGAAAAACCACTTTTCGCACTTGTGTTAGTGTTGAAAAACCACCTTTCGCACTTGTGTTAGTGTTGAAAAACCTCTTTTCGCACTTGTGTTGGTGCAGGAAACCACTTTTGCACTTGTATTAGTGTGGAAAAAACACTTTTTGCACTTGTGATAGTGTTGAAAAACCACTTTTCGCACTTGTGTTAGTGTTGAAAAACCACTTTTAGCACTTGTGTTGGTGAAGGAAACCACTTTTGCACTTGTATTAGTGTGGAAAAACCACTTTTCTCACTTGTGTTAGTGTTGAAAAAACACTTTTTGCACTTGTGATAGTGTTGAAAAACCACTTTTCGCACTTGTGTTAGTGTTGAAAAACCACTTTTCGCACTTGTGTTGGTTCAGGAAACCACTTTTGCACTTGTATTAGTGTGGAAAAAACACTTTTTGCACTTGTGATAGTGTTGAAAAACCACTTTTCGCACTTGTGTTAGTGTTGAAAAACCACTTTTCGCACTTGTGTTAGTGTTGAAAAACCACTTTTCGCACTTGTGTTAGTGTTGAAAAACCACTTTTCGCACTTGTGTTGGTGCAGGAAACCACTTTTGCACTTGTATTAGTGTGGAAAAAACACTTTCCGCACTTGTGTTAGTGTTGAAAACCCACTTTTCGCACTTGTGTTAGTGTTGAAAAACCACTTTTCGCACTTGTGTTGGTGCAGGAAACCACTTTTGCACTTGTATTAGTGTGGCAAAACCACTTTTCGCACTTGTGTTAGTGTTGAAAAACCACTTTTCGCACTTGTGTTAGTGTTGAAAAACCACTTTTCGCACTTGTGTTGGTGCAGGAAACCACTTTTGCACTTGTATTAGTGTGGAAAAAACACTTTTTACACTTGTGATAGTGTTGAAAAACCACTTTTCGCACTTGTGTTAGTGTTGAAAACCCACTTTTCGCACTTGTGTTAGTGTTGAAAAACCACTTTTCGCACTTGTGTTGGTGTGGAAAAAACACTTTTTGCACTTGTGATAGTGTTGAAAAACCACTTTTCGCACTTGTGTTAGTGTTGAAAAACCACTTTTCGCACTTGTGTTGGTGCAGGAAACCACTTTTGCATTTGTATTAGTGTGGAAAAAACACTTTTTGCACTTGTGATAGTGTTGAAAAACCACTTTTCGCACTTGTGTTAGTGTTGGAAAACCACTTTTCACACTTGTGTTAGTGTTGAAAAAACACTTTTCGCACTTGTGTTGGTGCAGGAAACCACTTTTGCACTTGTATTAGTGTGGAAAACCACTTTTCGCACATGTGTTAGTGTTGAAAAACAACTTTTCGCACTTGTGTTGGTGTTGAAAAACCACTTTTCGCACTTGTGTTGGTGCAGGAAACCACTTTTGCACTTGTATTAGTGTGGAAAAAACACTTTTCGCAATTGTGTTAGTGTTGAAAAACCACTTTTTGCACTTGTGTTAGTGTTGAAAAACCACTTTTCGCACTTGTGTTGGTGCAGGAAACCACTTTTGCACTTGTATTAGTGTGGAAAAAACACTTTTTGCACTTGTGATAGTGTTGAAAAACCACTTTTCGCACTTGTGTTAGTGTTGAAAAACCACTTTTCGCACTTGTGTTAGTGTTGAAAAACCACTTTTCGCACTTGTGTTAGTGTTGAAAAACCACTTTTCGCACTTGTGTTGGTGCAGGAAACCACTTTTGCACTTGTATTAGTGTGGAAAAAACACTTTTCGCACTTGTGTTAGTGTTGAAAACCCACTTTTCGCACTTGTGTTAGTGTTGAAAAACCACTTTTCGCACTTGTGTTGGTGCAGGAAACCACTTTTGCACTTGTATTAGTGTGGCAAAACTACTTTTCGCACTTGTGTTAGTGTTGAAAAACCACTTTTCGCACTTGTGTTAGTGTTGAAAAACCACTTTTCGCACTTGTGTTGGTGCAGGAAACCACTTTTGCACTTGTATTAGTGTGGAAAAAACACTTTTTACACTTGTGATAGTGTTGAAAAACCACTTTTCGCACTTGTGTTAGTGTTGAAAAACCACTTTTCGCACTTGTGTTAGTGTTGAAAAACCACTTTTCGCACTTGTGTTGGTGCAGGAAACCACTTTTGCACTTGTATTAGTGTGGAAAAAACACTTTTTGCACTTGTGATAGTGTTGAAAAACCACTTTTCGCACTTGTGTTAGTGTTGAAAAACCACTTTTAGCACTTGTGTTGGTGAAGGAAACCACTTTTGCACTTGTATTAGTGTGGAAAACCACTTTTCTCACTTGTGTTAGTGTTGAAAAACCACTTTTTGCACTTGTGTTAGTGTTGAAAAACCACTTTTCGCACTTGTGTTGGTGCAGGAAACCACTTTTGCACTTGTATTAGTGTGGAAAAAACACTTTTTGCACTTGTGATGGTGTTGAAAAACCACTTTTCGCACTTGTGTTAGTGTTGAAAAAACACATTTCGCACTTGTGTTTGTGTTGAAAAACCACTTTTCGCACTTGTGTTGGTGCAGGAAACCACTTTTGCACTTGTATTAGTGTGGAAAAAACACTTTTCACACTTGTGTTAGTTTTGAAAAACCACTTTTCGCACTTGTATTAGTGTGGAAAAAACACTTTTTGCACTTGTGATAGTGTTGAAAAACCACTTTTCGCACTTGTGTTAGTGTTGAAAAACCACTTTTCGCACTTGTGTTGGTGCAGGAAACCACTTTTGCACTTGTATTAGTGTGGAAAAAACACTTTTTGCACTTGTGATAGTGTTGAAAAACCACTTTTCGCACTTGTGTTAGTGTTGAAAAACCACTTTTCGCACTTGTGTTAGTGTTGAAAAACCACTTTTCGCACTTGTGTTAGTGTTGAAAAACCACTTTTCGCACTTGTGTTGGTGCAGGAAACCACTTTTGCACTTGTATTAGTGTGGAAAAAACACTTTCCGCACTTGTGTTAGTGTTGAAAACCCACTTTTCGCACTTGTGTTAGTGTTGAAAAACCACTTTTCGCACTTGTGTTGGTGCAGGAAACCACTTTTGCACTTGTATTAGTGTGGCAAAACCACTTTTCGCACTTGTGTTAGTGTTGAAAAACCACATTTCGCACTTGTGTTAGTGTTGAAAAACCACTTTTCGCACTTGTGTTGGTGCAGGAAACCACTTTTGCACTTGTATTAGTGTGGAAAAAACACTTTTTACACTTGTGATAGTGTTGAAAAACCACTTTTCGCACTTGTGTTAGTGTTGAAAACCCACTTTTCGCACTTGTGTTAGTGTTGAAAAACCACTTTTCGCACTTGTGTTGGTGTGGAAAAAACACTTTTTGCACTTGTGATAGTGTTGAAAAACCACTTTTCGCACTTGTGTTAGTGTTGAAAAACCACTTTTCGCACTTGTGTTGGTGAAGGAAACCACTTTTGCACTTGTATTAGTGTGGAAAAACCACTTTTCGCACTTGTGATAGTGTTGAAGAACCACTTTTCGCACTTGTTTTAGTGTTGAAAAACCACTTTTCGCACTTGTGTTGGTGCAGGAAACCACTTTTGCACTTGTATTAGTGTGGAAAAAACACTTTTTGCACTTGTGATAGTGTTGAAAAACCACTTTTCGCACTTGTGTTAGTGTTGGAAAACCACTTTTCGCACTTGTGTTAGTGTTGAAAAAACACTTTTTGCACTTGTGTTGGTGCAGGAAACCACTTTTGCACTTGTATTAGTGTGGAAAACCACTTTTCGCACATGTGTTAGTGTTGAAAAACAACTTTTCGCACTTGTGTTGGTGTTGAAAAACCACTTTTCGCACTTGTGTTGGTGCAGGAAACCACTTTTGCACTTGTATTAGTGTGGAAAAAACACTTTTCGCAATTGTGTTAGTGTTGAAAAACCACTTTTTGCACTTGTGTTAGTGTTGAAAAACCACTTTTCGCACTTGTGTTGGTGCAGGAAACCACTTTTGCACTTGTATTAGTGTGGAAAAAACACTTTTTGCACTTGTGATAGTGTTGAAAAACCACTTTTCGCACTTGTGTTAGTGTTGAAAAACCACTTTTCGCACTTGTGTTAGTGTTGAAAAACCACTTTTCGCACTTGTGTTGGTGCAGGAAACCACTTTTGCACTTGTATTAGTGTGAAAAAAACACTTTTCGCACTTGTGTTAGTGTTGAAAACCCACTTTTCGCACTTGTGTTAGTGTTGAAAAACCACTTTTCGCACTTGTGTTGGTGCAGGAAACCACTTTTGCACTTGTATTAGTGTGACAAAACTACTTTTCGCACTTGTGTTAGTGTTGAAAAACCACTTTTCGCACTTGTGTTAGTGTTGAAAAACCACTTTTCGCACTTGTGTTGGTGCAGGAAACCACTTTTGCACTTGTATTAGTGTGGAAAAAACACTTTTTACACTTGTGATAGTGTTGAAAAACCACTTTTCGCACTTGTGTTAGTGTTGAAAAACCACTTTTCGCACTTGTGTTAGTGTTGAAAAACCACTTTTCGCACTTGTGTTGGTGCAGGAAACCACTTTTGCACTTGTATTAGTGTGGAAAAAACACTTTTTGCACTTGTGATAGTGTTGAAAAACCACTTTTCGCACTTGTGTTAGTGTTGAAAAACCACTTTTAGCACTTGTGTTGGTGAAGGAAACCACTTTTGCACTTGTATTAGTGTGGAAAACCACTTTTCTCACTTGTGTTAGTGTTGAAAAACCACTTTTTGCACTTGTGTTAGTGTTGAAAAACCGCTTTTCGCACTTGTGTTGGTGCAGGAAACCACTTTTGCACTTGTATTAGTGTGGAAAAAACACTTTTTGCACTTGTGATGGTGTTGAAAAACCACTTTTCGCACTTGTGTTAGTGTTGAAAAAACACATTTCGCACTTGTGTTTGTGTTGAAAAACCACATTTCGCACTTGTGTTGGTGCAGGAAACCACTTTTGCACTTGTATTAGTGTGGAAAAAACACTTTTTGCACTTGTGATAGTGTTGAAAAACCACTTTTCGCACTTGTGTTAGTGTTGAAAAACCACTTTTCGCACTTGTGTTCGTGTTGAAAAACCACTTTTCGCACTTGTGTTGGTGCAGGAAACTACTTTTGCACTTGTATTAGTGTGGAAAAACCACTTTTCGCACTTGTGTTAATGTTGAAAAACCCCTTTTCGCACTTGTGTTAATGTTGAAAAACCACTTTTCGCACTTGTGTTGGTGCAGGAAACTACTTTTGCACTTGTATTAGTGTGGAAAAACCACTTTTCGCACTTGTGTTAGTGTTGAAAACCCACTTTTCGCACTTGTGTTAGTGTTGAAAAACCACTTTTCGCACTTGTGTTGGTGCAGGAAACCACTTTTGCACTTGTATTAGTGTGGCAAAACCACTTTTCGCACTTGTGTTAGTGTTGAAAAACCACTTTTCGCACTTGTGTTAGTGTTGAAAAACCACTTTTCGCACTTGTGTTGGTGCAGGAAACCACTTTTGCACTTGTATTAGTGTGGAAAAAACACTTTTTACACTTGTGATAGTGTTGAAAAACCACTTTTCGCACTTGTGTTAGTGTTGAAAAACCACCTTTCGCACTTGTGTTAGTGTTGAAAAACCTCTTTTCGCACTTGTGTTGGTGCAGGAAACCACTTTTGCACTTGTATTAGTGTGGAAAAAACACTTTTTGCACTTGTGTGATAGTGTTGAAAAACCACTTTTCGCACTTGTGTTAGTGTTGAAAAACCACTTTTAGCACTTGTGTTGGTGAAGGAAACCACTTTTGCACTTGTATTAGTGTGGAAAAACCACTTTTCTCACTTGTGTTAGTGTTGAAAAAACACTTTTTGCACTTGTGATAGTGTTGAAAAACCACTTTTCGCACTTGTGTTAGTGTTGAAAAACCACTTTTCGCACTTGTGTTGGTTCAGGAAACCACTTTTGCACTTGTATTAGTGTGGAAAAAACACTTTTTGCACTTGTGATAGTGTTGAAAAACCACTTTTCGCACTTGTGTTAGTGTTGAAAAACCACTTTTCGCACTTGTGTTAGTGTTGAAAAACCACTTTTCGCACTTGTGTTAGTGTTGAAAAACCACTTTTCGCACTTGTGTTGGTGCAGGAAACCACTTTTGCACTTGTATTAGTGTGGAAAAAACACTTTCCGCACTTGTGTTAGTGTTGAAAACCCACTTTTCGCACTTGTGTTAGTGTTGAAAAACCACTTTTCGCACTTGTGTTGGTGCAGGAAACCACTTTTGCACTTGTATTAGTGTGGCAAAACCACTTTTCGCACTTGTGTTAGTGTTGAAAAACCACTTTTCGCACTTGTGTTAGTGTTGAAAAACCACTTTTCGCACTTGTGTTGGTGCAGGAAACCACTTTTGCACTTGTATTAGTGTGGAAAAAACACTTTTTACACTTGTGATAGTGTTGAAAAACCACTTTTCGCACTTGTGTTAGTGTTGAAAACCCACTTTTCGCACTTGTGTTAGTGTTGAAAAACCACTTTTCGCACTTGTGTTGGTGTGGAAAAAACACTTTTTGCACTTGTGATAGTGTTGAAAAACCACTTTTCGCACTTGTGTTAGTGTTGAAAAACCACTTTTCGCACTTGTGTTGGTGCAGGAAACCACTTTTGCACTTGTATTAGTGTGGAAAAAACACTTTTCGCACTTGTGTTAGTGTTGAAAACCCACTTTTCGCACTTGTGTTAGTGTTGAAAAACCACTTTTCGCACTTGTGTTGGTGCAGGAAACCACTTTTGCACTTGTATTAGTGTGGCAAAACTACTTTTCGCACTTGTGTTAGTGTTGAAAAACCACTTTTCGCACTTGTGTTAGTGTTGAAAAACCACTTTTCGCACTTGTGTTGGTGCAGGAAACCACTTTTGCACTTGTATTAGTGTGGAAAAAACACTTTTTACACTTGTGATAGTGTTGAAAAACCACTTTTCGCACTTGTGTTAGTGTTGAAAAACCACTTTTCGCACTTGTGTTAGTGTTGAAAAACCACTTTTCGCACTTGTGTTGGTGCAGGAAACCACTTTTGCACTTGTATTAGTGTGGAAAAAACACTTTTTGCACTTGTGATAGTGTTGAAAAACCACTTTTCGCACTTGTGTTAGTGTTGAAAAACCACTTTTAGCACTTGTGTTGGTGAAGGAAACCACTTTTGCACTTGTATTAGTGTGGAAAACCACTTTTCTCACTTGTGTTAGTGTTGAAAAACCACTTTTTGCACTTGTGTTAGTGTTGAAAAACCACTTTTCGCACTTGTGTTGGTGCAGGAAACCACTTTTGCACTTGTATTAGTGTGGAAAAAACACTTTTTGCACTTGTGATGGTGTTGAAAAACCACTTTTCGCACTTGTGTTAGTGTTGAAAAAACACATTTCGCACTTGTGTTTGTGTTGAAAAACCACTTTTCGCACTTGTGTTGGTGCAGGAAACCACTTTTGCACTTGTATTAGTGTGGAAAAAACACTTTTCACACTTGTGTTAGTTTTGAAAAACCAATTTTCGCACTTGTATTAGTGTGGATAAAACACTTTTTGCACTTGTGATAGTGTTGAAAAACCACTTTTCGCACTTGTGTTAGTGTTGAAAAACCACTTTTCGCACTTGTGTTGGTGCAGGAAACCACTTTTGCACTTGTATTAGTGTGGAAAAAACACTTTTTGCACTTGTGATAGTGTTGAAAAACCACTTTTCGCACTTGTGTTAGTGTTGAAAAACCACTTTTCGCACTTGTGTTAGTGTTGAAAAACCACTTTTCGCACTTGTGTTAGTGTTGAAAAACCACTTTTCGCACTTGTGTTGGTGCAGGAAACCACTTTTGCACTTGTATTAGTGTGGAAAAAACACTTTCCGCACTTGTGTTAGTGTTGAAAACCCACTTTTCGCACTTGTGTTAGTGTTGAAAAACCACTTTTCGCACTTGTGTTGGTGCAGGAAACCACTTTTGCACTTGTATTAGTGTGGCAAAACCACTTTTCGCACTTGTGTTAGTGTTGAAAAACCACATTTCGCACTTGTGTTAGTGTTGAAAAACCACTTTTCGCACTTGTGTTGGTGCAGGAAACCACTTTTGCACTTGTATTAGTGTGGAAAAAACACTTTTTACACTTGTGATAGTGTTGAAAAACCACTTTTCGCACTTGTGTTAGTGTTGAAAACCCACTTTTCGCACTTGTGTTAGTGTTGAAAAACCACTTTTCGCACTTGTGTTGGTGTGGAAAAAACACTTTTTGCACTTGTGATAGTGTTGAAAAACCACTTTTCGCACTTGTGTTAGTGTTGAAAAACCACTTTTCGCACTTGTGTTGGTGAAGGAAACCACTTTTGCACTTGTATTAGTGTGGAAAAACCACTTTTCGCACTTGTGATAGTGTTGAAGAACCACTTTTCGCACTTGTTTTCGTGTTGAAAAACCACTTTTCGCACTTGTGTTGGTGCAGGAAACCACTTTTGCACTTGTATTAGTGTGGAAAAAACACTTTTTGCACTTGTGATAGTGTTGAAAAACCACTTTTCGCACTTGTGTTAGTGTTGGAAAACCACTTTTCGCACTTGTGTTAGTGTTGAAAAAACACTTTTCGCACTTGTTTTGGTGCAGGAAACCACTTTTGCACTTGTATTAGTGTGGAAAACCACTTTTCGCACATGTGTTAGTGTTGAAAAACAACTTTTCGCACTTGTGTTGGTGTTGAAAAACCACTTTTCGCACTTGTGTTGGTGCAGGAAACCACTTTTGCACTTGTATTAGTGTGGAAAAAACACTTTTCGCAATTGTGTTAGTGTTGAAAAACCACTTTTTGCACTTGTGTTAGTGTTGAAAAACCACTTTTCGCACTTGTGTTGGTGCAGGAAACCACTTTTGCACTTGTATTAGTGTGGAAAAAACACTTTTTGCACTTGTGATAGTGTTGAAAAACCACTTTTTGCACTTGTGTTAGTGTTGAAAAACCACTTTTCGCACTTGTGTTAGTGTTGAAAAACCACTTTTCGCACTTGTGTTAGTGTTGAAAAACCACTTTTCGCACTTGTGTTGGTGCAGGAAACCACTTTTGCACTTGTATTAGTGTGAAAAAAACACTTTTCGCACTTGTGTTAGTGTTGAAAACCCACTTTTCGCACTTGTGTTAGTGTTGAAAAACCACTTTTCGCACTTGTGTTGGTGCAGGAAACCACTTTTGCACTTGTATTAGTGTGGCAAAACTACTTTTCGCACTTGTGTTAGTGTTGAAAAACCACTTTTCGCACTTGTGTTAGTGTTGAAAAACCACTTTTCGCACTTGTGTTGGTGCAGGAAACCACTTTTGCACTTGTATTAGTGTGGAAAAAACACTTTTTACACTTGTGATAGTGTTGAAAAACCACTTTTCGCACTTGTGTTAGTGTTGAAAAACCACTTTTCGCACTTGTGTTAGTGTTGAAAAACCACTTTTCGCACTTGTGTTGGTGCAGGAAACCACTTTTGCACTTGTATTAGTGTGGAAAAAACACTTTTTGCACTTGTGATAGTGTTGAAAAACCACTTTTCGCACTTGTGTTAGTGTTGAAAAACCACTTTTAGCACTTGTGTTGGTGAAGGAAACCACTTTTGCACTTGTATTAGTGTGGAAAACCACTTTTCTCACTTGTGTTAGTGTTGAAAAACCACTTTTTGCACTTGTGTTAGTGTTGAAAAACCGCTTTTCGCACTTGTGTTGGTGCAGGAAACCACTTTTGCACTTGTATTAGTGTGGAAAAAACACTTTTTGCACTTGTGATGGTGTTGAAAAACCACTTTTCGCACTTGTGTTAGTGTTGAAAAAACACATTTCGCACTTGTGTTTGTGTTGAAAAACCACTTTTCGCACTTGTGTTGGTGCAGGAAACCAGTTTTGCACTTGTATTAGTGTGGAAAAAACACTTTTCACACTTGTGTTAGTTTTGAAAAACCACTTTTCGCACTTGTATTAGTGTGGAAAAAACACTTTTTGCACTTGTGATAGTGTTGAAAAACCACTTTTCGCACTTGTGTTAGTGTTGAAAAACCACTTTTCGCACTTGTGTTGGTGCAGGAAACCACTTTTGCACTTGTATTAGTGTGGAAAAAACACTTTTTGCACTTGTGATAGTGTTGAAAAACCACTTTTCGCACTTGTGTTAGTGTTGAAAAACCACTTTTCGCACTTGTGTTAGTGTTGAAAAACCACTTTTCGCACTTGTGTTAGTGTTGAAAAACCACTTTTCGCACTTGTGTTGGTGCAGGAAACCACTTTTGCACTTGTATTAGTGTGGAAAAAACACTTTTTACACTTGTGATAGTGTTGAAAAACCACTTTTCGCACTTGTGTTAGTGTTGAAAAACCACTTTTCGCACTTGTGTTAGTGTTGAAAAACCACTTTTCGCACTTGTGTTGGTGCAGGAAACCACTTTTGCACTTGTATTAGTGTGGAAAAAACACTTTTTGCACTTGTGATAGTGTTGAAAAACCACTTTTCGCACTTGTGTTAGTGTTGAAAAACCACTTTTAGCACTTGTGTTGGTGAAGGAAACCACTTTTGCACTTGTATTAGTGTGGAAAACCACTTTTCTCACTTGTGTTAGTGTTGAAAAACCACTTTTTGCACTTGTGTTAGTGTTGAAAAACCGCTTTTCGCACTTGTGTTGGTGCAGGAAACCACTTTTGCACTTGTATTAGTGTGGAAAAAACACTTTTTGCACTTGTGATGGTGTTGAAAAACCACTTTTCGCACTTGTGTTAGTGTTGAAAAAACACATTTCGCACTTGTGTTTGTGTTGAAAAACCACATTTCGCACTTGTGTTGGTGCAGGAAACCACTTTTGCACTTGTATTAGTGTGGAAAAAACACTTTTTGCACTTGTGATAGTGTTGAAAAACCACTTTTCGCACTTGTGTTAGTGTTGAAAAACCACTTTTCGCACTTGTGTTCGTGTTGAAAAACCACTTTTCGCACTTGTGTTGGTGCAGGAAACTACTTTTGCACTTGTATTAGTGTGGAAAAACCACTTTTCGCACTTGTGTTAATGTTGAAAAACCCCTTTTCGCACTTGTGTTAATGTTGAAAAACCACTTTTCGCACTTGTGTTGGTGCAGGAAACTACTTTTGCACTTGTATTAGTGTGGAAAAACCACTTTTCGCACTTGTGTTAGTGTTGAAAACCCACTTTTCGCACTTGTGTTAGTGTTGAAAAACCACTTTTCGCACTTGTGTTGGTGCAGGAAACCACTTTTGCACTTGTATTAGTGTGGCAAAACCACTTTTCGCACTTGTGTTAGTGTTGAAAAACCACTTTTCGCACTTGTGTTAGTGTTGAAAAACCACTTTTCGCACTTGTGTTGGTGCAGGAAACCACTTTTGCACTTGTATTAGTGTGGAAAAAACACTTTTTACACTTGTGATAGTGTTGAAAAACCACTTTTCGCACTTGTGTTAGTGTTGAAAAACCACCTTTCGCACTTGTGTTAGTGTTGAAAAACCTCTTTTCGCACTTGTGTTGGTGCAGGAAACCACTTTTGCACTTGTATTAGTGTGGAAAAAACACTTTTTGCACTTGTGTGATAGTGTTGAAAAACCACTTTTCGCACTTGTGTTAGTGTTGAAAAACCACTTTTAGCACTTGTGTTGGTGAAGGAAACCACTTTTGCACTTGTATTAGTGTGGAAAAACCACTTTTCTCACTTGTGTTAGTGTTGAAAAAACACTTTTTGCACTTGTGATAGTGTTGAAAAACCACTTTTCGCACTTGTGTTAGTGTTGAAAAACCACTTTTCGCACTTGTGTTGGTTCAGGAAACCACTTTTGCACTTGTATTAGTGTGGAAAAAACACTTTTTGCACTTGTGATAGTGTTGAAAAACCACTTTTCGCACTTGTGTTAGTGTTGAAAAACCACTTTTCGCACTTGTGTTAGTGTTGAAAAACCACTTTTCGCACTTGTGTTAGTGTTGAAAAACCACTTTTCGCACTTGTGTTGGTGCAGGAAACCACTTTTGCACTTGTATTAGTGTGGAAAAAACACTTTCCGCACTTGTGTTAGTGTTGAAAACCCACTTTTCGCACTTGTGTTAGTGTTGAAAAACCACTTTTCGCACTTGTGTTGGTGCAGGAAACCACTTTTGCACTTGTATTAGTGTGGCAAAACCACTTTTCGCACTTGTGTTAGTGTTGAAAAACCACTTTTCGCACTTGTGTTAGTGTTGAAAAACCACTTTTCGCACTTGTGTTGGTGCAGGAAACCACTTTTGCACTTGTATTAGTGTGGAAAAAACACTTTTTACACTTGTGATAGTGTTGAAAAACCACTTTTCGCACTTGTGTTAGTGTTGAAAACCCACTTTTCGCACTTGTGTTAGTGTTGAAAAACCACTTTTCGCACTTGTGTTGGTGTGGAAAAAACACTTTTTGCACTTGTGATAGTGTTGAAAAACCACTTTTCGCACTTGTGTTAGTGTTGAAAAACCACTTTTCGCACTTGTGTTGGTGCAGGAAACCACTTTTGCACTTGTATTAGTGTGGAAAAAACACTTTTCGCACTTGTGTTAGTGTTGAAAACCCACTTTTCGCACTTGTGTTAGTGTTGAAAAACCACTTTTCGCACTTGTGTTGGTGCAGGAAACCACTTTTGCACTTGTATTAGTGTGGCAAAACTACTTTTCGCACTTGTGTTAGTGTTGAAAAACCACTTTTCGCACTTGTGTTAGTGTTGAAAAACCACTTTTCGCACTTGTGTTGGTGCAGGAAACCACTTTTGCACTTGTATTAGTGTGGAAAAAACACTTTTTACACTTGTGATAGTGTTGAAAAACCACTTTTCGCACTTGTGTTAGTGTTGAAAAACCACTTTTCGCACTTGTGTTAGTGTTGAAAAACCACTTTTCGCACTTGTGTTGGTGCAGGAAACCACTTTTGCACTTGTATTAGTGTGGAAAAAACACTTTTTGCACTTGTGATAGTGTTGAAAAACCACTTTCGCACTTGTGTTAGTGTTGAAAAACCACTTTTAGCACTTGTGTTGGTGAAGG
Organism: Myxine glutinosa; assembly: GCF_964187855.1. Classification (NCBI taxonomy): domain Eukaryota; kingdom Metazoa; phylum Chordata; class Myxini; order Myxiniformes; family Myxinidae; genus Myxine; species Myxine glutinosa. The sequence goes on along the minus strand of NW_027616424.1, from coordinate 296,287 downwards.
AAACCACTTTTGCACTTGTATTAGTGTGGAAAACCACTTTTCTCACTTGTGTTAGTGTTGAAAAACCACTTTTTGCACTTGTGTTAGTGTTGAAAAACCACTTTTCGCACTTGTGTTGGTGCAGGAAACCACTTTTGCACTTGTATTAGTGTGGAAAAAACACTTTTTGCACTTGTGATGGTGTTGAAAAACCACTTTTCGCACTTGTGTTAGTGTTGAAAAAACACATTTCGCACTTGTGTTTGTGTTGAAAAACCACTTTTCGCACTTGTGTTGGTGCAGGAAACCACTTTTGCACTTGTATTAGTGTGGAAAAAACACTTTTCACACTTGTGTTAGTTTTGAAAAACCACTTTTCGCACTTGTATTAGTGTGGATAAAACACTTTTTGCACTTGTGATAGTGTTGAAAAACCACTTTTCGCACTTGTGTTAGTGTTGAAAAACCACTTTTCGCACTTGTGTTGGTGCAGGAAACCACTTTTGCACTTGTATTAGTGTGGAAAAAACACTTTTTGCACTTGTGATAGTGTTGAAAAACCACTTTTCGCACTTGTGTTAGTGTTGAAAAACCACTTTTCGCACTTGTGTTAGTGTTGAAAAACCACTTTTCGCACTTGTGTTAGTGTTGAAAAACCACTTTTCGCACTTGTGTTGGTGCAGGAAACCACTTTTGCACTTGTATTAGTGTGGAAAAAACACTTTCCGCACTTGTGTTAGTGTTGAAAACCCACTTTTCGCACTTGTGTTAGTGTTGAAAAACCACTTTTCGCACTTGTGTTGGTGCAGGAAACCACTTTTGCACTTGTATTAGTGTGGCAAAACCACTTTTCGCACTTGTGTTAGTGTTGAAAAACCACATTTCGCACTTGTGTTAGTGTTGAAAAACCACTTTTCGCACTTGTGTTGGTGCAGGAAACCACTTTTGCACTTGTATTAGTGTGGAAAAAACACTTTTTGCACTTGTGATAGTGTTGAAAAACCACTTTTCGCACTTGTGTTAGTGTTGAAAACCCACTTTTCGCACTTGTGTTAGTGTTGAAAAACCACTTTTCGCACTTGTGTTGGTGTGGAAAAAACACTTTTTGCACTTGTGATAGTGTTGAAAAACCACTTTTCGCACTTGTGTTAGTGTTGAAAAACCACTTTTCGCACTTGTGTTGGTGAAGGAAACCACTTTTGCACTTGTATTAGTGTGGAAAAACCACTTTTCGCACTTGTGATAGTGTTGAAGAACCACTTTTCGCACTTGTTTTCGTGTTGAAAAACCACTTTTCGCACTTGTGTTGGTGCAGGAAACCACTTTTGCACTTGTATTAGTGTGGAAAAAACACTTTTTGCACTTGTGATAGTGTTGAAAAACCACTTTTCGCACTTGTGTTAGTGTTGGAAAACCACTTTTCGCACTTGTGTTAGTGTTGAAAAAACACTTTTCGCACTTGTTTTGGTGCAGGAAACCACTTTTGCACTTGTATTAGTGTGGAAAACCACTTTTCGCACATGTGTTAGTGTTGAAAAACAACTTTTCGCACTTGTGTTGGTGTTGAAAAACCACTTTTCGCACTTGTGTTGGTGCAGGAAACCACTTTTGCACTTGTATTAGTGTGGAAAAAACACTTTTCGCAATTGTGTTAGTGTTGAAAAACCACTTTTTGCACTTGTGTTAGTGTTGAAAAACCACTTTTCGCACTTGTGTTGGTGCAGGAAACCACTTTTGCACTTGTATTAGTGTGGAAAAAACACTTTTTGCACTTGTGATAGTGTTGAAAAACCACTTTTTGCACTTGTGTTAGTGTTGAAAAACCACTTTTCGCACTTGTGTTAGTGTTGAAAAACCACTTTTCGCACTTGTGTTAGTGTTGAAAAACCACTTTTCGCACTTGTGTTGGTGCAGGAAACCACTTTTGCACTTGTATTAGTGTGAAAAAAACACTTTTCGCACTTGTGTTAGTGTTGAAAACCCACTTTTCGCACTTGTGTTAGTGTTGAAAAACCACTTTTCGCACTTGTGTTGGTGCAGGAAACCACTTTTGCACTTGTATTAGTGTGGCAAAACTACTTTTCGCACTTGTGTTAGTGTTGAAAAACCACTTTTCGCACTTGTGTTAGTGTTGAAAAACCACTTTTCGCACTTGTGTTGGTGCAGGAAACCACTTTTGCACTTGTATTAGTGTGGAAAAAACACTTTTTGCACTTGTGATAGTGTTGAAAAACCACTTTCGCACTTGTGTTAGTGTTGAAAAACCACTTTTAGCACTTGTGTTGGTGAAGGAAACCACTTTTGCACTTGTATTAGTGTGGAAAACCACTTTTCTCACTTGTGTTAGTGTTGAAAAACCACTTTTTGCACTTGTGTTAGTGTTGAAAAACCACTTTTCGCACTTGTGTTGGTGCAGGAAACCACTTTTGCACTTGTATTAGTGTGGAAAAAACACTTTTTGCACTTGTGATGGTGTTGAAAAACCACTTTTCGCACTTGTGTTAGTGTTGAAAAAACACATTTCGCACTTGTGTTTGTGTTGAAAAACCACTTTTCGCACTTGTGTTGGTGCAGGAAACCACTTTTGCACTTGTATTAGTGTGGAAAAAACACTTTTCACACTTGTGTTAGTTTTGAAAAACCACTTTTCGCACTTGTATTAGTGTGGATAAAACACTTTTTGCACTTGTGATAGTGTTGAAAAACCACTTTTCGCACTTGTGTTAGTGTTGAAAAACCACTTTTCGCACTTGTGTTGGTGCAGGAAACCACTTTTGCACTTGTATTAGTGTGGAAAAAACACTTTTTGCACTTGTGATAGTGTTGAAAAACCACTTTTCGCACTTGTGTTAGTGTTGAAAAACCACTTTTCGCACTTGTGTTAGTGTTGAAAAACCACTTTTCGCACTTGTGTTAGTGTTGAAAAACCACTTTTCGCACTTGTGTTGGTGCAGGAAACCACTTTTGCACTTGTATTAGTGTGGAAAAAACACTTTCCGCACTTGTGTTAGTGTTGAAAACCCACTTTTCGCACTTGTGTTAGTGTTGAAAAACCACTTTTCGCACTTGTGTTGGTGCAGGAAACCACTTTTGCACTTGTATTAGTGTGGCAAAACCACTTTTCGCACTTGTGTTAGTGTTGAAAAACCACATTTCGCACTTGTGTTAGTGTTGAAAAACCACTTTTCGCACTTGTGTTGGTGCAGGAAACCACTTTTGCACTTGTATTAGTGTGGAAAAAACACTTTTTGCACTTGTGATAGTGTTGAAAAACCACTTTTCGCACTTGTGTTAGTGTTGAAAACCCACTTTTCGCACTTGTGTTAGTGTTGAAAAACCACTTTTCGCACTTGTGTTGGTGTGGAAAAAACACTTTTTGCACTTGTGATAGTGTTGAAAAACCACTTTTCGCACTTGTGTTAGTGTTGAAAAACCACTTTTCGCACTTGTGTTGGTGAAGGAAACCACTTTTGCACTTGTATTAGTGTGGAAAAACCACTTTTCGCACTTGTGATAGTGTTGAAGAACCACTTTTCGCACTTGTTTTCGTGTTGAAAAACCACTTTTCGCACTTGTGTTGGTGCAGGAAACCACTTTTGCACTTGTATTAGTGTGGAAAAAACACTTTTTGCACTTGTGATAGTGTTGAAAAACCACTTTTCGCACTTGTGTTAGTGTTGGAAAACCACTTTTCGCACTTGTGTTAGTGTTGAAAAAACACTTTTCGCACTTGTTTTGGTGCAGGAAACCACTTTTGCACTTGTATTAGTGTGGAAAACCACTTTTCGCACATGTGTTAGTGTTGAAAAACAACTTTTCGCACTTGTGTTGGTGTTGAAAAACCACTTTTCGCACTTGTGTTGGTGCAGGAAACCACTTTTGCACTTGTATTAGTGTGGAAAAAACACTTTTCGCAATTGTGTTAGTGTTGAAAAACCACTTTTTGCACTTGTGTTAGTGTTGAAAAACCACTTTTCGCACTTGTGTTGGTGCAGGAAACCACTTTTGCACTTGTATTAGTGTGGAAAAAACACTTTTTGCACTTGTGATAGTGTTGAAAAACCACTTTTTGCACTTGTGTTAGTGTTGAAAAACCACTTTTCGCACTTGTGTTAGTGTTGAAAAACCACTTTTCGCACTTGTGTTAGTGTTGAAAAACCACTTTTCGCACTTGTGTTGGTGCAGGAAACCACTTTTGCACTTGTATTAGTGTGAAAAAACACTTTTCGCACTTGTGTTAGTGTTGAAAACCCACTTTTCGCACTTGTGTTAGTGTTGAAAAACCACTTTTCGCACTTGTGTTGGTGCAGGAAACCACTTTTGCACTTGTATTAGTGTGGCAAAACTACTTTTCGCACTTGTGTTAGTGTTGAAAAACCACTTTTCGCACTTGTGTTAGTGTTGAAAAACCACTTTTCGCACTTGTGTTGGTGCAGGAAACCACTTTTGCACTTGTATTAGTGTGGAAAAAACACTTTTTACACTTGTGATAGTGTTGAAAAACCACTTTTCGCACTTGTGTTAGTGTTGAAAAACCACTTTTCGCACTTGTGTTAGTGTTGAAAAACCACTTTTCGCACTTGTGTTGGTGCAGGAAACCACTTTTGCACTTGTATTAGTGTTGAAAAACCACTTTTCGCACTTGTGTTAGTGTTGAAAAACCACTTTTAGCACTTGTGTTGGTGAAGGAAACCACTTTTGCACTTGTATTAGTGTGGAAAACCACTTTTCTCACTTGTGTTAGTGTTGAAAAACCACTTTTTGCACTTGTTTTAGTGTTGAAAAACCGCTTTTCGCACTTGTGTTGGTGCAGGAAACCACTTTTGCACTTGTATTAGTGTGGAAAAAACACTTTTTGCACTTGTGATGGTGTTGAAAAACCACTTTTCGCACTTGTGTTAGTGTTGAAAAAACACATTTCGCACTTGTGTTTGTGTTGAAAAACCACTTTTCGCACTTGTGTTGGTGCAGGAAACCAGTTTTGCACTTGTATTAGTGTGGAAAAAACACTTTTCACACTTGTGTTAGTTTTGAAAAACCACTTTTCGCACTTGTATTAGTGTGGAAAAAACACTTTTTGCACTTGTGATAGTGTTGAAAAACCACTTTTCGCACTTGTGTTAGTGTTGAAAAACCACTTTTCGCACTTGTGTTGGTGCAGGAAACCACTTTTGCACTTGTATTAGTGTGGAAAAAACACTTTTTGCACTTGTGATAGTGTTGAAAAACCACTTTTCGCACTTGTGTTAGTGTTGAAAAACCACTTTTCGCACTTGTGTTAGTGTTGAAAAACCACTTTTCGCACTTGTGTTAGTGTTGAAAAACCACTTTTCGCACTTGTGTTGGTGCAGGAAACCACTTTTGCACTTGTATTAGTGTGGAAAAAACACTTTCCGCACTTGTGTTAGTGTTGAAAACCCACTTTTCGCACTTGTGTTAGTGTTGAAAAACCACTTTCTGCACTTGTGTTAGTGTTGAAAAACCACTTTTCGCACTTGTGTTGGTGCAGGAAACCACTTTTGCACTTGTATTAGTGTGGCAAAACCACTTTTCGCACTTGTGTTAGTGTTGAAAAACCACTTTTCGCACTTGTGTTAGTGTTGAAAAACCACTTTTCGCACTTGTGTTGGTGCAGGAAACCACTTTTGCACTTGTATTAGTGTGGAAAAAACACTTTTTACACTTGTGATAGTGTTGAAAAACCACTTTTCGCACTTGTGTTAGTGTTGAAAAACCACTTTTTGCACTTGTGTTAGTGTTGAAAAACCACTTTTCGCACTTGTGTTGGTGCAGGAAACCACTTTTGCACTTGTATTAGTGTGGAAAAAACACTTTTTGCACTTGTGATAGTGTTGAAAAACCACTTTTCGCACTTGTGTTAGTGTTGAAAAACCACTTTTAGCACTTGTGTTGGTGAAGGAAACCACTTTTGCACTTGTATTAGTGTGGAAAAACCACTTTTCTCACTTGTGTTAGTGTTGAAAAACCACTTTTTGCACTTGTGTTAGTGTTGAAAAACCGCTTTTCGCACTTGTGTTGGTGCAGGAAACCACTTTTGCACTTGTATTAGTGTGGAAAAAACACTTTTTGCACTTTTGATGGTGTTGAAAAACCACTTTTCGCACTTGTGTTAGTGTTGAAAAAATACATTTCGCACTTGTGTTTGTGTTGAAAAACCACTTTTCGCACTTGTGTTGGTGCAGGAAACCACTTTTGCACTTGTATTAGTGTGGAAAAAACACTTTTTGCACTTGTGATAGTGTTGAAAAACCACTTTTCGCACTTGTGTTAGTGTTGAAAAACCACTTTTCGCACTTGTGTTCATGTTGAAAAACCACTTTTCGCACTTGTGTTGGTGCAGGAAACTACTTTTGCACTTGTATTAGTGTGGAAAAACCACTTTTCGCACTTGTGTTAATGTTGAAAAACCCCTTTTTGCACTTGTGTTAATGTTGAAAAACCACTTTTCGCACTTGTGTTGGTGCAGGAAACCACTTTTGCACTTGTATTAGTGTGGAAAAAACACTTTTTGCACTTGTGATAGTGTTGAAAAACCACATTTCGCACTTGTGTTAGTGTTGAAAAACCACTTTTCGCACTTGTGTTGGTGCAGGAAACCACTTTTGCACTTGTATTAGTGTGGAAAAACCACTTTTCACACTTGTGTTAGTGTTGAAAAACCACTTTTCGCACTTGTATTAGTGTGGAAAAAACACTTTTTGCACTTGTGATAGTGTTGAAAAACCACTTTTCGCACTTGTGTTAGTGTTGAAAAACCACTTTTCGCACCTGTGTTGGTGCAGGAAACCACTTTTGCACTTGTATTAGTGTGGAAAAAACACTTTTTGCACTTGTGATAGTGTTGAAAAACCACTTTTCGCACTTGTGTTAGTGTTGAAAAACCACTTTTCGCACTTGTGTTAGTGTTGAAAACCCACTTTTCGCACTTGTGTTAGTGTTGAAAAACCACTTTTCGCACTTGTGTTGGTGTGGAAAAAACACTTTTTGCACTTGTGATAGTGTTGAAAAACCACTTTTCGCACTTGTGTTAGTGTTGAAAAACCACTTTTCGCACTTGTGTTGGTGAAGGAAACCACTTTTGCACTTGTATTAGTGTGGAAAAACCACTTTTCGCACTTGTGATAGTGTTGAAGAACCACTTTTCGCACTTGTTTTCGTGTTGAAAAACCACTTTTCGCACTTGTGTTGGTGCAGGAAACCACTTTTGCACTTGTATTAGTGTGGAAAAAACACTTTTTGCACTTGTGATAGTGTTGAAAAACCACTTTTCGCACTTGTGTTAGTGTTGGAAAACCACTTTTCGCACTTGTGTTAGTGTTGAAAAAACACTTTTCGCACTTGTTTTGGTGCAGGAAACCACTTTTGCACTTGTATTAGTGTGGAAAACCACTTTTCGCACATGTGTTAGTGTTGAAAAACAACTTTTCGCACTTGTGTTGGTGTTGAAAAACCACTTTTCGCACTTGTGTTGGTGCAGGAAACCACTTTTGCACTTGTATTAGTGTGGAAAAAACACTTTTCGCAATTGTGTTAGTGTTGAAAAACCACTTTTTGCACTTGTGTTAGTGTTGAAAAACCACTTTTCGCACTTGTGTTGGTGCAGGAAACCACTTTTGCACTTGTATTAGTGTGGAAAAAACACTTTTTGCACTTGTGATAGTGTTGAAAAACCACTTTTTGCACTTGTGTTAGTGTTGAAAAACCACTTTTCGCACTTGTGTTAGTGTTGAAAAACCACTTTTCGCACTTGTGTTAGTGTTGAAAAACCACTTTTCGCACTTGTGTTGGTGCAGGAAACCACTTTTGCACTTGTATTAGTGTGAAAAAAACACTTTTCGCACTTGTGTTAGTGTTGAAAACCCACTTTTCGCACTTGTGTTAGTGTTGAAAAACCACTTTTCGCACTTGTGTTGGTGCAGGAAACCACTTTTGCACTTGTATTAGTGTGGCAAAACTACTTTTCGCACTTGTGTTAGTGTTGAAAAACCACTTTTCGCACTTGTGTTAGTGTTGAAAAACCACTTTTCGCACTTGTGTTGGTGCAGGAAACCACTTTTGCACTTGTATTAGTGTGGAAAAAACACTTTTTGCACTTGTGATAGTGTTGAAAAACCACTTTCGCACTTGTGTTAGTGTTGAAAAACCACTTTTAGCACTTGTGTTGGTGAAGGAAACCACTTTTGCACTTGTATTAGTGTGGAAAACCACTTTTCTCACTTGTGTTAGTGTTGAAAAACCACTTTTTGCACTTGTGTTAGTGTTGAAAAACCACTTTTCGCACTTGTGTTGGTGCAGGAAACCACTTTTGCACTTGTATTAGTGTGGAAAAAACACTTTTTGCACTTGTGATGGTGTTGAAAAACCACTTTTCGCACTTGTGTTAGTGTTGAAAAAACACATTTCGCACTTGTGTTTGTGTTGAAAAACCACTTTTCGCACTTGTGTTGGTGCAGGAAACCACTTTTGCACTTGTATTAGTGTGGAAAAAACACTTTTCACACTTGTGTTAGTTTTGAAAAACCACTTTTCGCACTTGTATTAGTGTGGATAAAACACTTTTTGCACTTGTGATAGTGTTGAAAAACCACTTTTCGCACTTGTGTTAGTGTTGAAAAACCACTTTTCGCACTTGTGTTGGTGCAGGAAACCACTTTTGCACTTGTATTAGTGTGGAAAAAACACTTTTTGCACTTGTGATAGTGTTGAAAAACCACTTTTCGCACTTGTGTTAGTGTTGAAAAACCACTTTTCGCACTTGTGTTAGTGTTGAAAAACCACTTTTCGCACTTGTGTTAGTGTTGAAAAACCACTTTTCGCACTTGTGTTGGTGCAGGAAACCACTTTTGCACTTGTATTAGTGTGGAAAAAACACTTTCCGCACTTGTGTTAGTGTTGAAAACCCACTTTTCGCACTTGTGTTAGTGTTGAAAAACCACTTTTCGCACTTGTGTTGGTGCAGGAAACCACTTTTGCACTTGTATTAGTGTGGCAAAACCACTTTTCGCACTTGTGTTAGTGTTGAAAAACCACATTTCGCACTTGTGTTAGTGTTGAAAAACCACTTTTCGCACTTGTGTTGGTGCAGGAAACCACTTTTGCACTTGTATTAGTGTGGAAAAAACACTTTTTGCACTTGTGATAGTGTTGAAAAACCACTTTTCGCACTTGTGTTAGTGTTGAAAACCCACTTTTCGCACTTGTGTTAGTGTTGAAAAACCACTTTTCGCACTTGTGTTGGTGTGGAAAAAACACTTTTTGCACTTGTGATAGTGTTGAAAAACCACTTTTCGCACTTGTGTTAGTGTTGAAAAACCACTTTTCGCACTTGTGTTGGTGAAGGAAACCACTTTTGCACTTGTATTAGTGTGGAAAAACCACTTTTCGCACTTGTGATAGTGTTGAAGAACCACTTTTCGCACTTGTTTTCGTGTTGAAAAACCACTTTTCGCACTTGTGTTGGTGCAGGAAACCACTTTTGCACTTGTATTAGTGTGGAAAAAACACTTTTTGCACTTGTGATAGTGTTGAAAAACCACTTTTCGCACTTGTGTTAGTGTTGGAAAACCACTTTTCGCACTTGTGTTAGTGTTGAAAAAACACTTTTCGCACTTGTTTTGGTGCAGGAAACCACTTTTGCACTTGTATTAGTGTGGAAAACCACTTTTCGCACATGTGTTAGTGTTGAAAAACAACTTTTCGCACTTGTGTTGGTGTTGAAAAACCACTTTTCGCACTTGTGTTGGTGCAGGAAACCACTTTTGCACTTGTATTAGTGTGGAAAAAACACTTTTCGCAATTGTGTTAGTGTTGAAAAACCACTTTTTGCACTTGTGTTAGTGTTGAAAAACCACTTTTCGCACTTGTGTTGGTGCAGGAAACCACTTTTGCACTTGTATTAGTGTGGAAAAAACACTTTTTGCACTTGTGATAGTGTTGAAAAACCACTTTTTGCACTTGTGTTAGTGTTGAAAAACCACTTTTCGCACTTGTGTTAGTGTTGAAAAACCACTTTTCGCACTTGTGTTAGTGTTGAAAAACCACTTTTCGCACTTGTGTTGGTGCAGGAAACCACTTTTGCACTTGTATTAGTGTGATAAAAACACTTTTCGCACTTGTGTTAGTGTTGAAAACCCACTTTTCGCACTTGTGTTAGTGTTGAAAAACCACTTTTCGCACTTGTGTTGGTGCAGGAAACCACTTTTGCACTTGTATTAGTGTGGCAAAACTACTTTTCGCACTTGTGTTAGTGTTGAAAAACCACTTTTCGCACTTGTGTTAGTGTTGAAAAACCACTTTTCGCACTTGTGTTGGTGCAGGAAACCACTTTTGCACTTGTATTAGTGTGGAAAAAACACTTTTTACACTTGTGATAGTGTTGAAAAACCACTTTTCGCACTTGTGTTAGTGTTGAAAAACCACTTTTCGCACTTGTGTTAGTGTTGAAAAACCACTTTTCGCACTTGTGTTGGTGCAGGAAACCACTTTTGCACTTGTATTAGTGTGGAAAAAACACTTTTTGCACTTGTGATAGTGTTGAAAAACCACTTTTCGCACTTGTGTTAGTGTTGAAAAACCACTTTTAGCACTTGTGTTGGTGAAGGAAACCACTTTTGCACTTGTATTAGTGTGGAAAACCACTTTTCTCACTTGTGTTAGTGTTGAAAAACCACTTTTTGCACTTGTGTTAGTGTTGAAAAACCGCTTTTCGCACTTGTGTTGGTGCAGGAAACCACTTTTGCACTTGTATTAGTGTGGAAAAAACACTTTTTGCACTTGTGATGGTGTTGAAAAACCACTTTTCGCACTTGTGTTAGTGTTGAAAAAACACATTTCGCACTTGTGTTTGTGTTGAAAAACCACTTTTCGCACTTGTGTTGGTGCAGGAAACCAGTTTTGCACTTGTATTAGTGTGGAAAAAACACTTTTCACACTTGTGTTAGTTTTGAAAAACCACTTTTCGCACTTGTATTAGTGTGGAAAAAACACTTTTTGCACTTGTGATAGTGTTGAAAAACCACTTTTCGCACTTGTGTTAGTGTTGAAAAACCACTTTTCGCACTTGTGTTGGTGCAGGAAACCACTTTTGCACTTGTATTAGTGTGGAAAAAACACTTTTTGCACTTGTGATAGTGTTGAAAAACCACTTTTCGCACTTGTGTTAGTGTTGAAAAACCACTTTTCGCACTTGTGTTAGTGTTGAAAAACCACTTTTCGCACTTGTGTTAGTGTTGAAAAACCACTTTTCGCACTTGTGTTGGTGCAGGAAACCACTTTTGCACTTGTATTAGTGTGGAAAAAACACTTTCCGCACTTGTGTTAGTGTTGAAAACCCACTTTTCGCACTTGTGTTAGTGTTGAAAAACCACTTTCTGCACTTGTGTTAGTGTTGAAAAACCACTTTTCGCACTTGTGTTGGTGCAGGAAACCACTTTTGCACTTGTATTAGTGTGGCAAAACCACTTTTCGCACTTGTGTTAGTGTTGAAAAACCACTTTTCGCACTTGTGTTAGTGTTGAAAAACCACTTTTCGCACTTGTGTTGGTGCAGGAAACCACTTTTGCACTTGTATTAGTGTGGAAAAAACACTTTTTACACTTGTGATAGTGTTGAAAAACCACTTTTCGCACTTGTGTTAGTGTTGAAAAACCACTTTTTGCACTTGTGTTAGTGTTGAAAAACCACTTTTCGCACTTGTGTTGGTGCAGGAAACCACTTTTGCACTTGTATTAGTGTGGAAAAAACACTTTTTGCACTTGTGATAGTGTTGAAAAACCACTTTTCGCACTTGTGTTAGTGTTGAAAAACCACTTTTAGCACTTGTGTTGGTGAAGGAAACCACTTTTGCACTTGTATTAGTGTGGAAAAACCACTTTTCTCACTTGTGTTAGTGTTGAAAAACCACTTTTTGCACTTGTGTTAGTGTTGAAAAACCGCTTTTCGCACTTGTGTTGGTGCAGGAAACCACTTTTGCACTTGTATTAGTGTGGAAAAAACACTTTTTGCACTTTTGATGGTGTTGAAAAACCACTTTTCGCACTTGTGTTAGTGTTGAAAAAATACATTTCGCACTTGTGTTTGTGTTGAAAAACCACTTTTCGCACTTGTGTTGGTGCAGGAAACCACTTTTGCACTTGTATTAGTGTGGAAAAAACACTTTTTGCACTTGTGATAGTGTTGAAAAACCACTTTTCGCACTTGTGTTAGTGTTGAAAAACCACTTTTCGCACTTGTGTTCATGTTGAAAAACCACTTTTCGCACTTGTGTTGGTGCAGGAAACTACTTTTGCACTTGTATTAGTGTGGAAAAACCACTTTTCGCACTTGTGTTAATGTTGAAAAACCCCTTTTTGCACTTGTGTTAATGTTGAAAAACCACTTTTCGCACTTGTGTTGGTGCAGGAAACCACTTTTGCACTTGTATTAGTGTGGAAAAAACACTTTTTGCACTTGTGATAGTGTTGAAAAACCACATTTCGCACTTGTGTTAGTGTTGAAAAACCACTTTTCGCACTTGTGTTGGTGCAGGAAACCACTTTTGCACTTGTATTAGTGTGGAAAAACCACTTTTCACACTTGTGTTAGTGTTGAAAAACCACTTTTCGCACTTGTATTAGTGTGGAAAAAACACTTTTTGCACTTGTGATAGTGTTGAAAAACCACTTTTCGCACTTGTGTTAGTGTTGAAAAACCACTTTTCGCACCTGTGTTGGTGCAGGAAACCACTTTTGCACTTGTATTAGTGTGGAAAAAACACTTTTTGCACTTGTGATAGTGTTGAAAAACCACTTTTCGCACTTGTGTTAGTGTTGAAAAACCACTTTTCGCACTTGTGTTAGTGTTGAAAAACCACTTTTCACACTTGTGTTAGTGTTGAAAAACCACTTTTCACACTTGTGTTGGTGCAGGAAACCACTTTTGCACTTGTATTAGTGTGGAAAAAACACTTTTCGCACTTGTGTTAGTGTTGAAAACCCACTTTTCGCACTTGTGTTAGTGTTGAAAAACCACTTTTCGCACTTGTGTTGGTGCAGGAAACCACTTTTGCACTTGTATTAGTGTAGAAAAAACACTTTTTACACTTGTGATAGTGTTGAAAAACAACTTTTCGCACTTGTGTTAGTGTTGAAAAACCACTTTTCGCACTTGTGTTAGTGTTGAAAAACCACTTTTCGCACTTGTGTTGGTGCAGGAAACCACTTTTGCACTTGTATTAGTGTGGAAAAAAACACTTTTTGCACTTGTGATAGTGTTGAAAAACCACTTTTCGCACTTGTGTTAGTGTTGAAAAACCACTTTTAGCACTTGTGTTGGTGAAGGAAACCACTTTTGCACTTGTATTAGTGTGGAAAAACCACTTTTCTCACTTGTGTTAGTGTTGAAAAACCACTTTTTGCACTTGTGTTAGTGTTGAAAAACCGCTTTTCGCACTTGTGTTGGTGCAGGAAACCACTTTTGCACTTGTATTAGTGTGGAAAAAACACTTTTTGCACTTGTGATGGTGTTGAAAAACCACTTTTCGCACTTGTGTTAGTGTTGAAAAAACACATTTCGCACTTGTGTTTGTGTTGAAAAACCACTTTTCGCACTTGTGTTGGTGCAGGAAACCACTTTTGCACTTGTATTAGTGTGGAAAAAACACTTTTGCACTTGTGATAGTGTTGAAAAACCACTTTTCGCACTTGTGTTAGTGTTGAAAAACCACTTTTCGCACTTGTGTTCGTGTTGAAAGACCACTTTTCGCACTTGTGTTGGTGCAGGAAACTACTTTTGCACTTGTATTAGTGTGGAAAAACCACTTTTCGCACTTGTGTTAATGTTGAAAAACCCCTTTTCGCACTTGTGTTAATGTTGAAAAACCACTTTTCGCACTTGTGTTGGTGCAGGAAACTACTTTTGCACTTGTATTAGTGTGGAAAAACCACTTTTCGCACTTGTGTTAGTGTTGAAAACCCACTTTTCGCACTTGTGTTAGTGTTGAAAAACCACTTTTCGCACTTGTGTTGGTGCAGGAAACCACTTTTGCACTTGTATTAGTGTGGCAAAACCACTTTTCGCACTTGTGTTAGTGTTGAAAAACCACTTTTCGCACTTGTGTTAGTGTTGAAAAACCACTTTTCGCACTTGTGTTGGTGCAGGAAACCACTTTTGCACTTGTATTAGTGTGGAAAAAACACTTTTTACACTTGTGATAGTGTTGAAAAACCACTTTTCGCACTTGTGTTAGTGTTGAAAAACCACCTTTCGCACTTGTGTTAGTGTTGAAAAACCTCTTTTCGCACTTGTGTTGGTGCAGGAAACCACTTTTGCACTTGTATTAGTGTGGAAAAAAACACTTTTTGCACTTGTGATAGTGTTGAAAAACCACTTTTCGCACTTGTGTTAGTGTTGAAAAACCACTTTTAGCACTTGTGTTGGTGAAGGAAACCACTTTTGCACTTGTATTAGTGTGGAAAAACCACTTTTCTCACTTGTGTTAGTGTTGAAAAACCACTTTTTGCACTTGTGTTAGTGTTGAAAAACCGCTTTTTGCACTTGTGTTGGTGCAGGAAACCACTTTTGCACTTGTATTAGTGTGGAAAAAACACTTTTTGCACTTGTGATGGTGTTGAAAAACCACTTTTCGCACTTGTGTTAGTGTTGAAAAAATACATTTCGCACTTGTGTTTGTGTTGAAAAACCACCTTTCGCACTTGTGTTGGTGCAGGAAACCACTTTTGCACTTGTATTAGTGTGGTAAAAACACTTTTTGCACTTGTGATAGTGTTGAAAAACCACTTTTCGCACTTGTGTTAGTGTTGAAAAACCACTTTTCGCACTTGTGTTGGTGCAGGAAACCACTTTTGCACTTGTATTAGTGTGGAAAAAACACTTTTTGCACTTGTGATAGTGTTGAAAAACCACTTTTCGCACTTGTGTTAGTGTTGAAAAACCACTTTTCGCACTTGTGTTAGTGTTGAAAAACCACTTTTCGCACTTGTGTTAGTGTTGAAAAACCACTTTTCGCACTTGTGTTGGTGCAGGAAACACCACTTTTTGCACTTGTATTAGTGTGGAAAAAACACTTTCCGCACTTGTGTTAGTGTTGAAAACCCACTTTTCGCACTTGTGTTAGTGTTGAAAAACCACTTTTCGCACTTGTGTTGGTGCAGGAAACCACTTTTGCACTTGTATTAGTGTGGCAAAACCACTTTTCGCACTTGTGTTAGTGTTGAAAAACCACTTTTCGCACTTGTGTTAGTGTTGAAAAACCACTTTTCGCACTTGTGTTGGTGCAGGAAACCACTTTTGCACTTGTATTAGTGTGGAAAAAACACTTTTTACACTTGTGATAGTGTTGAAAAACCACTTTTCGCACTTGTGTTAGTGTTGAAAACCCACTTTTCGCACTTGTGTTAGTGTTGAAAAACCACTTTTCGCACTTGTGTTGGTGTGGAAAAAACACTTTTTGCACTTGTGATAGTGTTGAAAAACCACTTTTCGCACTTGTGTTCAGTGTTGAAAAACCACTTTTCGCACTTGTGTTGGTGCAGGAAACCACTTTTGCACTTGTATTAGTGTGGAAAAAACACTTTTTGCACTTGTGATAGTGTTGAAAAACCACTTTTCGCACTTGTGTTAGTGTTGGAAAACCACTTTTCGCACATGTGTTAGTGTTGAAAAACAACTTTTCGCACTTGTGTTGGTGTTGAAAAACCACTTTTCGCACTTGTGTTGGTGCAGGAAACCACTTTTGCACTTGTATTAGTGTGGAAAAAACACTTTTCGCAATTGTGTTAGTGTTGAAAAACCACTTTTTGCACTTGTGTTAGTGTTGAAAAACCACTTTTCGCACTTGTGTTGGTGCAGGAAACCACTTTTGCACTTGTATTAGTGTGGAAAAAACACTTTTTGCACTTGTGATAGTGTTGAAAAACCACTTTTCGCACTTGTGTTAGTGTTGAAAAACCACTTTTCGCACTTGTGTTAGTGTTGAAAAACCACTTTTCGCACTTGTGTTAGTGTTGAAAAACCACTTTTCGCACTTGTGTTGGTGCAGGAAACCACTTTTGCACTTGTATTAGTGTGGAAAAAACACTTTTCGCACTTGTGTTAGTGTTGAAAACCCACTTTTCGCACTTGTGTTAGTGTTGAAAAACCACTTTTCGCACTTGTGTTGGTGCAGGAAACCACTTTTGCACTTGTATTAGTGTGGCAAAACTACTTTTCGCACTTGTGTTAGTGTTGAAAAACCACTTTTCGCACTTGTGTTGGTGCAGGAAACCACTTTTGCACTTGTATTAGTGTGGAAAAAACACTTTCCGCACTTGTGTTAGTGTTGAAAACCCACTTTTCGCACTTGTGTTAGTGTTGAAAAACCACTTTTCGCACTTGTGTTGGTGCAGGAAACCACTTTTGCACTTGTATTAGTGTGGCAAAACCACTTTTCGCACTTGTGTTAGTGTTGAAAAACCACTTTTCGCACTTGTGTTAGTGTTGAAAAACCACTTTTCGCACTTGTGTTGGTGCAGGAAACCACTTTTGCACTTGTATTAGTGTGGAAAAAACACTTTTTACACTTGTGATAGTGTTGAAAAACCACTTTTCGCACTTGTGTTAGTGTTGAAAACCCACTTTTCGCACTTGTGTTAGTGTTGAAAAACCACTTTTCGCACTTGTGTTGGTGTGGAAAAAACACTTTTTGCACTTGTGATAGTGTTGAAAAACCACTTTTCGCACTTGTGTTAGTGTTGAAAAACCACTTTTCGCACTTGTGTTGGTGCAGGAAACCACTTTTGCACTTGTATTAGTGTGGAAAAAACACTTTTTGCACTTGTGATAGTGTTGAAAAACCACTTTTCGCACTTGTGTTAGTGTTGGAAAACCACTTTTCGCACTTGTGTTAGTGTTGAAAAAACACTTTTCGCACTTGTGTTGGTGCAGGAAACCACTTTTGCACTTGTATTAGTGTGGAAAACCACTTTTCGCACATGTGTTAGTGTTGAAAAACAACTTTTCACACTTGTGTTGGTGTTGAAAAACCACTTTTCGCACTTGTGTTGGTGCAGGAAACCACTTTTGCACTTGTATTAGTGTGGAAAAAACACTTTTCGCAATTGTGTTAGTGTTGAAAAACCACTTTTTGCACTTGTGTTAGTGTTGAAAAACCACTTTTCGCACTTGTGTTGGTGCAGGAAACCACTTTTGCACTTGTATTAGTGTGGAAAAAACACTTTTTGCACTTGTGATAGTGTTGAAAAACCACTTTTCGCACTTGTGTTAGTGTTGAAAAACCACTTTTCGCACTTGTGTTAGTGTTGAAAAACCACTTTTCGCACTTGTGTTAGTGTTGAAAAACCACTTTTCGCACTTGTGTTGGTGCAGGAAACCACTTTTGCACTTGTATTAGTGTGGAAAAAAACACTTTTCACACTTGTGTTAGTGTTGAAAACCCACTTTTCGCACTTGTGTTAGTGTTGAAAAACCACTTTTCGCACTTGTGTTGGTGCAGGAAACCACTTTTGCACTTGTATTAGTGTGGCAAAACTACTTTTCGCACTTGTGTTAGTGTTGAAAAACCACTTTTCGCACTTGTGTTAGTGTTGAAAAACCACTTTTCGCACTTGTGTTGGTGCAGGAAACCACTTTTGCACTTGTATTAGTGTGGAAAAAACACTTTTTACACTTGTGATAGTGTTGAAAAACCACTTTTCGCACTTGTGTTAGTGTTGAAAAACCACTTTTCGCACTTGTGTTAGTGTTGAAAAACCACTTTTCGCACTTGTGTTGGTGCAGGAAACCACTTTTGCACTTGTATTAGTGTGGAAAAAACACTTTTTGCACTTGTGATAGTGTTGAAAAACCACTTTTTGCACTTGTGTTAGTGTTGAAAAACCACTTTTAGCACTTGTGTTGGTGAAGGAAACCACTTTTGCACTTGTATTAGTGTGGAAAACCACTTTTCTCACTTGTGTTAGTGTTGAAAAACCACTTTTTGCACTTGTGTTAGTGTTGAAAAACCACTTTTCGCACTTGTGTTGGTGCAGGAAACCACTTTTGCACTTGTATTAGTGTGGAAAAAACACTTTTTGCACTTGTGATGGTGTTGAAAAACCACTTTTCGCACTTGTGTTAGTGTTGAAAAAACACATTTCGCACTTGTGTTTGTGTTGAAAAACCACTTTTCGCACTTGTGTTGGTGCAGGAAACCACTTTTGCACTTGTATTAGTGTGGAAAAAACACTTTTCACACTTGTGTTAGTTTTGAAAAACCACTTTTCGCACTTGTATTAGTGTGGAAAAAAACACTTTTTGCACTTGTGATAGTGTTGAAAAACCACTTTTCGCACTTGTGTTAGTGTTGAAAAACCACTTTTCGCACTTGTGTTGGTGCAGGAAACGACTTTTGCACTTGTATTAGTGTGGAAAAAACACTTTTTGCACTTGTGATAGTGTTGAAAAACCACTTTTCGCACTTGTGTTAGTGTTGAAAAACCACTTTTCGCACTTGTGTTAGTGTTGAAAAACCACTTTTCGCACTTGTGTTAGTGTTGAAAAACCACTTTTCGCACTTGTGTTGGTGCAGGAAACCACTTTTGCACTTGTATTAGTGTGGAAAAAACACTTTCCGCACTTGTGTTAGTGTTGAAAACCCACTTTTCGCACTTGTGTTAGTGTTGAAAAACCACTTTTCGCACTTGTGTTGGTGCAGGAAACCACTTTTGCACTTGTATTAGTGTGGCAAAACCACTTTTCGCACTTGTGTTAGTGTTGAAAAACCACATTTCGCACTTGTGTTAGTGTTGAAAAACCACTTTTCGCACTTGTGTTGGTGCAGGAAACCACTTTTGCACTTGTATTAGTGTGGAAAAAACACTTTTTACACTTGTGATAGTGTTGAAAAACCACTTTTCGCACTTGTGTTAGTGTTGAAAACCCACTTTTCGCACTTGTGTTAGTGTTGAAAAACCACTTTTCGCACTTGTGTTGGTGTGGAAAAAACACTTTTTGCACTTGTGATAGTGTTGAAAAACCACTTTTCGCACTTGTGTTAGTGTTGAAAAACCACTTTTCGCACTTGTGTTGGTGAAGGAAACCACTTTTGCACTTGTTTTAGTGTTGAAAAACCACTTTTCGCACTTGTGTTGGTGCAGGAAACCACTTTTGCACTTGTATTAGTGTGGAAAAAACACTTTTTGCACTTGTGATAGTGTTGAAAAACCACTTTTCGCACTTGTGTTAGTGTTGGAAAACCACTTTTCGCACTTGTGTTAGTGTTGAAAAAACACTTTTCGCACTTGTGTTGGTGCAGGAAACCACTTTTGCACTTGTATTAGTGTGGAAAACCACTTTTCGCACATGTGTTAGTGTTGAAAAACAACTTTTCGCACTTGTGTTGGTGTTGAAAAACCACTTTTCGCACTTGTGTTGGTGCAGGAAACCACTTTTGCACTTGTATTAGTGTGGAAAAAACACTTTTTACACTTGTGATAGTGTTGAAAAACCACTTTTCGCACTTGTGTTAGTGTTGAAAAACCACTTTTCGCACTTGTGTTAGTGTTGAAAAACCACTTTTCGCACTTGTGTTGGTGCAGGAAACCACTTTTGCACTTGTATTAGTGTGGAAAAAACACTTTTTGCACTTGTGATAGTGTTGAAAAACCACTTTTCGCACTTGTGTTAGTGTTGAAAAACCACTTTTCGCACTTGTGTTAGTGTTGAAAAACCACTTTTCGCACTTGTGTTGGTGCAGGAAACCACTTTTGCACTTGTATTAGTGTGGAAAAAACACTTTTTGCACTTGTGATAGTGTTGAAAAACCACTTTTCGCACTTGTGTTAGTGTTGAAAAACCACTTTTAGCACTTGTGTTGGTGAAGGAAACCACTTTTGCACTTGTATTAGTGTGGAAAACCACTTTTCTCACTTGTGTTAGTGTTGAAAAACCACTTTTTGCACTTGTGTTAGTGTTGAAAAACCGCTTTTCGCACTTGTGTTGGTGCAGGAAACCACTTTTGCACTTGTATTAGTGTGGAAAAAACACTTTTTGCACTTGTGATGGTGTTGAAAAACCACTTTTCGCACTTGTGTTAGTGTTGAAAAAACACATTTCGCACTTGTGTTTGTGTTGAAAAACCACTTTTCGCACTTGTGTTGGTGCAGGAAACCACTTTTGCACTTGTATTAGTGTGGAAAAAACACTTTTCACACTTGTGTTAGTTTTGAAAAACCACTTTTCGCACTTGTATTAGTGTGGAAAAAACACTTTTTGCACTTGTGATAGTGTTGAAAAACCACTTTTCGCACTTGTGTTAGTGTTGAAAAACCACTTTTCGCACTTGTGTTGGTGCAGGAAACCACTTTTGCACTTGTATTAGTGTGGAAAAAACACTTTTTGCACTTGTGATAGTGTTGAAAAACCACTTTTCGCACTTGTGTTAGTGTTGAAAAACCACTTTTCGCACTTGTGTTAGTGTTGAAAAACCACTTTTCGCACTTGTGTTAGTGTTGAAAAACCACTTTTCGCACTTGTGTTGGTGCAGGAAACCACTTTTGCACTTGTATTAGTGTGGAAAAAACACTTTCCGCACTTGTGTTAGTGTTGAAAACCCACTTTTCGCACTTGTGTTAGTGTTGAAAAACCACTTTTCGCACTTGTGTTGGTGCAGGAAACCACTTTTGCACTTGTATTAGTGTGGCAAAACCACTTTTCGCACTTGTGTTAGTGTTGAAAAACCACATTTCGCACTTGTGTTAGTGTTGAAAAACCACTTTTCGCACTTGTGTTGGTGCAGGAAACCACTTTTGCACTTGTATTAGTGTGGAAAAAACACTTTTTACACTTGTGATAGTGTTGAAAAACCACTTTTCGCACTTGTGTTAGTGTTGAAAACCCACTTTTCGCACTTGTGTTAGTGTTGAAAAACCACTTTTCGCACTTGTGTTGGTGTGGAAAAAACACTTTTTGCACTTGTGTTGGTGCAGGAAACCACTTTTGCACTTGTATTAGTGTGGAAAAAACACTTTTCGCAATTGTGTTAGTGTTGAAAAACCACTTTTTGCACTTGTGTTAGTGTTGAAAAACCACTTTTCGCACTTGTGTTGGTGCAGGAAACCACTTTTGCACTTGTATTAGTGTGGAAAAAACACTTTTTGCACTTGTGATAGTGTTGAAAAACCACTTTTCGCACTTGTGTTAGTGTTGAAAAACCACTTTTCGCACTTGTGTTAGTGTTGAAAAACCACTTTTCGCACTTTTGTTAGTGTTGAAACACCACTTTTCGCACTTGTGTTGGTGCAGGAAACCACTTTTGCACTTGCATTAGTGTGGAAAAAACACTTTTCGCACTTGTGTTAGTGTTGAAAACCCACTTTTCGCACTTGTGTTAGTGTTGAAAAACCACTTTTCGCACTTGTGTTGGTGCAGGAAACCACTTTTGCACTTGTATTAGTGTTGAAAAACCACTTTTCGCACTTGTGTTAGTGTTGAAAAACCACTTTTCGCACTTGTGTTGGTGCAGGAAACCACTTTTGCACTTGTATTAGTGTGGAAAAAACACTTTTTACACTTGTGATAGTGTTGAAAAACCACTTTTCGCACTTGTGTTAGTGTTGAAAAACCACTTTTCGCACTTGTGTTAGTGTTGAAAAACCGCTTTTCGCACTTGTGTTGGTGCAGGAAACCACTTTTGCACTTGTATTAGTGTGGAAAAAACACTTTTTGCACTTGTGATGGTGTTGAAAAACCACTTTTCGCACTTGTGTTAGTGTTGAAAAAACACATTTCGCACTTGTGTTTGTGTTGAAAAACCACTTTTCGCACTTGTGTTGGTGCAGGAAACCACTTTTGCACTTGTATTAGTGTGGAAAAAACACTTTTCACACTTGTGTTAGTTTTGAAAAACCACTTTTCGCACTTGTATTAGTGTGGAAAAAACACTTTTTGCACTTGTGATAGTGTTGAAAAACCACTTTTCGCACTTGTGTTAGTGTTGAAAAACCACTTTTCGCACTTGTGTTGGTGCAGGAAACCACTTTTGCACTTGTATTAGTGTGGAAAAAACACTTTTTGCACTTGTGATAGTGTTGAAAAACCACTTTTCGCACTTGTGTTAGTGTTGAAAAACCACTTTTCGCACTTGTGTTAGTGTTGAAAAACCACTTTTCGCACTTGTGTTAGTGTTGAAAAACCACTTTTCGCACTTGTGTTGGTGCAGGAAACCACTTTTGCACTTGTATTAGTGTGGAAAAAACACTTTCCGCACTTGTGTTAGTGTTGAAAACCCACTTTTCGCACTTGTGTTAGTGTTGAAAAACCACTTTTCGCACTTGTGTTGGTGCAGGAAACCACTTTTGCACTTGTATTAGTGTGGCAAAACCACTTTTCGCACTTGTGTTAGTGTTGAAAAACCACATTTCGCACTTGTGTTAGTGTTGAAAAACCACTTTTCGCACTTGTGTTGGTGCAGGAAACCACTTTTGCACTTGTATTAGTGTGGAAAAAACACTTTTTACACTTGTGATAGTGTTGAAAAACCACTTTTCGCACTTGTGTTAGTGTTGAAAACCCACTTTTCGCACTTGTGTTAGTGTTGAAAAACCACTTTTCGCACTTGTGTTGGTGTGGAAAAAACACTTTTTGCACTTGTGTTGGTGCAGGAAACCACTTTTGCACTTGTATTAGTGTGGAAAAAACACTTTTCGCAATTGTGTTAGTGTTGAAAAACCACTTTTTGCACTTGTGTTAGTGTTGAAAAACCACTTTTCGCACTTGTGTTGGTGCAGGAAACCACTTTTGCACTTGTATTAGTGTGGAAAAAACACTTTTTGCACTTGTGATAGTGTTGAAAAACCACTTTTCGCACTTGTGTTAGTGTTGAAAAACCACTTTTCGCACTTGTGTTAGTGTTGAAAAACCACTTTTCGCACTTGTGTTAGTGTTGAAACACCACTTTTCGCACTTGTGTTGGTGCAGGAAACCACTTTTGCACTTGTATTAGTGTGGAAAAAACACTTTTCGCACTTGTGTTAGTGTTGAAAACCCACTTTTCGCACTTGTGTTAGTGTTGAAAAACCACTTTTCGCACTTGTGTTGGTGCAGGAAACCACTTTTGCACTTGTATTAGTGTTGAAAAACCACTTTTCGCACTTGTGTTAGTGTTGAAAAACCACTTTTCGCACTTGTGTTGGTGCAGGAAACCACTTTTGCACTTGTATTAGTGTGGAAAAAACACTTTTTACACTTGTGATAGTGTTGAAAAACCACTTTTCGCACTTGTGTTAGTGTTGAAAAACCACTTTTCGCACTTGTGTTAGTGTTGAAAAACCACTTTTCGCACTTGTGTTGGTGCAGGAAACCACTTTTGCACTTGTATTAGTGTGGAAAAAACACTTTTTGCACTTGTGATAGTGTTGAAAAACCACTTTTCGCACTTGTGTTAGTGTTGAAAAACCACTTTTAGCACTTGTGTTGGTGAAGGAAACCACTTTTGCACTTGTATTAGTGTGGAAAAACCACTTTTCTCACTTGTGTTAGTGTTGAAAAACCACTTTTTGCACTTGTGTTAGTGTTGAAAAACCGCTTTTCGCACTTGTGTTGGTGCAGGAAACCACTTTTGCACTTGTATTAGTGTGGAAATAACACTTTTTGCACTTGTGATGGTGTTGAAAAACCACTTTTCGCACTTGTGTTAGTGTTGAAAAAATACATTTCGCACTTGTGTTTGTGTTGAAAAACCACTTTTCGCACTTGTGTTGGTGCAGGAAACCACTTTTGCACTTGTATTAGTGTGGAAAAAACACTTTTTGCACTTGTGATAGTGTTGAAAAACCACTTTTCGCACTTGTGTTAGTGTTGAAAAACCACTTTTCGCACTTGTGTTCATGTTGAAAAACCACTTTTCGCACTTGTGTTGGTGCAGGAAACTACTTTTGCACTTGTATTAGTGTGGAAAAACCACTTTTCGCACTTGTGTTAATGTTGAAAAACCCCTTTTTGCACTTGTGTTAATGTTGAAAAACCACTTTTCGCACTTGTGTTGGTGCAGGAAACCACTTTTGCACTTGTATTAGTGTGGAAAAAACACTTTTTGCGCTTGTGATAGTGTTGAAAAACCACATTTCGCACTTGTGTTAGTGTTGAAAAACCACTTTTCGCACTTGTGTTGGTGCAGGAAACCACTTTTGCACTTGTATTAGTGTGGAAAAACCACTTTTCACACTTGTGTTAGTGTTGAAAAACCACTTTTCGCACTTGTATTAGTGTGGAAAAAACACTTTTTGCACTTGTGATAGTGTTGAAAAACCACTTTTCGCACTTGTGTTAGTGTTGAAAAACCACTTTTCGCACCTGTGTTGGTGCAGGAAACCACTTTTGCACTTGTATTAGTGTGGAAAAAAACACTTTTTGCACTTGTGATAGTGTTGAAAAACCACTTTTCGCACTTGTGTTAGTGTTGAAAAACCACTTTTCGCACTTGTGTTAGTGTTGAAAAACCACTTTTCGCACTTGTGTTAGTGTTGAAAAACCACTTTTCGCACTTGTGTTGGTGCAGGAAACCACTTTTGCACTTGTATTAGTGTGGAAAAAACACTTTTCGCACTTGTGTTAGTGTTGAAAACCCACTTTTCGCACTTGTGTTAGTGTTGAAAAACCACTTTTCGCACTTGTGTTGGTGCAGGAAACCACTTTTGCACTTGTATTAGTGTGGCAAAACCACTTTTCGCACTTGTGTTAGTGTTGAAAAACCACTTTTCGCACTTGTGTTAGTGTTGAAAAACCACTTTTCGCACTTGTGTTGGTGCAGGAAACCACTTTTGCACTTGTATTAGTGTGGAAAAAACACTTTTTACACTTGTGATAGTGTTGAAAAACCACTTTTCGCACTTGTGTTAGTGTTGAAAAACCACTTTTCGCACTTGTGTTAGTGTTGAAAAACCACTTTTCGCACTTGTGTTGGTGCAGGAAACCACTTTTGCACTTGTATTAGTGTGGAAAAAACACTTTTTGCACTTGTGATAGTGTTGAAAAACCACTTTTCGCACTTGTGTTAGTGTTGAAAAACCACTTTTAGCACTTGTGTTGGTGAAGGAAACCACTTTTGCACTTGTATTAGTGTGGAAAAACCACTTTTCTCACTTGTGTTAGTGTTGAAAAACCACTTTTCGCACTTGTGTTAGTGTTGAAAAACCACTTTTAGCACTTGTGTTGGTGAAGGAAACCACTTTTGCACTTGTATTAGTGTGGAAAAACCACTTTTCTCACTTGTGTTAGTGTTGAAAAACCACTTTTTGCACTTGTGTTAGTGTTGAAAAAGCGCTTTTCGCACTTGTGTTGGTGCAGGAAACCACTTTTGCACTTGTATTAGTGTGGAAAAAACACTTTTTGCACTTGTGATGGTGTTGAAAAACCACTTTTCGCACTTGTGTTAGTGTTGAAAAAACACATTTCGCACTTGTGTTTGTGTTGAAAAACCACTTTTCGCACTTGTGTTGGTGCAGGAAACCACTTTTGCACTTGTATTAGTGTGGAAAAAACACTTTTTGCACTTGTGATAGTGTTGAAAAACCACTTTTCGCACTTGTGTTAGTGTTGAAAAACCACTTTTCGCACTTGTGTTCGTGTTGAAAAACCACTTTTCGCACTTGTGTTGGTGCAGGAAACTACTTTTGCACTTGTATTAGTGTGGAAAAACCACTTTTCGCACTTGTGTTAATGTTGAAAAACCCCTTTTCGCACTTGTGTTAATGTTGAAAAACCACTTTTCGCACTTGTGTTGGTGCAGGAAACTACTTTTGCACTTGTATTAGTGTGGAAAAACCACTTTTCGCACTTGTGTTAGTGTTGAAAACCCACTTTTCGCACTTGTGTTAGTGTTGAAAAACCACTTTTCGCACTTGTGTTGGTGCAGGAAACCACTTTTGCACTTGTATTAGTGTGGCAAAACCACTTTTCGCACTTGTGTTAGTGTTGAAAAACCACTTTTCGCACTTGTGTTAGTGTTGAAAAACCACTTTTCGCACTTGTGTTGGTGCAGGAAACCACTTTTGCACTTGTATTAGTGTGGAAAAAACACTTTTTACACTTGTGATAGTGTTGAAAAAACACTTTTCGCACTTGTGTTAGTGTTGAAAAACCACTTTTCGCACTTGTGTTAGTGTTGAAAAACCACTTTTCGCACTTGTGTTGGTGCAGGAAACCACTTTTGCACTTGTATTAGTGTGGAAAAAACACTTTTTGCACTTGTGATAGTGTTGAAAAACCACTTTTCGCACTTGTGTTAGTGTTGAAAAACCACTTTTAGCACTTGTGTTGGTGAAGGAAACCACTTTTGCACTTGTATTAGTGTGGAAAAACCACTTTTCTCACTTGTGTTAGTGTTGAAAAACCACTTTTTGCACTTGTGTTAGTGTTGAAAAACCGCTTTTCGCACTTGTGTTGGTGCAGGAAACCACTTTTGCACTTGTATTAGTGTGGAAAAAACACTTTTTGCACTTGTGATGGTGTTGAAAAACCACTTTTCGCACTTGTGTTAGTGTTGAGAAAATACATTTCGCACTTGTGTTTGTGTTGAAAAACCACTTTTCGCACTTTTGTTGGTGCAGGAAACCACTTTTGCACTTGTATTAGTGTGGAAAAAACACTTTTTGCACTTGTGATAGTGTTGAAAAACCACTTTTCGCACTTGTGTTAGTGTTGAAAAACCACTTTTCGCACTTGTGTTCATGTTGAAAAACCACTTTTCGCACTTGTGTTGGTGCAGGAAACTACTTTTGCACTTGTATTAGTGTGGAAAAACCACTTTTCGCACTTGTGTTAATGTTGAAAACCCCCTTTTCGCACTTGTGTTAATGTTGAAAAACCACTTTTCGCACTTGTGTTGGTGCAGGAAACCACTTTTGCACTTGTATTAGTGTGGAAAAAACACTTTTTGCACTTGTGATAGTGTTGAAAAACCACATTTCGCACTTGTGTTAGTGTTGAAAAACCACTTTTCGCACTTGTGTTGGTGCAGGAAACCACTTTTGCACTTGTATTAGTGTGGAAAAACCACTTTTCACACTTGTGTTAGTGTTGAAAAACCACTTTTCGCACTTGTATTAGTGTGGAAAAAACACTTTTTGCACTTGTGATAGTGTTGAAAAACCACTTTTCGCACTTGTGTTAGTGTTGAAAAACCACTTTTCGCACCTGTGTTGGTGCAGGAAACCACTTTTGCACTTGTATTAGTGTGGAAAATACACTTTTTGCACTTGTGATAGTGTTGAAAAACCACTTTTCGCACTTGTGTTAGTGTTGAAAAACCACTTTTCGCACTTGTGTTAGTGTTGAAAAACCACTTTTCGCACTTGTGTTAGTGTTGAAAAACCACTTTTCGCACTTGTGTTGGTGCAGGAAACCACTTTTGCACTTGTATTAGTGTGGCAAAACCACTTTTCGCACTTGTGTTAGTGTTGAAAAACCACTTTTCGCACCTGTGTTGGTGCAGGAAACCACTTTTGCACTTGTATTAGTGTGGAAAAAACACTTTTTGCACTTGTGATAGTGTTGAAAAACCACTTTTCGCACTTGTGTTAGTGTTGAAAAACCACTTTTCGCACTTGTGTTAGTGTTGAAAAACCACTTTTCACACTTGTGTTAGTGTTGAAAAACCACTTTTCGCACTTGTGTTGGTGCAGGAAACCACTTTTGCACTTGTATTAGTGTGGCAAAACCACTTTTCGCACTTGTGTTAGTGTTGAAAAACCACTTTTCGCACTTGTGTTAGTGTTGAAAAACCACTTTTCGCACTTGTGTTGGTGCAGGAAACCACTTTTGCACTTGTATTAGTGTGGAAAAAACACTTTTTACACTTGTGATAGTGTTGAAAAAACACTTTTCGCACTTGTGTTAGTGTTGAAAAACCACTTTTCGCACTTGTGTTGGTGCAGGAAACTACTTTTGCACTTGTATTAGTGTGGAAAAACCACTTTTCGCACTTGTGTTAATGTTGAAAAACCCCTTTTCGCACTTGTGTTAATGTTGAAAAACCACTTTTCGCACTTGTGTTGGTGCAGGAAACCACTTTTGCACTTGTATTAGTGTGGAAAAAACACTTTTTGCACTTGTGATAGTGTTGAAAAACCACATTTCGCACTTGTGTTAGTGTTGAAAAACCACTTTTCGCACTTGTGTTGGTGCAGGAAACCACTTTTGCACTTGTATTAGTGTGGAAAAACCACTTTTCACACTTGTGTTAGTGTTGAAAAACCACTTTTCGCACTTGTATTAGTGTGGAAAAAACACTTTTTGCACTTGTGATAGTGTTGAAAAACCACTTTTCGCACTTGTGTTAGTGTTGAAAAACCACTTTTCGCACCTGTGTTGGTGCAGGAAACCACTTTTGCACTTGTATTAGTGTGGAAAAAACACTTTTTGCACTTGTGATAGTGTTGAAAAACCACTTTTCGCACTTGTGTTAGTGTTGAAAAACCACTTTTCGCACTTGTGTTAGTGTTGAAAAACCACTTTTCGCACTTGTGTTAGTGTTGAAAAACCACTTTTCGCACTTGTGTTGGTGCAGGAAACCACTTTTGCACTTGTATTAGTGTGGAAAAAACACTTTTCGCACTTGTGTTAGTGT
Organism: Myxine glutinosa; assembly: GCF_964187855.1. Taxonomy (NCBI): domain Eukaryota; kingdom Metazoa; phylum Chordata; class Myxini; order Myxiniformes; family Myxinidae; genus Myxine; species Myxine glutinosa. The sequence goes on along the minus strand of NW_027616424.1, from coordinate 267,690 downwards.
TGAAAACCCACTTTTCGCACTTGTGTTAGTGTTGAAAAACCACTTTTCGCACTTGTGTTGGTGCAGGAAACCACTTTTGCACTTGTATTAGTGTGGCAAAACCACTTTTCGCACTTGTGTTAGTGTTGAAAAACCACTTTTCACACTTGTGTTAGTGTTGAAAAACCACTTTTCGCACTTGTGTTGGTGCAGGAAACCACTTTTGCACTTGTATTAGTATGGAAAAAACACTTTTTACACTTGTGATAGTGTTGAAAAACCACTTTTCGCACTTGTGTTAGTGTTGAAAAACCACTTTTCGCACTTGTGTTAGTGTTGAAAAACCACTTTTCGCACTTGTGTTGGTGCAGGAAACCACTTTTGCACTTGTATTAGTGTGGAAAAAACACTTTTTGCACTTGTGATAGTGTTGAAAAACCACTTTTCGCACTTGTGTTAGTGTTGAAAAACCACTTTTAGCACTTGTGTTGGTGAAGGAAACCACTTTTGCACTTGTATTAGTGTGGAAAAACCACTTTTCGCACTTGTGTTAATGTTGAAAAACCCCTTTTCGCACTTGTGTTAATGTTGAAAAACCACTTTTCGCACTTGTGTTGGTGCAGGAAACCACTTTTGCACTTGTATTAGTGTGGAAAAAACACTTTTTGCACTTGTGATAATGTTGAAAAACCACTTTTCGCACTTGTGTTAGTGTTGAAAAACCACTTTTCGCACTTGTGTTCATGTTGAAAAACCACTTTTCGCACTTGTGTTGGTGCAGGAAACTACTTTTGCACTTGTATTAGTGTGGAAAAACCACTTTTTGCACTTGTGTTAATGTTGAAAAACCACTTTTCGCACTAGTGTTGGTGCAGGAAACCACTTTTGCACTTGTATTAGTGTGGAAAAAACACTTTTTGCACTTGTGATAGTGTTGAAAAACCACATTTCGCACTTGTGTTAGTGTTGAAAAACCACTTTTCGCACTTGTGTTTGTGCAGGAAACCACTTTTGCACTTGTATTAGTGTGGAAAAACCACTTTTCACACTTGTGTTAGTGTTGAAAAACCACTTTTCGCACTTGTATTAGTGTGGAAAAAACACTTTTTGCACTTGTGATAGTGTTGAAAAACCACTTTTCGCACTTGTGTTAGTGTTGAAAAACCACTTTTCGCACCTGTGTTGGTGCAGGAAACCACTTTTGCACTTGTATTAGTGTGGAAAAAACACTTTTTGCACTTGTGATAGTGTTGAAAAACCACTTTTCGCACTTGTGTTAGTGTTGAAAAACCACTTTTCGCACTTGTGTTAGTGTTGAAAAACCACTTTTCGCACTTGTGTTAGTGTTGAAAAACCACTTTTCGCACTTGTGTTGGTGCAGGAAACCACTTTTGCACTTGTATTAGTGTGGAAAAAACACTTTTCGCACTTGTGTTAGTGTTGAAAACCCACTTTTCGCACTTGTGTTAGTGTTGAAAAACCACTTTTCGCACTTGTGTTGGTGCAGGAAACCACTTTTGCACTTGTATTAGTGTGGCAAAACCACTTTTCGCACTTGTGTTAGTGTTGAAAAACCACTTTTCACACTTGTGTTAGTGTTGAAAAACCACTTTTCGCACTTGTGTTGGTGCAGGAAACCACTTTTGCACTTGTATTAGTATGGAAAAAACACTTTTTACACTTGTGATAGTGTTGAAAAACCACTTTTCGCACTTGTGTTAGTGTTGAAAAACCACTTTTCGCACTTGTGTTAGTGTTGAAAAACCACTTTTCGCACTTGTGTTGGTGCAGGAAACCACTTTTGCACTTGTATTAGTGTGGAAAAAACACTTTTTGCACTTGTGATAGTGTTGAAAAACCACTTTTCGCACTTGTGTTAGTGTTGAAAAACCACTTTTAGCACTTGTGTTGGTGAAGGAAACCACTTTTGCACTTGTATTAGTGTGGAAAAACCACTTTTTGCACTTGTGTTAATGTTGAAAAACCCCTTTTCGCACTTGTGTTAATGTTGAAAAACCACTTTTCGCACTTGTGTTGGTGCAGGAAACCACTTTTGCACTTGTATTAGTGTGGAAAAAACACTTTTTGCACTTGTGATAGTGTTGAAAAACCACATTTCGCACTTGTGTTAGTGTTGAAAAACCACTTTTCGCACTTGTGTTGGTGCAGGAAACCACTTTTGCACTTGTATTAGTGTGGAAAAACCACTTTTCACACTTGTGTTAGTGTTGAAAAACCACTTTTCGCACTTGTATTAGTGTGGAAAAAACACTTTTTGCACTTGTGATAGTGTTGAAAAACCACTTTTCGCACTTGTGTTAGTGTTGAAAAACCACTTTTCGCACCTGTGTTGGTGCAGGAAACCACTTTTGCACTTGTATTAGTGTGGAAAAAACACTTTTTGCACTTGTGATAGTGTTGAAAAACCACTTTTCGCACTTGTGTTAGTGTTGAAAAACCACTTTTCGCACTTGTGTTAGTGTTGAAAAACCACTTTTCGCACTTGTGTTAGTGTTGAAAAACCACTTTTCGCACTTGTGTTGGTGCAGGAAACCACTTTTGCACTTGTATTAGTGTGGCAAAACCACTTTTCGCACTTGTGTTAGTGTTGAAAAACCACTTTTCGCACTTGTGTTAGTGTTGAAAAACCACTTTTCGCACTTGTGTTGGTGCAGGAAACCACTTTTGCACTTGTATTAGTGTGGAAAAAACACTTTTTACACTTGTGATAGTGTTGAAAAAACACTTTTCGCACTTGTGTTAGTGTTGAAAAACCACTTTTCGCACTTGTGTTAGTGTTGAAAAACCACTTTTCGCACTTGTGTTGGTGCAGGAAACCACTTTTGCACTTGTATTAGTGTGGAAAAAACACTTTTTGCACTTGTGATAGTGTTGAAAAACCACTTTTCGCACTTGTGTTAGTGTTGAAAAACCACTTTTAGCACTTGTGTTGGTGAAGGAAACCACTTTTGCACTTGTATTAGTGTGGAAAAACCACTTTTCTCACTTGTGTTAGTGTTGAAAAACCATTTTTTGCACTTGTGTTAGTGTTGAAAAACCGCTTTTCGCACTTGTGTTGGTGCAGGAAACCACTTTTGCACTTGTATTAGTGTGGAAAAAACACTTTTTGCACTTGTGATGGTGTTGAAAAACCACTTTTCGCACTTGTGTTAGTGTTGAGAAAATACATTTCGCACTTGTGTTTGTGTTGAAAAACCACTTTTCGCACTTTTGTTGGTGCAGGAAACCACTTTTGCACTTGTATTAGTGTGGAAAAAACACTTTTTGCACTTGTGATAGTGTTGAAAAACCACTTTTCGCACTTGTGTTAGTGTTGAAAAACCACTTTTCGCACTTGTGTTCATGTTGAAAAACCACTTTTCGCACTTGTGTTGGTGCAGGAAACTACTTTTGCACTTGTATTAGTGTGGAAAAACCACTTTTCGCACTTGTGTTAATGTTGAAAAACCCCTTTTCGCACTTGTGTTAATGTTGAAAAACCACTTTTCGCACTTGTGTTGGTGCAGGAAACCACTTTTGCACTTGTATTAGTGTGGAAAAAACACTTTTTGCACTTGTGATAGTGTTGAAAAACCACATTTCGCACTTGTGTTAGTGTTGAAAAACCACTTTTCGCACTTGTGTTGGTGCAGGAAACCACTTTTGCACTTGTATTAGTGTGGAAAAACCACTTTTCACACTTGTGTTAGTGTTGAAAAACCACTTTTCGCACTTGTATTAGTGTGGAAAAAACACTTTTTGCACTTGTGATAGTGTTGAAAAACCACTTTTCGCACTTGTGTTAGTGTTGAAAAACCACTTTTCGCACCTGTGTTGGTGCAGGAAACCACTTTTGCACTTGTATTAGTGTGGAAAAAACACTTTTTGCACTTGTGATAGTGTTGAAAAACCACTTTTCGCACTTGTGTTAGTGTTGAAAAACCACTTTTCGCACTTGTGTTAGTGTTGAAAAACCACTTTTCGCACTTGTGTTAGTGTTGAAAAACCACTTTTCGCACTTGTGTTGGTGCAGGAAACCACTTTTGCACTTGTATTAGTGTGGAAAAAACACTTTTCGCACTTGTGTTAGTGTTGAAAACCCACTTTTCGCACTTGTGTTAGTGTTGAAAAACCACTTTTCGCACTTGTGTTGGTGCAGGAAACCACTTTTGCACTTGTATTAGTGTGGCAAAACCACTTTTCGCACTTGTGTTAGTGTTGAAAAACCACTTTTCACACTTGTGTTAGTGTTGAAAAACCACTTTTCGCACTTGTGTTGGTGCAGGAAACCACTTTTGCACTTGTATTAGTATGGAAAAAACACTTTTTACACTTGTGATAGTGTTGAAAAACCACTTTTCGCACTTGTGTTAGTGTTGAAAAACCACTTTTCGCACTTGTGTTAGTGTTGAAAAACCACTTTTCGCACTTGTGTTGGTGCAGGAAACCACTTTTGCACTTGTATTAGTGTGGAAAAAACACTTTTTGCACTTGTGATAGTGTTGAAAAACCACTTTTCGCACTTGTGTTAGTGTTGAAAAACCACTTTTAGCACTTGTGTTGGTGAAGGAAACCACTTTTGCACTTGTATTAGTGTGGAAAAACCACTTTTCGCACTTGTGTTAATGTTGAAAAACCCCTTTTCGCACTTGTGTTAATGTTGAAAAACCACTTTTCGCACTTGTGTTGGTGCAGGAAACCACTTTTGCACTTGTATTAGTGTGGAAAAAACACTTTTTGCACTTGTGATAATGTTGAAAAACCACTTTTCGCACTTGTGTTAGTGTTGAAAAACCACTTTTCGCACTTGTGTTCATGTTGAAAAACCACTTTTCGCACTTGTGTTGGTGCAGGAAACTACTTTTGCACTTGTATTAGTGTGGAAAAACCACTTTTCGCACTTGTGTTAATGTTGAAAAACCACTTTTCGCACTAGTGTTGGTGCAGGAAACCACTTTTGCACTTGTATTAGTGTGGAAAAAACACTTTTTGCACTTGTGATAGTGTTGAAAAACCACATTTCGCACTTGTGTTAGTGTTGAAAAACCACTTTTCGCACTTGTGTTGGTGCAGGAAACCACTTTTGCACTTGTATTAGTGTGGAAAAACCACTTTTCACACTTGTGTTAGTGTTGAAAAACCACTTTTCGCACTTGTATTAGTGTGGAAAAAACACTTTTTGCACTTGTGATAGTGTTGAAAAACCACTTTTCGCACTTGTGTTAGTGTTGAAAAACCACTTTTCGCACCTGTGTTGGTGCAGGAAACCACTTTTGCACTTGTATTAGTGTGGAAAAAACACTTTTTGCACTTGTGATAGTGTTGAAAAACCACTTTTCGCACTTGTGTTAGTGTTGAAAAACCACTTTTAGCACTTGTGTTAGTGTTGAAAAACCACTTTTCGCACTTGTGTTAGTGTTGAAAAACCACTTTTCGCACTTGTGTTGGTGCAGGAAACCACTTTTGCACTTGTATTAGTGTGGAAAAAACACTTTTCGCACTTGTGTTAGTGTTGAAAACCCACTTTTCGCACTTGTGTTAGTGTTGAAAAACCACTTTTCGCACTTGTGTTGGTGCAGGAAACCACTTTTGCACTTGTATTAGTGTGGCAAAACCACTTTTCGCACTTGTGTTAGTGTTGAAAAACCACTTTTCACACTTGTGTTAGTGTTGAAAAACCACTTTTCGCACTTGTGTTGGTGCAGGAAACCACTTTTGCACTTGTATTAGTATGGAAAAAACACTTTTTACACTTGTGATAGTGTTGAAAAACCACTTTTCGCACTTGTGTTAGTGTTGAAAAACCACTTTTCGCACTTGTGTTAGTGTTGAAAAACCACTTTTCGCACTTGTGTTGGTGCAGGAAACCACTTTTGCACTTGTATTAGTGTGGAAAAAACACTTTTTGCACTTGTGATAGTGTTGAAAAACCACTTTTCGCACTTGTGTTAGTGTTGAAAAACCACTTTTAGCACTTGTGTTGGTGAAGGAAACCACTTTTGCACTTGTATTAGTGTGGAAAAACCACTTTTTGCACTTGTGTTAATGTTGAAAAACCCCTTTTCGCACTTGTGTTAATGTTGAAAAACCACTTTTCGCACTTGTGTTGGTGCAGGAAACCACTTTTGCACTTGTATTAGTGTGGAAAAAACACTTTTTGCACTTGTGATAGTGTTGAAAAACCACATTTCGCACTTGTGTTAGTGTTGAAAAACCACTTTTCGCACTTGTGTTGGTGCAGGAAACCACTTTTGCACTTGTATTAGTGTGGAAAAACCACTTTTCACACTTGTGTTAGTGTTGAAAAACCACTTTTCGCACTTGTATTAGTGTGGAAAAAACACTTTTTGCACTTGTGATAGTGTTGAAAAACCACTTTTCGCACTTGTGTTAGTGTTGAAAAACCACTTTTCGCACCTGTGTTGGTGCAGGAAACCACTTTTGCACTTGTATTAGTGTGGAAAAAACACTTTTTGCACTTGTGATAGTGTTGAAAAACCACTTTTCGCACTTGTGTTAGTGTTGAAAAACCACTTTTCGCACTTGTGTTAGTGTTGAAAAACCACTTTTCGCACTTGTGTTAGTGTTGAAAAACCACTTTTCGCACTTGTGTTGGTGCAGGAAACCACTTTTGCACTTGTATTAGTGTGGCAAAACCACTTTTCGCACTTGTGTTAGTGTTGAAAAACCACTTTTCGCACTTGTGTTAGTGTTGAAAAACCACTTTTCGCACTTGTGTTGGTGCAGGAAACCACTTTTGCACTTGTATTAGTGTGGAAAAAACACTTTTTACACTTGTGATAGTGTTGAAAAAACACTTTTCGCACTTGTGTTAGTGTTGAAAAACCACTTTTCGCACTTGTGTTAGTGTTGAAAAACCACTTTTCGCACTTGTGTTGGTGCAGGAAACCACTTTTGCACTTGTATTAGTGTGGAAAAAACACTTTTTGCACTTGTGATAGTGTTGAAAAACCACTTTTCGCACTTGTGTTAGTGTTGAAAAACCACTTTTAGCACTTGTGTTGGTGAAGGAAACCACTTTTGCACTTGTATTAGTGTGGAAAAACCACTTTTCTCACTTGTGTTAGTGTTGAAAAACCATTTTTTGCACTTGTGTTAGTGTTGAAAAACCGCTTTTCGCACTTGTGTTGGTGCAGGAAACCACTTTTGCACTTGTATTAGTGTGGAAAAAACACTTTTTGCACTTGTGATGGTGTTGAAAAACCACTTTTCGCACTTGTGTTAGTGTTGAGAAAATACATTTCGCACTTGTGTTTGTGTTGAAAAACCACTTTTCGCACTTTTGTTGGTGCAGGAAACCACTTTTGCACTTGTATTAGTGTGGAAAAAACACTTTTTGCACTTGTGATAGTGTTGAAAAACCACTTTTCGCACTTGTGTTAGTGTTGAAAAACCACTTTTCGCACTTGTGTTCATGTTGAAAAACCACTTTTCGCACTTGTGTTGGTGCAGGAAACTACTTTTGCACTTGTATTAGTGTGGAAAAACCACTTTTCGCACTTGTGTTAATGTTGAAAAACCCCTTTTCGCACTTGTGTTAATGTTGAAAAACCACTTTTCGCACTTGTGTTGGTGCAGGAAACCACTTTTGCACTTGTATTAGTGTGGAAAAAACACTTTTTGCACTTGTGATAGTGTTGAAAAACCACATTTCGCACTTGTGTTAGTGTTGAAAAACCACTTTTCGCACTTGTGTTGGTGCAGGAAACCACTTTTGCACTAGTATTAGTGTGGAAAAACCACTTTTCACACTTGTGTTAGTGTTGAAAAACCACTTTTCGCACTTGTATTAGTGTGGAAAAAACACTTTTTGCACTTGTGATAGTGTTGAAAAACCACTTTTCGCACTTGTGTTAGTGTTGAAAAACCACTTTTCGCACCTGTGTTGGTGCAGGAAACCACTTTTGCACTTGTATTAGTGTGGAAAAAACACTTTTTGCACTTGTGATAGTGTTGAAAAACCACTTTTCGCACTTGTGTTAGTGTTGAAAAACCACTTTTCGCACTTGTGTTAGTGTTGAAAAACCACTTTTCGCACTTGTGTTAGTGTTGAAAAACCACTTTTCGCACTTGTGTTGGTGCAGGAAACCACTTTTGCACTTGTATTAGTGTGGAAAAAACACTTTTCGCACTTGTGTTAGTGTTGAAAACCCACTTTTCGCACTTGTGTTAGTGTTGAAAAACCACTTTTCGCACTTGTGTTGGTGCAGGAAACCACTTTTGCACTTGTATTAGTGTGGCAAAACCACTTTTCGCACTTGTGTTAGTGTTGAAAAACCACTTTTCACACTTGTGTTAGTGTTGAAAAACCACTTTTCGCACTTGTGTTGGTGCAGGAAACCACTTTTGCACTTGTATTAGTATGGAAAAAACACTTTTTACACTTGTGATAGTGTTGAAAAACCACTTTTCGCACTTGTGTTAGTGTTGAAAAACCACTTTTCGCACTTGTGTTAGTGTTGAAAAACCACTTTTCGCACTTGTGTTGGTGCAGGAAACCACTTTTGCACTTGTATTAGTGTGGAAAAAACACTTTTTGCACTTGTGATAGTGTTGAAAAACCACTTTTCGCACTTGTGTTAGTGTTGAAAAACCACTTTTAGCACTTGTGTTGGTGAAGGAAACCACTTTTGCACTTGTATTAGTGTGGAAAAACCACTTTTCGCACTTGTGTTAATGTTGAAAAACCCCTTTTCGCACTTGTGTTAATGTTGAAAAACCACTTTTCGCACTTGTGTTGGTGCAGGAAACCACTTTTGCACTTGTATTAGTGTGGAAAAAACACTTTTTGCACTTGTGATAGTGTTGAAAAACCACTTTTCGCATTTGTGTTAGTGTTGAAAAACCACTTTTCGCACTTGTGTTCATGTTGAAAAACCACTTTTCGCACTTGTGTTGGTGCAGGAAACTACTTTTGCACTTGTATTAGTGTGGAAAAACCACTTTTCGCACTTGTGTTAATGTTGAAAAACCCCTTTTCACACTTGTGTTAATGTTGAAAAACCACTTTTCGCACTAGTGTTGGTGCAGGAAACCACTTTTGCACTTGTATTAGTGTGGAAAAAACACTTTTTGCACTTGTGATAGTGTTGAAAAACCACATTTCGCACTTGTGTTAGTGTTGAAAAACCACTTTTCGCACTTGTGTTGGTGCAGGAAACCACTTTTGCACTTGTATTAGTGTGGAAAAACCACTTTTCACACTTGTGTTAGTGTTGAAAAACCACTTTTCGCACTTGTATTAGTGTGGAAAAAACACTTTTTGCACTTGTGATAGTGTTGAAAAACCACTTTTCGCACTTGTGTTAGTGTTGAAAAACCACTTTTCGCACCTGTGTTGGTGCAGGAAACCACTTTTGCACTTGTATTAGTGTGGAAAAAACACTTTTTGCACTTGTGATAGTGTTGAAAAACCACTTTTCGCACTTGTGTTAGTGTTGAAAAACCACTTTTCGCACTTGTGTTAGTGTTGAAAAACCACTTTTCGCACTTGTGTTAGTGTTGAAAAACCACTTTTCGCACTTGTGTTGGTGCAGGAAACCACTTTTGCACTTGTATTAGTGTGGAAAAAACACTTTTCGCACTTGTGTTAGTGTTGAAAACCCACTTTTCGCACTTGTGTTAGTGTTGAAAAACCACTTTTCGCACTTGTGTTGGTGCAGGAAACCACTTTTGCACTTGTATTAGTGTGGCAAAACCACTTTTCGCACTTGTGTTAGTGTTGAAAAACCACTTTTCACACTTGTGTTAGTGTTGAAAAACCACTTTTCGCACTTGTGTTGGTGCAGGAAACCACTTTTGCACTTGTATTAGTATGGAAAAAACACTTTTTACACTTGTGATAGTGTTGAAAAACCACTTTTCGCACTTGTGTTAGTGTTGAAAAACCACTTTTCGCACTTGTGTTAGTGTTGAAAAACCACTTTTCGCACTTGTGTTGGTGCAGGAAACCACTTTTGCACTTGTATTAGTGTGGAAAAAACACTTTTTGCACTTGTGATAGTGTTGAAAAACCACTTTTCGCACTTGTGTTAGTGTTGAAAAACCACTTTTAGCACTTGTGTTGGTGAAGGAAACCACTTTTGCACTTGTATTAGTGTGGAAAAACCACTTTTCGCACTTGTGTTAATGTTGAAAAACCCCTTTTCGCACTTGTGTTAATGTTGAAAAACCACTTTTCGCACTTGTGTTGGTGCAGGAAACCACTTTTGCACTTGTATTAGTGTGGAAAAAACACTTTTTGCACTTGTGATAGTGTTGAAAAACCACATTTCGCACTTGTGTTAGTGTTGAAAAACCACTTTTCGCACTTTTGTTGGTGCAGGAAACCACTTTTGCACTTGTATTAGTGTGGAAAAACCACTTTTCACACTTGTGTTAGTGTTGAAAAACCACTTTTCGCACTTGTATTAGTGTGGAAAAAACACTTTTTGCACTTGTGATAGTGTTGAAAAACCACTTTTCGCACTTGTGTTAGTGTTGAAAAACCACTTTTCGCACCTGTGTTGGTGCAGGAAACCACTTTTGCACTTGTATTAGTGTGGAAAAAACACTTTTTGCACTTGTGATAGTGTTGAAAAACCACTTTTCGCACTTGTGTTAGTGTTGAAAAACCACTTTTCGCACTTGTGTTAGTGTTGAAAAACCACTTTTCGCACTTGTGTTAGTGTTGAAAAACCACTTTTCGCACTTGTGTTGGTGCAGGAAACCACTTTTGCACTTGTATTAGTGTGGAAAAAACACTTTTCGCACTTGTGTTAGTGTTGAAAACCCACTTTTCGCACTTGTGTTAGTGTTGAAAAACCACTTTTCGCACTTGTGTTGGTGCAGGAAACCACTTTTGCACTTGTATTAGTGTGGCAAAACCACTTTTCGCACTTGTGTTAGTGTTGAAAAACCACTTTTCGCACTTGTGTTAGTGTTGAAAAACCACTTTTCGCACTTGTGTTGGTGCAGGAAACCACTTTTGCACTTGTATTAGTGTGGAAAAAACACTTTTTACACTTGTGATAGTGTTGAAAAACCACTTTTCGCACTTGTGTTAGTGTTGAAAAACCACTTTTCGCACTTGTGTTAGTGTTGAAAAACCACTTTTCGCACTTGTGTTGGTGCAGGAAACCACTTTTGCACTTGTATTAGTGTTGAAAAAACACTTTTTGCACTTGTGATAGTGTTGAAAAACCACTTTTCGCACTTGTGTTAGTGTTGAAAAACCGCTTTTCGCACTTGTGTTGGTGCAGGAAACCACTTTTGCACTTGTATTAGTGTGGAAAAAACACTTTTTGCACTTGTGATGGTGTTGAAAAACCACTTTTCGCACTTGTGTTAGTGTTGAAAAAACACATTTCGCACTTGTGTTTGTGTTGAAAAACCACTTTTCGCACTTGTGTTGGTGCAGGAAACCACTTTTGCACTTGTATTAGTGTGGAAAAAACACTTTTTGCACTTGTGATAGTGTTGAAAAACCACTTTTCGCACTTGTGTTAGTGTTGAAAAACCACTTTTCGCACTTGTGTTCGTGTTGAAAAACCACTTTTCGCACTTGTGTTGGTGCAGGAAACTACTTTTGCACTTGTATTAGTGTGGAAAAACCACTTTTCGCACTTGTGTTAATGTTGAAAAACCCCTTTTCGCACTTGTGTTAATGTTGAAAAACCACTTTTCGCACTTGTGTTGGTGCAGGAAACTACTTTTGCAATTGTATTAGTGTGGAAAAACCACTTTTCGCACTTGTGTTAGTGTTGAAAACCCACTTTTCGCACTTGTGTTAGTGTTGAAAAACCACTTTTCGCACTTGTGTTTGTGCAGGAAACCACTTTTGCACTTGTATTAGTGTGGCAAAACCACTTTTCGCACTTGTGTTAGTGTTGAAAAACCACTTTTCGCACTTGTGTTAGTGTTGAAAAACCACTTTTCGCACTTGTGTTGGTGCAGGAAACCACTTTTGCACTTGTATTAGTGTGGAAAAACACTTTTTACACTTGTGATAGTGTTGAAAAACCACTTTTCGCACTTGTGTTAGTGTTGAAAAACCACTTTTCGCACTTGTGTTAGTGTTGAAAAACCACTTTTCGCACTTGTGTTGGTGCAGGAAACCACTTTTGCACTTGTATTAGTGTGGAAAAAACACTTTTTGCACTTGTGATAGTGTTGAAAAACCACTTTTCGCACTTGTGTTAGTGTTGAAAAACCACTTTTAGCACTTGTGTTGGTGAAGGAAACCACTTTTGCACTTGTATTAGTGTGGAAAAACCACTTTTCTCACTTGTGTTAGTGTTGAAAAACCACTTTTTGCACTTGTGTTAGTGTTGAAAAACCGCTTTTCGCACTTGTGTTGGTGCAGGAAACCACTTTTGCACTTGTATTAGTGTGGAAAAAACACTTTTTGCACTTGTGATGGTGTTGAAAAACCACTTTTCGCACTTGTGTTAGTGTTGAAAAAATACATTTCGCACTTGTGTTTGTGTTGAAAAACCACTTTTCGCACTTGTGTTGGTGCAGGAAACCACTTTTGCACTTGTATTAGTGTGGAAAAAACACTTTTTGCACTTGTGATAGTGTTGAAAAACCACTTTTCGCACTTGTGTTAGTGTTGAAAAACCACTTTTAGCACTTGTGTTGGTGAAGGAAACCACTTTTGCACTTGTATTAGTGTGGAAAAACCACTTTTCTCACTTGTGTTAGTGTTGAAAAACCACTTTTTGCACTTGTGTTAGGGAAAAACCGCTTTTCGCACTTGTGTTGGTGCAGGAAACCACTTTTGCACTTGTATTAGTGTGGAAAAAACACTTTTTACACTTGTGATGGTGTTGAAAAACCACTTTTCGCACTTGTGTTAGTGTTGAAAAAATACATTTCGCACTTGTGTTTGTGTTGAAAAACCACTTTTCGCACTTGTGTTGGTGCAGGAAACCACTTTTGCACTTGTATTAGTGTGGAAAAAACACTTTTTACACTTGTGATAGTGTTGAAAAACCACTTTTCGCACTTGTGTTAGTGTTGAAAAACCACTTTTCGCACTTGTGTTAGTGTTGAAAAACCACTTTTCGCACTTGTGTTGGTGCAGGAAACCACTTTTGCACTTGTATTAGTGTTGAAAAAACACTTTTTGCACTTGTGATAGTGTTGAAAAACCACTTTTCGCACTTGTGTTAGTGTTGAAAAACCACTTTTAGCACTTGTGTTGGTGAAGGAAACCACTTTTGCACTTGTATTAGTGTGGAAAAACCACTTTTCTCACTTGTGTTAGTGTTGAAAAACCACTTTTTGCACTTGTGTTAGTGTTGAAAAACCGCTTTTCGCACTTGTGTTGGTGCAGGAAACCACTTTTGCACTTGTATTAGTGTGGAAAAAACACTTTTTGCACTTGTGATGGTGTTGAAAAACCACTTTTCGCACTTGTGTTAGTGTTGAAAAAACACATTTCGCACTTGTGTTTGTGTTGAAAAACCACTTTTCGCACTTGTGTTGGTGCAGGAAACCACTTTTGCACTTGTATTAGTGTGGAAAAAACACTTTTTGCACTTGTGATAGTGTTGAAAAACCACTTTTCGCACTTGTGTTAGTGTTGAAAAACCACTTTTCGCACTTGTGTTCGTGTTGAAAAACCACTTTTCGCACTTGTGTTGGTGCAGGAAACTACTTTTGCACTTGTATTAGTGTGGAAAAACCACTTTTCGCACTTGTGTTAATGTTGAAAAACCCCTTTTCGCACTTGTGTTAATGTTGAAAAACCACTTTTCGCACTTGTGTTGGTGCAGGAAACTACTTTTGCAATTGTATTAGTGTGGAAAAACCACTTTTCGCACTTGTGTTAGTGTTGAAAACCCACTTTTCGCACTTGTGTTAGTGTTGAAAAACCACTTTTCGCACTTGTGTTTGTGCAGGAAACCACTTTTGCACTTGTATTAGTGTGGCAAAACCACTTTTCGCACTTGTGTTAGTGTTGAAAAACCACTTTTCGCACTTGTGTTAGTGTTGAAAAACCACTTTTCGCACTTGTGTTGGTGCAGGAAACCACTTTTGCACTTGTATTAGTGTGGAAAAAACACTTTTTACACTTGTGATAGTGTTGAAAAACCACTTTTCGCACTTGTGTTAGTGTTGAAAAACCACTTTTCGCACTTGTGTTAGTGTTGAAAAACCACTTTTCGCACTTGTGTTGGTGCAGGAAACCACTTTTGCACTTGTATTAGTGTGGAAAAAACACTTTTTGCACTTGTGATAGTGTTGAAAAACCACTTTTCGCACTTGTGTTAGTGTTGAAAAACCACTTTTAGCACTTGTGTTGGTGAAGGAAACCACTTTTGCACTTGTATTAGTGTGGAAAAACCACTTTTCTCACTTGTGTTAGTGTTGAAAAACCACTTTTTGCACTTGTGTTAGTGTTGAAAAACCGCTTTTCGCACTTGTGTTGGTGCAGGAAACCACTTTTGCACTTGTATTAGTGTGGAAAAAACACTTTTTGCACTTGTGATGGTGTTGAAAAACCACTTTTCGCACTTGTGTTAGTGTTGAAAAAATACATTTCGCACTTGTGTTTGTGTTGAAAAACCACTTTTCGCACTTGTGTTGGTGCAGGAAACCACTTTTGCACTTGTATTAGTGTGGAAAAAACACTTTTTGCACTTGTGATAGTGTTGAAAAACCACTTTTCGCACTTGTGTTAGTGTTGAAAAACCACTTTTAGCACTTGTGTTGGTGAAGGAAACCACTTTTGCACTTGTATTAGTGTGGAAAAACCACTTTTCTCACTTGTGTTGGTGTTGAAAAACCACTTTTTGCACTTGTGTTAGGGAAAAACCGCTTTTCGCACTTGTGTTGGTGCAGGAAACCACTTTTGCACTTGTATTAGTGTGGAAAAAACACTTTTTACACTTGTGATGGTGTTGAAAAACCACTTTTCGCACTTGTGTTAGTGTTGAAAAAATACATTTCGCACTTGTGTTTGTGTTGAAAAACCACTTTTCGCACTTGTGTTGGTGCAGGAAACCACTTTTGCACTTGTATTAGTGTGGAAAAAACACTTTTTGCACTTGTGATAGTGTTGAAAAACCACTTTTCGCACTTGTGTTAGTGTTGAAAAACCACTTTTCGCACTTGTGTTCATGTTGAAAAACCACTTTTCGCACTTGTGTTGGTGCAGGAAACTACTTTTGCACTTGTATTAGTGTGGAAAAACCACTTTTCGCACTTGTGTTAATGTTGAAAAACCCCTTTTCGCACTTGTGTTAATGTTGAAAAACCACTTTTCGCACTTGTGTTGGTGCAGGAAACCACTTTTGCACTTGTATTAGTGTGGAAAAAACACTTTTTGCACTTGTGATAGTGTTGAAAAACCACGTTTCGCACTTGTGTTAGTGTTGAAAAACCACTTTTCGCACTTGTGTTGGTGCAGGAAACCACTTTTGCACTTGTATTAGTGTGGAAAAACCACTTTTCACACTTGTGTTAGTGTTGAAAAACCACTTTTCGCACTTGTATTAGTGTGGAAAAAACACTTTTTGCACTTGTGATAGTGTTGAAAAACCACTTTTCGCACTTGTGTTAGTGTTGAAAAACCACTTTTCGCACCTGTGTTGGTGCAGGAAACCACTTTTGCACTTGTATTAGTGTGGAAAAAACACTTTTTGCACTTGTGATAGTGTTGAAAAACCACTTTTCGCACTTGTGTTAGTGTTGAAAAACCACTTTTCGCACTTGTGTTAGTGTTGAAAAACCACTTTTCGCACTTGTGTTAGTGTTGAAAAACCACTTTTCGCACTTGTGTTGGTGCAGGAAACCACTTTTGCACTTGTATTAGTGTGGAAAAAACACTTTTCGCACTTGTGTTAGTGTTGAAAACCCACTTTTCGCACTTGTGTTAGTGTTGAAAAACCACTTTTCGCACTTGTGTTGGTGCAGGAAACCACTTTTGCACTTGTATTAGTGTGGCAAAACCACTTTTTACACTTGTGATAGTGTTGAAAAACCACTTTTCGCACTTGTGTTAGTGTTGAAAAACCACTTTTCGCACTTGTGTTAGTGTTGAAAAACCACTTTTCGCACTTGTGTTGGTGCAGGAAACCACTTTTGCACTTGTATTAGTGTGGAAAAAACACTTTTTGCACTTGTGATAGTGTTGAAAAACCACTTTTCGCACTTGTGTTAGTGTTGAAAAACCACTTTTAGCACTTGTGTTGGTGAAGGAAACCACTTTGCACTTGTATTAGTGTGGAAAAACCACTTTTCGCACTTGTGTTAATGTTGAAAAACCCCTTTTCGCACATGTGTTAATGTTGAAAAACCACTTTTCGCACTTGTGTTGGTGCAGGAAACCACTTTTGCACTTGTATTAGTGTGGAAAAAACACTTTTTGCACTTGTGATAGTGTTGAAAAACCACATTTCGCACTTGTGTTAGTGTTGAAAAACCACTTTTCGCACTTGTGTTGGTGCAGGAAACCACTTTTGCACTTGTATTAGTGTGGAAAAACCACTTTTCACACTTGTGTTAGTGTTGAAAAACCACTTTTCGCACTTGTATTAGTGTGGAAAAAACACTTTTTGCACTTGTGATAGTGTTGAAAAACCACTTTTCGCACTTGTGTTAGTGTTGAAAAACCACTTTTCGCACCTGTGTTGGTGCAGGAAACCACTTTTGCACTTGTATTAGTGTGGAAAAAACACTTTTTGCACTTGTGATAGTGTTGAAAAACCACTTTTCGCACTTGTGTTAGTGTTGAAAAACCACTTTTCGCACTTGTGTTAGTGTTGAAAAACCACTTTTCGCACTTGTGTTAGTGTTGAAAAACCACATTTCGCACTTGTGTTGGTGCAGGAAACCACTTTTGCACTTGTATTAGTGTGGAAAAAACACTTTTCGCACTTGTGTTAGTGTTGAAAAACCACTTTTAGCACTTGTGTTGGTGAAGGAAACCACTTTTGCACTTGTATTAGTGTGGAAAAACCACTTTTCTCACTTGTGTTAGTGTTGAAAAACCACTTTTTGCACTTGTGTTAGTGTTGAAAAACCGCTTTTCGCACTTGTGTTGGTGCAGGAAACCACTTTTGCACTTGTATTAGTGTGGAAAAAACAATTTTTGCACTTGTGATGGTGTTGAAAAACCACTTTTCGCACTTGTGTTAGTGTTGAAAAAATACATTTCGCACTTGTGTTTGTGTTGAAAAACCACTTTTCGCACTTGTGTTGGTGCAGGAAACCACTTTTGCACTTGTATTAGTGTGGAAAAAACACTTTTTGCACTTGTGATAGTGTTGAAAAACCACTTTTCGCACTTGTGTTAGTGTTGAAAAACCACTTTTAGCACTTGTGTTGGTGAAGGAAACCACTTTTGCACTTGTATTAGTGTGGAAAAACCACTTTTCTCACTTGTGTTAGTGTTGAAAAACCACGTTTTTGCACTTGTGTTAGTGTTGAAAAACCGCTTTTCGCACTTGTGTTGGTGCAGGAAACCACTTTTGCACTTGTATTAGTGTGGAAACAACACTTTTTGCACTTGTGATGGTGTTGAAAAACCACTTTTCGCACTTGTGTTAGTGTTGAAAAAATACATTTCGCACTTGTGTTTGTGTTGAAAAACCACTTTTCGCACTTGTGTTGGTGCAGGAAACCACTTTTGCACTTGTATTAGTGTGGAAAAAACACTTTTTGCACTTGTGATAGTGTTGAAAAACCACTTTTCGCACTTGTGTTAGTGTTGAAAAACCACTTTTCACACTTGTGTTCATGTTGAAAAACCAGTTTTCGCACTTGTGTTGGTGCAGGAAACTACTTTTGCACTTGTATTAGTGTGGAAAAACCACTTTTCGCACTTGTGTTAATGTTGAAAAACCCCTTTTCGCACTTGTGTTAATGTTGAAAAACCACTTTTCGCACTTGTGTTGGTGCAGGAAACCACTTTTGCACTTGTATTAGTGTGGAAAAAACACTTTTTGCACTTGTGATAGTGTTGAAAAACCACATTTCGCACTTGTGTTAGTGTTGAAAAACCACTTTTCGCACTTGTGTTGGTGCAGGAAACCACTTTTGCACTTGTATTAGTGTGGAAAAACCACTTTTCACACTTGTGTTAGTGTTGAAAAACCACTTTTCGCACTTGTATTAGTGTGGAAAAAACACTTTTTGCACTTGTGATAGTGTTGAAAAACCACTTTTCGCACTTGTGTTAGTGTTGAAAAACCACTTTTCGCACCTGTGTTGGTGCAGGAAACCACTTTTGCACTTGTATTAGTGTGGAAAAAACACTTTTTACACTTGTGATAGTGTTGAAAAACCACTTTTCGCACTTGTGTTAGTGTTGAAAAACCACTTTTCGCACTTGTGTTAGTGTTGAAAAACCACTTTTCGCACTTGTGTTAGTGTTGAAAAACCACTTTTCGCACTTGTGTTGGTGCAGGAAACCACTTTTGCACTTGTATTAGTGTGGAAAAAACACTTTTCACACTTGTGTTAGTGTTGAAAACCCACTTTTCGCACTTGTGTTAGTGTTGAAAAACCACTTTTCGCACTTGTGTTGGTGCAGGAAACCACTTTTGCACTTGTATTAGTGTGGCAAAACCACTTTTCGCACTTGTGTTAGTGTTGAAAAACCACTTTTCACACTTGTGTTAGTGTTGAAAAACCACTTTTCGCACTTGTGTTGGTGCAGGAAACCACTTTTGCACTTGTATTAGTATGGAAAAAACACTTTTTACACTTGTGATAGTGTTGAAAAACCACTTTTCGCACTTGTGTTAGTGTTGAAAAACCACTTTTCGCACTTGTGTTAGTGTTGAAAAACCACTTTTCGCACTTGTGTTGGTGCAGGAAACCACTTTTGCACTTGTATTAGTGTGGAAAAAACACTTTTTGCACTTGTGATAGTGTTGAAAAACCACTTTTCGCACTTGTGTTAGTGTTGAAAAACCACTTTTAGCACTTGTGTTGGTGAAGGAAACCACTTTTGCACTTGTATTAGTGTGGAAAAACCACTTTTCGCACTTGTGTTAATGTTGAAAAACCCCTTTTCGCACTTGTGTTAATGTTGAAAAACCACTTTTTGCACTTGTGTTGGTGCAGGAAACCACTTTTGCACTTGTATTAGTGTGGAAAAAACACTTTTTGCACTTGTGATAGTGTTGAAAAACCACATTTCGCACTTGTGTTAGTGTTGAAAAACCACTTTTCGCACTTGTGTTGGTGCAGGAAACCACTTTTGCACTTGTATTAGTGTGGTAAAACCACTTTTCACACTTGTGTTAGTGTTGAAAAACCACTTTTCGCACTTGTATTAGTGTGGAAAAAACACTTTTTGCACTTGTGATAGTGTTGAAAAACCACTTTTCGCACTTGTGTTAGTGTTGAAAAACCACTTTCACACCTGTGTTGGTGCAGGAAACCACTTTTGCACTTGTATTAGTGTGGAAAAAACACTTTTTGCACTTGTGATAGTGTTGAAAAACCACTTTTCGCACTTGTGTTAGTGTTGAAAAACCACTTTTCGCACTTGTGTTAGTGTTGAAAAACCACTTTTCGCACTTGTGTTAGTGTTGAAAAACCACTTTTCGCACTTGTGTTGGTGCAGGAAACCACTTTTGCACTTGTATTAGTGTGGAAAAAACACTTTTCGCACTTGTGTTAGTGTTGAAAACCCACTTTTCGCACTTGTGTTAGTGTTGAAAAACCACTTTTCGCACTTGTGTTGGTGCAGGAAACCACTTTTGCACTTGTATTAGTGTGGCAAAACCACTTTTCGCACTTGTGTTAGTGTTGAAAAACCACTTTTCGCACTTGTGTTAGTGTTGAAAAACCACTTTTCGCACTTGTGTTGGTGCAGGAAACCACTTTTGCACTTGTATTAGTGTGGAAAAAACACTTTTTACACTTGTGATAGTGTTGAAAAACCACTTTTCGCACTTGTGTTAGTGTTGAAAAACCACTTTTCGCACTTGTGTTAGTGTTGAAAAACCACTTTTCGCACTTGTGTTGGTGGAGGAAACCACTTTTGCACTTGTATTAGTGTGGAAAAAACACTTTTTGCACTTGTGATAGTGTTGAAAAACCACTTTTCGCACTTGTGTTAGTGTTGAAAAACCACTTTTAGCACTTGTGTTGGTGAAGGAAACCACTTTTGCACTTGTATTAGTGTGGAAAAACCACTTTTCTCACTTGTGTTAGTGTTGAAAAACCACTTTTTGCACTTGTGTTAGTGATGAAAAACCGCTTTTCGCACTTGTGTTGGTGCAGGAAACCACTTTTGCACTTGTATTAGTGTGGAAAAAACACTTTTTGCACTTGTGATGGTGTTGAAAAACCACTTTTCGCACTTGTGTTAGTGTTGAAAAAACACATTTCGCACTTGTGTTTGTGTTGAAAAACCACTTTTCGCACTTGTGTTGGTGCAGGAAACCACTTTTGCACTTGTATTAGTGTGGAAAAAACACTTTTTGCACTTGTGATAGTGTTGAAAAACCACTTTTCGCACTTGTGTTAGTGTTGAAAAACCACTTTTCGCACTTGTGTTCGTGTTGAAAAACCACTTTTCGCACTTGTGTTGGTGCAGGAAACTACTTTTGCACTTGTATTAGTGTGAAAAAACCACTTTTCGCACTTGTGTTAATGTTGAAAAACCCCTTTTCGCACTTGTGTTAATGTTGAAAAACCACTTTTCGCACTTGTGTTGGTGCAGGAAACTACTTTTGCACTTGTATTAGTGTGGAAAAACCACTTTTCGCACTTGTGTTAGTGTTGAAAACCCACTTTTCGCACTTGTGTTAGTGTTGAAAAACCACTTTTCGCACTTGTGTTGGTGCAGGAAACCACTTTTGCACTTGTATTAGTGTGGCAAAACCACTTTTCGCACTTGTGTTAGTGTTGAAAAACCACTTTTCGCACTTGTGTTAGTGTTGAAAAACCACTTTTCGCACTTGTGTTGGTGCAGGAAACCACTTTTGCACTTGTATTAGTGTGGAAAAAACACTTTTTACACTTGTGATAGTGTTGAAAAACCACTTTTCGCACTTGTGTTAGTGTTGAAAAACCACTTTTCGCACTTGTGTTAGTGTTGAAAAACCACTTTTCGCACTTGTGTTGGTGCAGGAAACCACTTTTGCACTTGTATTAGTGTGGAAAAACACTTTTTGCACTTGTGATAGTGTTGAAAAACCACTTTTCGCACTTGTGTTAGTGTTGAAAAACCACTTTTAGCACTTGTGTTGGTGAAGGAAACCACTTTTGCACTTGTATTAGTGTGGAAAAACCACTTTTCTCACTTGTGTTAGTGTTGAAAAACCACTTTTTGCACTTGTGTTAGTGTTGAAAAACCGCTTTTCGCACTTGTGTTGGTGCAGGAAACCACTTTTGCACTTGTATTAGTGTGGAAAAAACACTTTTTGCACTTGTGATGGTGTTGAAAAACCACTTTTCGCACTTGTGTTAGTGTTGAAAAAATACATTTCGCACTTGTGTTTGTGTTGAAAAACCACTTTTCGCACTTGTGTTGGTGCAGGAAACCACTTTTGCACTTGTATTAGTGTGGAAAAAACACTTTTTGCACTTGTGATAGTGTTGAAAAACCACTTTTCGCACTTGTGTTAGTGTTGAAAAACCACTTTTCGCACTTGTGTTCATGTTGAAAAACCACTTTTCGCACTTGTGTTGGTGCAGGAAACTACTTTTGCACTTGTATTAGTGTGGAAAAACCACTTTTCGCACTTGTGTTAATGTTGAAAAACCCCTTTTCGCACTTGTGTTAATGTTGAAAAACCACTTTTCGCACTTGTGTTGGTGCAGGAAACCACTTTTGCACTTGTATTAGTGTGGAAAAAACACTTTTTGCACTTGTGATAGTGTTGAAAAACCACATTTCGCACTTGTGTTAGTGTTGAAAAACCACTTTTCGCACTTGTGTTGGTGCAGGAAACCACTTTTGCACTTGTATTAGTGTGGAAAAACCACTTTTCACACTTGTGTTAGTGTTGAAAAACCACTTTTCGCACTTGTATTAGTGTGGAAAAAACACTTTTTGCACTTGTGATAGTGTTGAAAAACCACTTTTCGCACTTGTGTTAGTGTTGAAAAACCACTTTTCGCACCTGTGTTGGTGCAGGAAACCACTTTTGCACTTGTATTAGTGTGGAAAAAACACTTTTTGCACTTGTGATAGTGTTGAAAAACCACTTTTCGCACTTGTGTTAGTGTTGAAAAACCACTTTTCGCACTTGTGATAGTGTTGAAAAACCACTTTTCGCACTTGTGTTAGTGTTGAAAAACCACTTTTCGCACTTGTGTTGGTGCAG
Source organism: Myxine glutinosa (assembly GCF_964187855.1). Lineage (NCBI taxonomy): Eukaryota > Metazoa > Chordata > Myxini > Myxiniformes > Myxinidae > Myxine > Myxine glutinosa. The sequence continues at coordinate 245,413 of NW_027616424.1, read as the reverse complement.
GAAACCACTTTTGCACTTGTATTAGTGTGGAAAAAACACTTTTCGCACTTGTGTTAGTGTTGAAAACCCACTTTTCGCACTTGTGTTAGTGTTGAAAAACCACTTTTCGCACTTGTGTTGGTGCAGGAAACCACTTTTGCACTTGTATTAGTGTGGCAAAACCACTTTTCGCACTTGTGTTAGTGTTGAAAAACCACTTTTCACACTTGTGTTAGTGTTGAAAAACCACTTTTCGCACTTGTGTTGGTGCAGGAAACCACTTTTGCACTTGTATTAGTATGGAAAAAACACTTTTTACACTTGTGATAGTGTTGAAAAACCACTTTTCGCACTTGTGTTAGTGTTGAAAAACCACTTTTCGCACTTGTGTTAGTGTTGAAAAACCACTTTTCGCACTTGTGTTGGTGCAGGAAACCACTTTTGCACTTGTATTAGTGTGGAAAAAACACTTTTTGCACTTGTGATAGTGTTGAAAAACCACTTTTCGCACTTGTGTTAGTGTTGAAAAACCACTTTTAGCACTTGTGTTGGTGAAGGAAACCACTTTTGCACTTGTATTAGTGTGGAAAAACCACTTTTCTCACTTGTGTTAGTGTTGAAAAACCACTTTTTGCACTTGTGTTAGTGTTGAAAAACCGCTTTTCGCACTTGTGTTGGTGCAGGAAACCACTTTTGCACTTGTATTAGTGTGGAAAAAACACTTTTTGCACTTGTGATGGTGTTGAAAAACCACTTTTAGCACTTGTGTTAGTGTTGAAAAAACACATTTCGCACTTGTGTTTGTGTTGAAAAACCACTTTTCGCACTTGTGTTGGTGCAGGAAACCACTTTTGCACTTGTATTAGTGTGGAAAAAACACTTTTTGCACTTGTGATAGTGTTGAAAAACCACTTTTCGCACTTGTGTTAGTGTTGAAAAACCACTTTTCGCACTTGTGTTCGTGTTGAAAAACCACTTTTCGCACTTGTGTTGGTGCAGGAAACTACTTTTGCACTTGTATTAGTGTGGAAAAACCACTTTTCGCACTTGTGTTAATGTTGAAAAACCCCTTTTCGCACTTGTGTTAGTGTTGAAAAACCACTTTTCGCACTTGTGTTGGTGCAGGAAACCACTTTTGCACTTGTATTAGTGTGGAAAAACCACTTTTCACACTTGTGTTAGTGTTGAAAAACCACTTTTCGCACTTGTATTAGTGTGGAAAAAACACTTTTTGCACTTGTGATAGTGTTGAAAAACCACTTTTCGCACTTGTGTTAGTGTTGAAAAACCACTTTCGCACCTGTGTTGGTGCAGGAAACCACTTTTGCACTTGTATTAGTGTGGAAAAAAACACTTTTTGCACTTGTGATAGTGTTGAAAAACCACTTTTCGCACTTGTGTTAGTGTTGAAAAACCACTTTTCGCACTTGTGTTGGTGAAGGAAACCACTTTTGCACTTGTATTAGTGTGGAAAAAACACTTTTTGCACTTGTGATAGTGTTGAAAAACCACTTTTCGCACTTGTGTTAGTGTTGAAAAACCACTTTTCGCACTTGTGTTCATGTTGAAAAACCACTTTTCACACTTGTGTTGGTGCAGGAAACTACTTTTGCACTTGTATTAGTGTGGAAAAACCACTTTTCGCACTTGTGTTAATGTTGAAAAACCCCTTTTCGCACTTGTGTTAATGTTGAAAAACCACTTTTCGCACTTGTGTTGGTGCAGGAAACCACTTTTGCACTTGTATTAGTGTGGAAAAAACACTTTTTGCACTTGTGATAGTGTTGAAAAACCACATTTCACACTTGTGTTAGTGTTGAAAAACCACTTTTCGCACTTGTGTTGGTGCAGGAAACCACTTTTGCACTTGTATTAGTGTGGAAAAACCACTTTTCACACTTGTGTTAGTGTTGAAAAACCACTTTTCGCACTTGTATTAGTGTGGAAAAAACACTTTTTGCACTTGTGATAGTGTTGAAAAACCACTTTTCGCACTTGTGTTAGTGTTGAAAAACCACTTTTCGCACCTGTGTTGGTGCAGGAAACCACTTTTGCACTTGTATTAGTGTGGAAAAAACACTTTTTGCACTTGTGATAGTGTTGAAAAACCACTTTTCGCACTTGTGTTAGTGTTGAAAAACCACTTTTCGCACTTGTGTTAGTGTTGAAAAACCACTTTTCGCACTTGTGTTAGTGTTGAAAAACCACTTTTCGCACTTGTGTTGGTGCAGGAAACCACTTTTGCACTTGCATTAGTGTGGAAAAAACACTTTTCGCACTTGTGTTAGTGTTGAAAACCCACTTTTCGCACTTGTGTTAGTGTTGAAAAACCACTTTTCGCACTTGTGTTGGTGCAGGAAACCACTTTTGCACTTGTATTAGTGTGGCAAAACCACTTTTCGCACTTGTGTTAGTGTTGAAAAACCACTTTTCGCACTTGTGTTAGTGTTGAAAAACCACTTTTCGCACTTGTGTTGGTGCAGGAAACCACTTTTGCACTTGTATTAGTGTGGAAAAAACACTTTTTACACTTGTGATAGTGTTGAAAAACCACTTTTCGCACTTGTGTTAGTGTTGAAAAACCACTTTTCGCACTTGTGTTAGTGTTGAAAAACCACTTTTCGCACTTGTGTTGGTGCAGGAAACCACTTTTGCACTTGTATTAGTGTGGAAAAAACACTTTTTGCACTTGTGATAGTGTTGAAAAACCACTTTTCGCACTTGTGTTAGTGTTGAAAAACCACTTTTAGCACTTGTGTTGGTGAAGGAAACCACTTTTGCACTTGTATTAGTGTGGAAAAACCACTTTTCTCACTTGTGTTAGTGTTGAAAAACCACTTTTTGCACTTGTGTTAGTGTTGAAAAACCGCTTTTCGCAATTGTGTTGGTGCAGGAAACCACTTTTGCACTTGTATTAGTGTGGAAAAACACTTTTTGCACTTGTGATGGTGTTGAAAAACCACTTTTCGCACTTGTGTTAGTGTTGAAAAAACACATTTCGCACTTGTGTTTGTGTTGAAAAACCACTTTTCGCACTTGTGTTGGTGCAGGAAACCACTTTTGCACTTGTATTAGTGTGGAAAAAACACTTTTTGCACTTGTGATAGTGTTGAAAAACCACTTTTCGCACTTGTGTTAGTGTTGAAAAACCACTTTTCGCACTTGTGTTCGTGTTGAAAAACCACTTTTCGCACTGGTGTTGGTGCAGGAAACTACTTTTGCACTTGTATTAGTGTGAAAAAACCACTTTTCGCACTTGTGTTAATGTTGAAAAACCCCTTTTCGCACTTGTGTTAATGTTGAAAAACCACTTTTCGCACTTGTGTTGGTGCAGGAAACTACTTTTGCACTTGTATTAGTGTGGAAAAACCACTTTTCGCACTTGTGTTAGTGTTGAAAACCCACTTTTCGCACTTGTGTTAGTGTTGAAAAACCACTTTTCGCACTTGTGTTGGTGCAGGAAACCACTTTTGCACTTGTATTAGTGTGGCAAAACCACTTTTCGCACTTGTGTTAGTGTTGAAAAACCACTTTTCGCACTTGTGTTAGTGTTGAAAAACCACTTTTCGCACTTGTGTTGGTGCAGGAAACCACTTTTGCACTTGTATTAGTGTGGAAAAAACACTTTTTACACTTGTGATAGTGTTGAAAAACCACTTTTCGCACTTGTGTTAGTGTTGAAAAACCACTTTTCGCACTTGTGTTAGTGTTGAAAAACCACTTTTCGCACTTGTGTTGGTGCAGGAAACCACTTTTGCACTTGTATTAGTGTGGAAAAAACACTTTTTGCACTTGTGATAGTGTTGAAAAACCACTTTTCGCACTTGTGTTAGTGTTGAAAAACCACTTTTAGCACTTGTGTTGGTGAAGGAAACCACTTTTGCACTTGTATTAGTGTGGAAAAACCACTTTTCTCACTTGTGTTAGTGTTGAAAAACCACTTTTTGCACTTGTGTTAGTGTTGAAAAACCGCTTTTCGCACTTGTGTTGGTGCAGGAAACCACTTTTGCACTTGTATTAGTGTGGAAAAAACACTTTTTGCACTTGTGATGGTGTTGAAAAACCACTTTTCGCACTTGTGTTAGTGTTGAAAAAATACATTTCGCACTTGTGTTTGTGTTGAAAAACCACTTTTCGCACTTGTGTTGGTGCAGGAAACCACTTTTGCACTTGTATTAGTGTGGAAAAAACACTTTTTGCACTTGTGATAGTGTTGAAAAACCACTTTTCGCACTTGTGTTAGTGTTGAAAAACCACTTTTCGCACTTGTGTTCATGTTGAAAAACCACTTTTCGCACTTGTGTTGGTGCAGAAAACTACTTTTGCACTTGTATTAGTGTGGAAAAACCACTTTTCGCACTTGTGTTAATGTTGAAAAACCCCTTTTCGCACTTGTGTTAATGTTGAAAAACCACTTTTCGCACTTGTGTTGGTGCAGGAAACCACTTTTGCACTTGTATTAGTGTGGAAAAAACACTTTTTGCACTTGTGATAGTGTTGAAAAACCACATTTCGCACTTGTGTTAGTGTTGAAAAACCACTTTTCGCACTTGTGTTGGTGCAGGAAACCACTTTTGCACTTGTATTAGTGTGGAAAAACCACTTTTCACACTTGTGTTAGTGTTGAAAAACCACTTTTCGCACTTGTATTAGTGTGGAAAAAACACTTTTTGCACTTGTGATAGTGTTGAAAAACCACTTTTCGCACTTGTGTTAGTGTTGAAAAACCACTTTTCGCACCTGTGTTGGTGCAGGAAACCACTTTTGCACTTGTATTAGTGTGGAAAAAACACTTTTTGCACTTGTGATAGTGTTGAAAAACCACTTTTCGCACTTGTGTTAGTGTTGAAAAACCACTTTTCGCACTTGTGTTAGTGTTGAAAAACCACTTTTCGCACTTGTGTTAGTGTTGAAAAACCACTTTTCGCACTTGTGTTGGTGCAGGAAACCACTTTTGCACTTGTATTAGTGTGGAAAAAACACTTTTCGCACTTGTGTTAGTGTTGAAAACCCACTTTTCGCACTTGTGTTAGTGTTGAAAAACCACTTTTCGCACTTGTGTTGGTGCAGGAAACCACTTTTGCACTTGTATTAGTGTGGCAAAACCACTTTTCGCACTTGTGTTAGTGTTGAAAAACCACTTTTCACACTTGTGTTAGTGTTGAAAAACCACTTTTCGCACTTGTGTTGGTGCAGGAAACCACTTTTGCACTTGTATTAGTATGGAAAAAACACTTTTTACACTTGTGATAGTGTTGAAAAACCACTTTTCGCACTTGTGTTAGTGTTGAAAAACCACTTTTCGCACTTGTGTTAGTGTTGAAAAACCACTTTTCGCACTTGTGTTGGTGCAGGAAACCACTTTTGCACTTGTATTAGTGTGGAAAAAACACTTTTTGCACTTGTGATAGTGTTGAAAAACCACTTTTCGCACTTGTGTTAGTGTTGAAAAACCACTTTTAGCACTTGTGTTGGTGAAGGAAACCACTTTTGCACTTGTATTAGTGTGGAAAAACCACTTTTCTCACTTGTGTTAGTGTTGAAAAACCACTTTTTGCACTTGTGTTAGTGTTGAAAAACCGCTTTTCGCACTTGTGTTGGTGCAGGAAACCACTTTTGCACTTGTATTAGTGTGGAAAAAACACTTTTTGCACTTGTGATGGTGTTGAAAAACCACTTTTCGCACTTGTGTTAGTGTTGAAAAAACACATTTCGCACTTGTGTTTGTGTTGAAAAACCACTTTTCGCACTTGTGTTGGTGCAGGAAACCACTTTTGCACTTGTATTAGTGTGGAAAAAACACTTTTTGCACTTGTGATAGTGTTGAAAAACCACTTTTCGCACTTGTGTTAGTGTTGAAAAACCACTTTTCGCACTTGTGTTCGTGTTGAAAAACCACTTTTCGCACTTGTGTTGGTGCAGGAAACTACTTTTGCACTTGTATTAGTGTGGAAAAACCACTTTTCGCACTTGTGTTAATGTTGAAAAACCCCTTTTCGCACTTGTGTTAATGTTGAAAAACCACTTTTCGCACTTGTGTTGGTGCAGGAAACCACTTTTGCACTTGTATTAGTGTGGAAAAAACACTTTTTGCACTTGTGATAGTGTTGAAAAACCACATTTCGCACTTGTGTTAGTGTTGAAAAACCACTTTTCGCACTTGTGTTGGTGCAGGAAACCACTTTTGCACTTGTATTAGTGTGGAAAAACCACTTTTCACACTTGTGTTAGTGTTGAAAAACCACTTTTCGCACTTGTATTAGTGTGGAAAAAACACTTTTTGCACTTGTGATAGTGTTGAAAAACCACTTTTCGCACTTGTGTTAGTGTTGAAAAACCACTTTCGCACCTGTGTTGGTGCAGGAAACCACTTTTGCACTTGTATTAGTGTGGAAAAAACACTTTTTGCACTTGTGATAGTGTTGAAAAACCACTTTTCGCACTTGTGTTAGTGTTGAAAAACCACTTTTCGCACTTGTATTAGTGTTGAAAAACCACTTTTCGCACTTGTGTTAGTGTTGAAAAACCACTTTTCGCACTTGTGTTGGTGCAGGAAACCACTTTTGCACTTGTATTAGTGTGGAAAAAACACTTTTCGCACTTGTGTTAGTGTTGAAAACCCACTTTTCGCACTTGTGTTAGTGTTGAAAAACCACTTTTCGCACTTGTGTTGGTGCAGGAAACCACTTTTGCACTTGTATTAGTGTGGAAAAAACACTTTTTGCACTTGTGATAGTGTTGAAAAACCACTTTTCGCACTTGTGTTAGTGTTGAAAAACCACTTTTCGCACTTGTGTTCATGTTGAAAAACCACTTTTCGCACTTGTGTTGGTGCAGGAAACTACTTTTGCACTTGTATTAGTGTGGAAAAACCACTTTTCGCACTTGTGTTAATGTTGAAAAACCCCTTTTTGCACTTGTGTTAATGTTGAAAAACCACTTTTCGCACTTGTGTTGGTGCAGGAAACCACTTTTGCACTTGTATTAGTGTGGAAAAAACACTTTTTGCACTTGTGATAGTGTTGAAAAACCACATTTCGCACTTGTGTTAGTGTTGAAAAACCACTTTTCGCACTTGTGTTGGTGCAGGAAACCACTTTTGCACTTGTATTAGTGTGGAAAAACCACTTTTCACACTTGTGTTAGTGTTGAAAAACCACTTTTCGCACTTGTATTAGTGTGGAAAAAAGACTTTTTGCACTTGTGATAGTGTTGAAAAACCACTTTTCGCACTTGTGTTAGTGTTGAAAAACCACTTTTCGCACCTGTGTTGGTGCAGGAAACCACTTTTGCACTTGTATTAGTGTGGAAAAAACACTTTTTGCACTTGTGATAGTGTTGAAAAACCACTTTTCGCACTTGTGTTAGTGTTGAAAAACCACTTTTCGCACTTGTGTTAGTGTTGAAAAACCACTTTTCGCACTTGTGTTAGTGTTGAAAAACCACTTTTCGCACTTGTGTTGGTGCAGGAAACCACTTTTGCACTTGTATTAGTGTGGAAAAAACACTTTTCGCACTTGTGTTAGTGTTGAAAACCCACTTTTCGCACTTGTGTTAGTGTTGAAAAACCACTTTTCGCACTTGTGTTGGTGCAGGAAACCACTTTTGCACTTGTATTAGTGTGGCAAAACCACTTTTCGCACTTGTGTTAGTGTTGAAAAACCACTTTTCACACTTGTGTTAGTGTTGAAAAACCACTTTTCGCACTTGTGTTGGTGCAGGAAACCACTTTTGCACTTGTATTAGTATGGAAAAAACACTTTTTACACTTGTGATAGTGTTGAAAAACCACTTTTCGCACTTGTGTTAGTGTTGAAAAACCACTTTTCTCACTTGTGTTAGTTTTGAAAAACCACTTTTCGCACTTGTGTTGGTGCAGGAAACCACTTTTGCACTTGTATTAGTGTGGAAAAAACACTTTTTGCACTTGTGATAGTGTTGAAAAACCACTTTTCGCACTTGTGTTAGTGTTGAAAAACCACTTTTAGCACTTGTGTTGGTGAAGGAAACCACTTTTGCACTTGTATTAGTGTGGAAAAACCACTTTTCTCACTTGTGTTAGTGTTGAAAAACCACTTTTTGCACTTGTGTTAGTGTTGAAAAACCGCTTTTCGCACTTGTGTTGGTGCAGGAAACCACTTTTGCACTTGTATTAGTGTGGAAAAAACACTTTTTGCACTTGTGATGGTGTTGAAAAACCACTTTTCGCACTTGTGTTAGTGTTGAAAAAATACATTTCGCACTTGTGTTTGTGTTGAAAAACCACTTTTCGCACTTGTGTTGGTGCAGGAAACCACTTTTGCACTTGTATTAGTGTGGAAAAAACACTTTTTGCACTTGTGATAGTGTTGAAAAACCACTTTTCGCACTTGTGTTAGTGTTGAAAAACCACTTTTCGCACTTGTGTTCATGTTGAAAAACCACTTTTCGCACTTGTGTTGGTGCAGGAAACTACTTTTGCACTTGTATTAGTGTGGAAAAACCACTTTTCGCACTTGTGTTAATGTTGAAAAACCCCTTTTCGCACTTGTGTTAATGTTGAAAAACCACTTTTCGCACTTGTGTTGGTGCAGGAAACCACTTTTGCACTTGTATTAGTGTGGAAAAAACACTTTTTGCACTTGTGATAGTGTTGAAAAACCACATTTCGCACTTGTGTTAGTGTTGAAAAACCACTTTTCGCACTTGTGTTGGTGCAGGAAACCACTTTTGCACTTGTATTAGTGTGGAAAAACCACTTTTCACACTTGTGTTAGTGTTGAAAAACCACTTTTCGCACTTGTATTAGTGTGGAAAAAACACTTTTTGCACTTGTGATAGTGTTGAAAAACCACTTTTCGCACTTGTGTTAGTGTTGAAAAACCACTTTTCGCACCTGTGTTGGTGCAGGAAACCACTTTTGCACTTGTATTAGTGTGGAAAAAACACTTTTTGCACTTGTGATAGTGTTGAAAAAACACTTTTCGCACTTGTGTTAGTGTTGAAAAACCACTTTTCGCACTTGTGTTAGTGTTGAAAAACCACTTTTCGCACTTGTGTTAGTGTTGAAAAACCACTTTTCGCACTTGTGTTGGTGCAGGAAACCACTTTTGCACTTGTATTAGTGTGGAAAAAACACTTTTCGCACTTGTGTTAGTGTTGAAAACCCACTTTTCGCACTTGTGTTAGTGTTGAAAAACCACTTTTCGCACTTGTGTTGGTGCAGGAAACCACTTTTGCACTTGTATTAGTGTGGCAAAACCACTTTTCGCACTTGTGTTAGTGTTGAAAAACCACTTTTCACACTTTTGTTAGTGTTGAAAAACCACTTTTCGCACTTGTGTTGGTGCAGGAAACCACTTTTGCACTTGTATTAGTATGGAAAAAACACTTTTTACACTTGTGATAGTGTTGAAAAACCACTTTTCGCACTTGTGTTAGTGTTGAAAAACCACTTTTCGCACTTGTGTTGGTGCAGGAAACCACTTTTGCACTTGTATTAGTGTGGAAAAAACACTTTTTGCACTTGTGATAGTGTTGAAAAACCACTTTTCGCACTTGTGTTAGTGTTGAAAAACCACTTTTCGCACTTGTGTTAGTGTTGAAAAACCACTTTTCGCACTTGTGTTCGTGTTGAAAAACCACTTTTCGCACTTGTGTTGGTGCAGGAAACTACTTTTGCACTTGTATTAGTGTGGAAAAACCACTTTTCGCACTTGTGTTAATGTTGAAAAACCCCTTTTCGCACTTGTGTTAATGTTGAAAAACCACTTTTCGCACTTGTGTTGGTGCAGGAAACCACTTTTGCACTTGTATTAGTGTGGAAAAAACACTTTTTGCACTTGTGATAGTGTTGAAAAACCACATTTCGCACTTGTGTTAGTGTTGAAAAACCACTTTTCGCACTTGTGTTGGTGCAGGAAACCACTTTTGCACTTGTATTAGTGTGGAAAAACCACTTTTCACACTTGTGTTAGTGTTGAAAAACCACTTTTCGCACTTGTATTAGTGTGGAAAAAACACTTTTTGCACTTGTGATAGTGTTGAAAAACCACTTTTCGCACTTGTGTTAGTGTTGAAAAACCACTTTCGCACCTGTGTTGGTGCAGGAAACCACTTTTGCACTTGTATTAGTGTGGAAAAAACACTTTTTGCACTTGTGATAGTGTTGAAAAACCACTTTTCGCACTTGTGTTAGTGTTGAAAAACCACTTTTCGCACTTGTGTTAGTGTTGAAAAACCACTTTTCGCACTTGTGTTAGTGTTGAAAAACCACTTTTCGCACTTGTGTTGGTGCAGGAAACCACTTTTGCACTTGTATTAGTGTGGAAAAAACACTTTTCGCACTTGTGTTAGTGTTGAAAACCCACTTTTCGCACTTGTGTTAGTGTTGAAAAACCACTTTTCGCACTTGTGTTGGTGCAGGAAACCACTTTTGCACTTGTATTAGTGTGGAAAAAACACTTTTTGCACTTGTGATAGTGTTGAAAAACCACTTTTCGCACTTGTGTTAGTGTTGAAAAACCACTTTTCGCACTTGTGTTCATGTTGAAAAACCACTTTTCGCACTTGTGTTGGTGCAGGAAACTACTTTTGCACTTGTATTAGTGTGGAAAAACCACTTTTCGCACTTGTGTTAATGTTGAAAAACCCCTTTTCGCACTTGTGTTAATGTTGAAAAACCACTTTTCGCACTTGTGTTGGTGCAGGAAACCACTTTTGCACTTGTATTAGTGTGGAAAAAACACTTTTTGCACTTGTGATAGTGTTGAAAAACCAGATTTCGCACTTGTGTTAGTGTTGAAAAACCACTTTTCGCACTTGTGTTGGTGCAGGAAACCACTTTTGCACTTGTATTAGTGTGGAAAAACCACTTTTCACACTTGTGTTAGTGTTGAAAAACCACTTTTCGCACTTGTATTAGTGTGGAAAAAACACTTTTTGCACTTGTGATAGTGTTGAAAAACCACTTTTCACACTTTTTGAAAAACCACTTTTCGCACCTGTGTTGGTGCAGGAAACCACTTTTGCACTTGTATTAGTGTGGAAAAAACACTTTTTGCACTTGTGATAGTGTTGAAAAACCACTTTTCGCACTTGTGTTAGTGTTGAAAAACCACTTTTCGCACTTGTGTTAGTGTTGAAAAACCACTTTTCGCACTTGTGTTAGTGTTGAAAAACCACTTTTCGCACTTGTGTTGGTGCAGGAAACCACTTTTGCACTTGTATTAGTGTGGAAAAAACACTTTTCGCACTTGTGTTAGTGTTGAAAACCCACTTTTCGCACTTGTGTTAGTGTTGAAAAACCACTTTTCGCACTTGTGTTGGTGCAGGAAACCACTTTTGCACTTGTATTAGTGTGGCAAAACCACTTTTCGCACTTGTGTTAGTGTTGAAAAACCACTTTTCACACTTGTGTTAGTGTTGAAAAACCACTTTTCGCACTTGTGTTGGTGCAGGAAACCACTTTTGCACTTGTATTAGTATGGAAAAAACACTTTTTACACTTGTGATAGTGTTGAAAAACCACTTTTCGCACTTGTGTTAGTGTTGAAAAACCACTTTTCGCACTTGTGTTAGTGTTGAAAAACCACTTTTCGCACTTGTGTTGGTGCAGGAAACCACTTTTGCACTTGTATTAGTGTGGAAAAAACACTTTTTGCACTTGTGATAGTGTTGAAAAACCACTTTTCGCACTTGTGTTAGTGTTGAAAAACCACTTTTAGCACTTGTGTTGGTGAAGGAAACCACTTTTGCACTTGTATTAGTGTGGAAAAACCACTTTTCTCACTTGTGTTAGTGTTGAAAAACCACTTTTTGCACTTGTGTTAGTGTTGAAAAACCGCTTTTCACACTTGTGTTGGTGCAGGAAACCACTTTTGCACTTGTATTAGTGTGGAAAAAACACTTTTTGCACTTGTGATGGTGTTGAAAAACCACTTTTCGCACTTGTGTTAGTGTTGAAAAAATACATTTCGCACTTGTGTTTGTGTTGAAAAACCACTTTTCGCACTTGTGTTGGTGCAGGAAACCACTTTTGCACTTGTAGTAGTGTGGAAAAAACACTTTTTGCACTTGTGATAGTGTTGAAAAACCACTTTTCGCACTTGTGTTAGTGTTGAAAAACCACTTTTCGCACTTGTGTTCATGTTGAAAAACCACTTTTCGCACTTGTGTTGGTGCAGGAAACTACTTTTGCACTTGTATTAGTGTGGAAAAACCACTTTTCGCACTTGTGTTAATGTTGAAAAACCCCTTTTCGCACTTGTGTTAATGTTGAAAAACCACTTTTCGCACTTGTGTTGGTGCAGGAAACCACTTTTGCACTTGTATTAGTGTGGAAAAAACACTTTTTGCACTTGTGATAGTGTTGAAAAACCACATTTCGCACTTGTGTTAGTGTTGAAAAACCACTTTTCGCACTTGTGTTGGTGCAGGAAACCACTTTTGCACTTGTATTAGTGTGGAAAAACCACTTTTCACACTTGTGTTAGTGTTGAAAAACCACTTTTCGCACTTGTATTAGTGTGGAAAAAACACTTTTTGCACTTGTGATAGTGTTGAAAAACCACTTTTCGCACTTGTGTTAGTGTTGAAAAACCACTTTTCGCACCTGTGTTGGTGCAGGAAACCACTTTTGCACTTGTATTAGTGTGGAAAAAACACTTTTTGCACTTGTGATAGTGTTGAAAAACCACTTTTCGCACTTGTGTTAGTGTTGAAAAACCACTTTTGGCACTTGTGTTAGTGTTGAAAAACCACTTTTCGCACTTGTGTTAGTGTTGAAAAACCACTTTTCGCACTTGTGTTGGTGCAGGAAACCACTTTTGCACTTGTATTAGTGTGGAAAAAACACTTTTCGCACTTGTGTTAGTGTTGAAAACCCACTTTTCGCACTTGTGTTAGTGTTGAAAAACCACTTTTCGCACTTGTGTTGGTGCAGGAAACCACTTTTGCACTTGTATTAGTGTGGCAAAACCACTTTTCGCACTTGTGTTAGTGTTGAAAAACCACTTTTCACACTTTTGTTAGTGTTGAAAAACCACTTTTCGCACTTGTGTTGGTGCAGGAAACCACTTTTGCACTTGTATTAGTATGGAAAAAACACTTTTTACACTTGTGATAGTGTTGAAAAACCACTTTTCGCACTTGTGTTAGTGTTGAAAAACCACTTTTCGCACTTGTGTTAGTGTTGAAAAACCACTTTTCGCACTTGTGTTGGTGCAGGAAACCACTTTTGCACTTGTATTAGTGTGGAAAAAACACTTTTTGCACTTGTGATAGTGTTGAAAAACCACTTTTCGCACTTGTGTTAGTGTTGAAAAACCACTTTTAGCACTTGTGTTGGTGAAGGAAACCACTTTTGCACTTGTATTAGTGTGGAAAAACCACTTTTCGCATTTGTGTTAATGTTGAAAAACCCCTTTTCGCACTTGTGTTAATGTTGAAAAACCACTTTTCGCACTTGTGTTGGTGCAGGAAACCACTTTTGCACTTGTATTAGTGTGGAAAAAACACTTTTTGCACTTGTGATAGTGTTGAAAAACCACATTTCGCACTTGTGTTAGTGTTGAAAAACCACTTTTCGCACTTGTGTTGGTGCAGGAAACCACTTTTGCACTTGTATTAGTGTGGAAAAACCACTTTTCACACTTGTGTTAGTGTTGAAAAACCACTTTTCGCACTTGTATTAGTGTGGAAAAAACACTTTTTGCACTTGTGATAGTGTTGAAAAACCACTTTTCGCACTTGTGTTAGTGTTGAAAAACCACTTTTAGCACTTGTGTTGGTGAAGGAAACCACTTTTGCACTTGTATTAGTGTGGAAAAACCACTTTTCTCACTTGTGTTAGTGTTGAAAAACCACTTTTTGCACTTGTGTTAGTGTTGAAAAACCGCTTTTCGCACTTGTGTTGGTGCAGGAAACCACTTTTGCACTTGTATTAGTGTGGAAAAAACACTTTTTGCACTTGTGATAGTGTTGAAAAACCACTTTTCGCACTTGTGTTAGTGTTGAAAAACCACTTTTCGCACTTGTGTTCGTGTTGAAAAACCACTTTTCGCACTTGTGTTGGTGCAGGAAACTACTTTTGCACTTGTATTAGTGTGGAAAAACCACTTTTCGCACTTGTGTTAATGTTGAAAAACCCCTTTTCGCACTTGTGTTAATGTTGAAAAACCACTTTTCGCACTTGTGTTGGTGCAGGAAACCACTTTTGCACTTGTATTAGTGTGGAAAAAACACTTTTTGCACTTGTGATAGTGTTGAAAAACCACATTTCGCACTTGTGTTAGTGTTGAAAAACCACTTTTCGCACTTGTGTTGGTGCAGGAAACCACTTTTGCACTTGTATTAGTGTGGAAAAACCACTTTTAACACTTGTGTTAGTGTTGAAAAACCACTTTTCGCACTTGTATTAGTGTGGAAAAAACACTTTTTGCACTTGTGATAGTGTTGAAAAACCACTTTTCGCACTTGTGTTAGTGTTGAAAAACCACTTTCGCACCTGTGTTGGTGCAGGAAACCACTTTTGCACTTGTATTAGTGTGGAAAAAACACTTTTTGCACTTGTGATAGTGTTGAAAAACCACTTTTCGCACTTGTGTTAGTGTTGAAAAACCACTTTTCGCACTTGTGTTAGTGTTGAAAAACCACTTTTCGCACTTGTGTTAGTGTTGAAAAACCACTTTTCGCACTTGTGTTGGTGCAGGAAACCACTTTTGCACTTGTATTAGTGTGGAAAAAACACTTTTCGCACTTGTGTTAGTGTTGAAAACCCACTTTTCGCACTTGTGTTAGTGTTGAAAAACCACTTTTCGCACTTGTGTTGGTGCAGGAAACCACTTTTGCACTTGTATTAGTGTGGAAAAAACACTTTTTGCACTTGTGATAGTGTTGAAAAACCACTTTTCGCACTTGTGTTAGTGTTGAAAAACCACTTTTCGCACTTGTGTTCATGTTGAAAAACCACTTTTCGCACTTGTGTTGGTGCAGGAAACTACTTTTGCACTTGTATTAGTGTGGAAAAACCACTTTTCACACTTGTGTTAATGTTGAAAAACCCCTTTTCGCACTTGTGTTAATGTTGAAAAACCACTTTTCGCACTTGTGTTGGTGCAGGAAACCACTTTTGCACTTGTATTAGTGTGGAAAAACCACATTTCGCACTTGTGTTAGTGTTGAAAAACCACTTTTCGCACTTGTGTTGGTGCAGGAAACCACTTTTGCACTTGTATTAGTGTGGAAAAACCACTTTTCACACTTGTGTTAGTGTTGAAAAACCACTTTTCGCACTTGTATTAGTGTGGAAAAAACACTTTTTGCACTTGTGATAGTGTTGAAAAACCACTTTTCGCACTTGTGTTAGTGTTGAAAAACCACTTTTCGCACCTGTGTTGGTGCAGGAAACCACTTTTGCACTTGTATTAGTGTGGAAAAAACACTTTTTGCACTTGTGATAGTGTTGAAAAACCACTTTTCGCACTTGTGTTAGTGTTGAAAAACCACTTTTCGCACTTGTGTTAGTGTTGAAAAACCACTTTTCGCACTTGTGTTAGTGTTGAAAAACCACTTTTCGCACTTGTGTTGGTGCAGGAAACCACTTTTGCACTTGTATTAGTGTGGAAAAAACACTTTTCGCACTTGTGTTAGTGTTGAAAACCCACTTTTCGCACTTGTGTTAGTGTTGAAAAACCACTTTTCGCACTTGTGTTGGTGCAGGAAACCACTTTTGCACTTGTATTAGTGTGGCAAAACCACTTTTCGCACTTGTGTTAGTGTTGAAAAACCACTTTTCACACTTGTGTTAGTGTTGAAAAACCACTTTTCGCACTTGTGTTGGTGCAGGAAACCACTTTTGCACTTGTATTAGTATGGAAAAAACACTTTTTACACTTGTGATAGTGTTGAAAAACCACTTTTCGCACTTGTGTTAGTGTTGAAAAACCACTTTTCGCACTTGTGTTAGTGTTGAAAAACCACTTTTCGCACTTGTGTTGGTGCAGGAAACCACTTTTGCACTTGTATTAGTGTGGAAAAAACACTTTTTGCACTTGTGATAGTGTTGAAAAACCACTTTTCGCACTTGTGTTAGTGTTGAAAAACCACTTTTAGCACTTGTGTTGGTGAAGGAAACCACTTTTGCACTTGTATTAGTGTGGAAAAACCACTTTTCTCACTTGTGTTAGTGTTGAAAAACCACTTTTTGCACTTGTGTTAGTGTTGAAAAACCGCTTTTCGCACTTGTGTTGGTGCAGGAAACCACTTTTGCACTTGTATTAGTGTGGAAAAAACACTTTTTGCACTTGTGATGGTGTTGAAAAACCACTTTTCGCACTTGTGTTAGTGTTGAAAAAATACATTTCGCACTTGTGTTTGTGTTGAAAAACCACTTTTCGCACTTGTGTTGGTGCAGGAAACCACTTTTGCACTTGTATTAGTGTGGAAAAAACACTTTTTGCACTTGTGATAGTGTTGAAAAACCACTTTTCGCACTTGTGTTAGTGTTGAAAAACCACTTTTCGCACTTGTGTTCATGTTGAAAAACCACTTTTCGCACTTGTGTTGGTGCAGGAAACTACTTTTGCACTTGTATTAGTGTGGAAAAACCACTTTTCGCACTTGTGTTAATGTTGAAAAACCCCTTTTCGCACTTGTGTTAATGTTGAAAAACCACTTTTCGCACTTGTGTTGGTGCAGGAAACCACTTTTGCACTTGTATTAGTGTGGAAAAAACACTTTTTGCACTTGTGATAGTGTTGAAAAACCACATTTCGCACTTGTGTTAGTGTTGAAAAACCACTTTTCGCACTTGTGTTGGTGCAGGAAACCACTTTTGCACTTGTATTAGTGTGGAAAAACCACTTTTCACACTTGTGTTAGTGTTGAAAAACCACTTTTCGCACTTGTATTAGTGTGGAAAAAACACTTTTTGCACTTGTGATAGTGTTGAAAAACCACTTTTCGCACTTGTGTTAGTGTTGAAAAACCACTTTTCGCACCTGTGTTGGTGCAGGAAACCACTTTTGCACTTGTATTAGTGTGGAAAAAACACTTTTTGCACTTGTGATAGTGTTGAAAAAACACTTTTCGCACTTGTGTTAGTGTTGAAAAACCACTTTTCGCACTTGTGTTAGTGTTGAAAAACCACTTTTCGCACTTGTGTTAGTGTTGAAAAACCACTTTTCGCACTTGTGTTGGTGCAGGAAACCACTTTTGCACTTGTATTAGTGTGGAAAAAACACTTTTCGCACTTGTGTTAGTGTTGAAAACCCACTTTTCGCACTTGTGTTAGTGTTGAAAAACCACTTTTCGCACTTGTGTTGGTGCAGGAAACCACTTTTGCACTTGTATTAGTGTGGCAAAACCACTTTTCGCACTTGTGTTAGTGTTGAAAAACCACTTTTCACACTTTTGTTAGTGTTGAAAAACCACTTTTCGCACTTGTGTTGGTGCAGGAAACCACTTTTGCACTTGTATTAGTATGGAAAAAACACTTTTTACACTTGTGATAGTGTTGAAAAACCACTTTTCGCACTTGTGTTAGTGTTGAAAAACCACTTTTCGCACTTGTGTTGGTGCAGGAAACCACTTTTGCACTTGTATTAGTGTGGAAAAAACACTTTTTGCACTTGTGATAGTGTTGAAAAACCACTTTTCGCACTTGTGTTAGTGTTGAAAAACCACTTTTCGCACTTGTGTTAGTGTTGAAAAACCACTTTTCGCACTTGTGTTCGTGTTGAAAAACCACTTTTCGCACTTGTGTTGGTGCAGGAAACTACTTTTGCACTTGTATTAGTGTTGAAAAACCACTTTTCGCACTTGTATTAGTGTGGAAAAAACACTTTTTGCACTTGTGATAGTGTTGAAAAACCACTTTTCGCACTTGTGTTAGTGTTGAAAAACCACTTTCGCACCTGTGTTGGTGCAGGAAACCACTTTTGCACTTGTATTAGTGTGGAAAAAACACTTTTTGCACTTGTGATAGTGTTGAAAAACCACTTTTCGCACTTGTGTTAGTGTTGAAAAACCACTTTTCGCACTTGTGTTAGTGTTGAAAAACCACTTTTCGCACTTGTGTTAGTGTTGAAAAACCACTTTTCGCACTTGTGTTGGTGCAGGAAACCACTTTTGCACTTGTATTAGTGTGGAAAAAACACTTTTCGCACTTGTGTTAGTGTTGAAAACCCACTTTTCGCACTTGTGTTAGTGTTGAAAAACCACTTTTCGCACTTGTGTTGGTGCAGGAAACCACTTTTGCACTTGTATTAGTGTGGAAAAAACACTTTTTGCACTTGTGATAGTGTTGAAAAACCACTTTTCGCACTTGTGTTAGTGTTGAAAAACCACTTTTCGCACTTGTGTTCATGTTGAAAAACCACTTTTCGCACTTGTGTTGGTGCAGGAAACTACTTTTGCACTTGTATTAGTGTGGAAAAACCACTTTTCGCACTTGTGTTAATGTTGAAAAACCCCTTTTCGCACTTGTGTTAATGTTGAAAAACCACTTTTCGCACTTGTGTTGGTGCAGGAAACCACTTTTGCACTTGTATTAGTGTGGAAAAAACACTTTTTGCACTTGTGATAGTGTTGAAAAACCACATTTCGCACTTGTGTTAGTGTTGAAAAACCACTTTTCGCACTTGTGTTGGTGCAGGAAACCACTTTTGCACTTGTATTAGTGTGGAAAAACCACTTTTCACACTTGTGTTAGTGTTGAAAAACCACTTTTCGCACTTGTATTAGTGTGGAAAAAACACTTTTTGCACTTGTGATAGTGTTGAAAAACCACTTTTCGCACTTGTGTTAGTGTTGAAAAACCACTTTTCGCACCTGTGTTGGTGCAGGAAACCACTTTTGCACTTGTATTAGTGTGGAAAAAACACTTTTTGCACTTGTGATAGTGTTGAAAAACCACTTTTCGCACTTGTGTTAGTGTTGAAAAACCACTTTTCGCACTTGTGTTAGTGTTGAAAAACCACCTTTCGCACTTGTGTTAGTGTTGAAAAACCACTTTTCGCACTTGTGTTGGTGCAGGAAACCACTTTTGCACTTGTATTAGTGTGGAAAAAACACTTTTCGCACTTGTGTTAGTGTTGAAAACCCACTTTTCGCACTTGTGTTAGTGTTGAAAAACCACTTTTCGCACTTGTGTTGGTGCAGGAAACCACTTTTGCACTTGTATTAGTGTGGCAAAACCACTTTTCGCACTTGTGTTAGTGTTGAAAAACCACTTTTCACACTTGTGTTAGTGTTGAAAAACCACTTTTCGCACTTGTGTTGGTGCAGGAAACCACTTTTGCACTTGTATTAGTATGGAAAAAACACTTTTTACACTTGTGATAGTGTTGAAAAACCACTTTTCGCACTTATGTTAGTGTTGAAAAACCACTTTTCGCACTTGTGTTAGTGTTGAAAAACCACTTTTCGCACTTGTGTTGGTGCAGGAAACCACTTTTGCACTTGTATTAGTGTGGAAAAAACACTTTTTGCACTTGTGATAGTGTTGAAAAACCACTTTTCGCACTTGTGTTAGTGTTGAAAAACCACTTTTAGCACTTGTGTTGGTGAAGGAAACCACTTTTGCACTTGTATTAGTGTGGAAAAACCACTTTTCTCACTTGTGTTAGTGTTGAAAAACCACTTTTTGCACTTGTGTTAGTGTTGAAAAACCGCTTTTCGCACTTGTGTTGGTGCAGGAAACCACTTTTGCACTTGTATTAGTGTGGAAAAAACACTTTTTGCACTTGTGATGGTGTTGAAAAACCACTTTTCGCACTTGTGTTAGTGTTGAAAAAATACATTTCGCACTTGTGTTTGTGTTGAAAAACCACTTTTCGCACTTGTGTTGGTGCAGGAAACCACTTTTGCACTTGTATTAGTGTGGAAAAAACACTTTTTGCACTTGTGATAGTGTTGAAAAACCACTTTTCGCACTTGTGTTAGTGTTGAAAAACCACTTTTCGCACTTGTGTTCATGTTGAAAAACCACTTTTCGCACTTGTGTTGGTGCAGGAAACTACTTTTGCACTTGTATTAGTGTGGAAAAACCACTTTTCGCACTTGTGTTAATGTTGAAAAACCCCTTTTCGCACTTGTGTTAATGTTGAAAAACCACTTTTCGCACTTGTGTTGGTGCAGGAAACCACTTTTGCACTTGTATTAGTGTGGAAAAAACACTTTTTGCACTTGTGATAGTGTTGAAAAACCACATTTCGCACTTGTGTTAGTGTTGAAAAACCACTTTTCGCACTTGTGTTGGTGCAGGAAACCACTTTTGCACTTGTATTAGTGTGGAAAAACCACTTTTCACACTTGTGTTAGTGTTGAAAAACCACTTTTCGCACTTGTATTAGTGTGGAAAAAACACTTTTTGCACTTGTGATAGTGTTGAAAAACCACTTTTCGCACTTGTGTTAGTGTTGAAAAACCACTTTTCGCACCTGTGTTGGTGCAGGAAACCACTTTTGCACTTGTATTAGTGTGGAAAAAACACTTTTTGCACTTGTGATAGTGTTGAAAAAACACTTTTCGCACTTGTGTTAGTGTTGAAAAACCACTTTTCGCACTTGTGTTAGTGTTGAAAAACCACTTTTCGCACTTGTGTTAGTGTTGAAAAACCACTTTTTGCACTTGTGTTGGTGCAGGAAACCACTTTTGCACTTGTATTAGTGTGGAAAAAACACTTTTCGCACTTGTGTTAGTGTTGAAAACCCACTTTTCGCACTTGTGTTAGTGTTGAAAAACCACTTTTCGCACTTGTGTTGGTGCAGGAAACCACTTTTGCACTTGTATTAGTGTGGCAAAACCACTTTTCGCACTTGTGTTAGTGTTGAAAAACCACTTTTCACACTTTTGTTAGTGTTGAAAAACCACTTTTCGCACTTGTGTTGGTGCAGGAAACCACTTTTGCACTTGTATTAGTATGGAAAAAACACTTTTTACACTTGTGATAGTGTTGAAAAACCACTTTTCGCACTTGTGTTAGTGTTGAAAAACCACTTTTCGCACTTGTGTTGGTGCAGGAAACCACTTTTGCACTTGTATTAGTGTGGAAAAAACACTTTTTGCACTTGTGATAGTGTTGAAAAACCACTTTTCGCACTTGTGTTAGTGTTGAAAAACCACTTTTCGCACTTGTGTTAGTGTTGAAAAACCACTTTTCGCACTTGTGTTCGTGTTGAAAAACCACTTTTCGCACTTGTGTTGGTGCAGGAAACTACTTTTGCACTTGTATTAGTGTGGAAAAACCACTTTTCGCACTTGTGTTAATGTTGAAAAACCCCTTTTCGCACTTGTGTTAATGTTGAAAAACCACTTTTCGCACTTGTGTTGGTGCAGGAAACCACTTTTGCACTTGTATTAGTGTGGAAAAAACACTTTTTGCACTTGTGATAGTGTTGAAAAACCACATTTCGCACTTGTGTTAGTGTTGAAAAACCACTTTTCGCACTTGTGTTGGTGCAGGAAACCACTTTTGCACTTGTATTAGTGTGGAAAAACCACTTTTCACACTTGTGTTAGTGTTGAAAAACCACTTTTCGCACTTGTATTAGTGTGGAAAAAACACTTTTTGCACTTGTGATAGTGTTGAAAAACCACTTTTCGCACTTGTGTTAGTGTTGAAAAACCACTTTCACACCTGTGTTGGTGCAGGAAACCACTTTTGCACTTGTATTAGTGTGGAAAAAACACTTTTTGCACTTGTGATAGTGTTGAAAAACCACTTTTCGCACTTGTGTTAGTGTTGAAAGACCACTTTTCGCACTTGTGTTAGTGTTGAAAAACCACTTTTCGCACTTGTGTTAGTGTTGAAAAACCACTTTTCGCACTTGTGTTGGTGCAGGAAACCACTTTTGCACTTGTATTAGTGTGGAAAAAACACTTTTCGCACTTGTGTTAGTGTTGAAAACCCACTTTTCGCACTTGTGTTAGTGTTGAAAAACCACTTTTCGCACTTGTGTTGGTGCAGGAAACCACTTTTGCACTTGTATTAGTGTGGAAAAAACACTTTTTGCACTTGTGATAGTGTTGAAAAACCACTTTTCGCACTTGTGTTAGTGTTGAAAAACCACTTTTCGCACTTGTGTTCATGTTGAAAAACCACTTTTCGCACTTGTGTTGGTGCAGGAAACTACTTTTGCACTTGTATTAGTGTGGAAAAACCACTTTTCGCACTTGTGTTAATGTTGAAAAACCCCTTTTCGCACTTGTGTTAATGTTGAAAAACCACTTTTCGCACTTGTGTTGGTGCAGGAAACCACTTTTGCACTTGTATTAGTGTGGAAAAAACACTTTTTGCACTTGTGATAGTGTTGAAAAACCACATTTCGCACTTGTGTTAGTGTTGAAAAACCACTTTTCGCACTTGTGTTGGTGCAGGAAACCACTTTTGCACTTGTATTAGTGTGGAAAAACCACTTTTCACACTTGTGTTAGTGTTGAAAAACCACTTTTCGCACTTGTATTAGTGTGGAAAAAACACTTTTTGCACTTGTGATAGTGTTGAAAAACCACTTTTCACACTTTTTGAAAAACCACTTTTCGCACCTGTGTTGGTGCAGGAAACCACTTTTGCACTTGTATTAGTGTGGAAAAAACACTTTTTGCACTTGTGATAGTGTTGAAAAACCACTTTTCGCACTTGTGTTAGTGTTGAAAAACCACTTTTCGCACTTGTGTTAGTGTTGAAAAACCACTTTTCGCACTTGTGTTAGTGTTGAAAAACCACTTTTCGCACTTGTGTTGGTGCAGGAAACCACTTTTGCACTTGTATTAGTGTGGAAAAAACACTTTTCGCACTTGTGTTAGTGTTGAAAACCCACTTTTCGCACTTGTGTTAGTGTTGAAAAACCACTTTTCGCACTTGTGTTGGTGCAGGAAACCACTTTTGCACTTGTATTAGTGTGGCAAAACCACTTTTCGCACTTGTGTTAGTGTTGAAAAACCACTTTTCACACTTGTGTTAGTGTTGAAAAACCACTTTTCGCACTTGTGTTGGTGCAGGAAACCACTTTTGCACTTGTATTAGTATGGAAAAAACACTTTTTACACTTGTGATAGTGTTGAAAAACCACTTTTCGCACTTGTGTTAGTGTTGAAAAACCACTTTTCGCACTTGTGTTAGTGTTGAAAAACCACTTTTCGCACTTGTGTTGGTGCAGGAAACCACTTTTGCACTTGTATTAGTGTGGAAAAAACACTTTTTGCACTTGTGATAGTGTTGAAAAACCACTTTTCGCACTTGTGTTAGTGTTGAAAAACCACTTTTAGCACTTGTGTTGGTGAAGGAAACCACTTTTGCACTTGTATTAGTGTGGAAAAACCACTTTTCTCACTTGTGTTAGTGTTGAAAAACCACTTTTTGCACTTGTGTTAGTGTTGAAAAACCGCTTTTCGCACTTGTGTTGGTGCAGGAAACCACTTTTGCACTTGTATTAGTGTGGAAAAAACACTTTTTGCACTTGTGATGGTGTTGAAAAACCACTTTTCGCACTTGTGTTAGTGTTGAAAAAATACATTTCGCACTTGTGTTTGTGTTGAAAAACCACTTTTCGCACTTGTGTTGGTGCAGGAAACCACTTTTGCACTTGTATTAGTGTGGAAAAAACACTTTTTGCACTTGTGATAGTGTTGAAAAACCACTTTTCGCACTTGTGTTAGTGTTGAAAAACCACTTTTCGCACTTGTGTTCATGTTGAAAAACCACTTTTCGCACTTGTGTTGGTGCAGGAAACTACTTTTGCACTTGTATTAGTGTGGAAAAACCACTTTTCGCACTTGTGTTAATGTTGAAAAACCCCTTTTCGCACTTGTGTTAATGTTGAAAAACCACTTTTCGCACTTGTGTTGGTGCAGGAAACCACTTTTGCACTTGTATTAGTGTGGAAAAAACACTTTTTGCACTTGTGATAGTGTTGAAAAACCACATTTCGCACTTGTGTTAGTGTTGAAAAACCACTTTTCGCACTTGTGTTGGTGCAGGAAACCACTTTTGCACTTGTATTAGTGTGGAAAAACCACTTTTCACACTTGTGTTAGTGTTGAAAAACCACTTTTCGCACTTGTATTAGTGTGGAAAAAACACTTTTTGCACTTGTGATAGTGTTGAAAAACCACTTTTCGCACTTGTGTTAGTGTTGAAAAACCACTTTTCGCACCTGTGTTGGTGCAGGAAACCACTTTTGCACTTGTATTAGTGTGGAAAAACCACTTTTCGCACTTGTGTTAGTGTTGAAAAACCACTTTTCGCACTTGTGTTCGTGTTGAAAAACCACTTTTCGCACTTGTGTTGGTGCAGGAAACTACTTTTGCACTTGTATTAGTGTGGAAAAACCACTTTTCGCACTTGTGTTAATGTTGAAAAACCCCTTTTCGCACTTGTGTTAATGTTGAAAAACCACTTTTCGCACTTGTGTTGGTGCAGGAAACCACTTTTGCACTTGTATTAGTGTGGAAAAAACACTTTTTGCACTTGTGATAGTGTTGAAAAACCACATTTCGCACTTGTGTTAGTGTTGAAAAACCACTTTTCGCACTTGTGTTGGTGCAGGAAACCACTTTTGCACTTGTATTAGTGTGGAAAAACCACTTTTCACACTTGTGTTAGTGTTGAAAAACCACTTTTCGCACTTGTATTAGTGTGGAAAAAACACTTTTTGCACTTGTGATAGTGTTGAAAAACCACTTTTCGCACTTGTGTTAGTGTTGAAAAACCACTTTCGCACCTGTGTTGGTGCAGGAAACCACTTTTGCACTTGTATTAGTGTGGAAAAAACACTTTTTGCACTTGTGATAGTGTTGAAAAACCACTTTTCGCACTTGTGTTAGTGTTGAAAAACCACTTTTCGCACTTGTGTTAGTGTTGAAAAACCACTTTTCGCACTTGTGTTAGTGTTGAAAAACCACTTTTCGCACTTGTGTTGGTGCAGGAAACCACTTTTGCACTTGTATTAGTGTGGAAAAAACACTTTTCGCACTTGTGTTAGTGTTGAAAACCCACTTTTCGCACTTGTGTTAGTGTTGAAAAACCACTTTTCGCACTTGTGTTGGTGCAGGAAACCACTTTTGCACTTGTATTAGTGTGGAAAAAACACTTTTTGCACTTGTGATAGTGTTGAAAAACCACTTTTCGCACTTGTGTTAGTGTTGAAAAACCACTTTTCGCACTTGTGTTCATGTTGAAAAACCACTTTTCGCACTTGTGTTGGTGCAGGAAACTACTTTTGCACTTGTATTAGTGTGGAAAAACCACTTTTCGCACTTGTGTTAATGTTGAAAAACCCCTTTTCGCACTTGTGTTAATGTTGAAAAACCACTTTTCGCACTTGTGTTGGTGCAGGAAACCACTTTTGCACTTGTATTAGTGTGGAAAAAACACTTTTTGCACTTGTGATAGTGTTGAAAAACCACATTTCGCACTTGTGTTAGTGTTGAAAAACCACTTTTCGCACTTGTGTTGGTGCAGGAAACCACTTTTGCACTTGTATTAGTGTGGAAAAACCACTTTTCACACTTGTGTTAGTGTTGAAAAACCACTTTTCACACTTGTATTAGTGTGGAAAAAACACTTTTTGCACTTGTGATAGTGTTGAAAAACCACTTTTCACACTTTTTGAAAAACCACTTTTCGCACCTGTGTTGGTGCAGGAAACCACTTTTGCACTTGTATTAGTGTGGAAAAAACACTTTTTGCACTTGTGATAGTGTTGAAAAACCACTTTTCGCACTTGTGTTAGTGTTGAAAAACCACTTTTCGCACTTGTGTTAGTGTTGAAAAACCACTTTTCGCACTTGTGTTAGTGTTGAAAAACCACTTTTCGCACTTGTGTTGGTGCAGGAAACCACTTTTGCACTTGTATTAGTGTGGAAAAAACACTTTTCGCACTTGTGTTAGTGTTGAAAACCCACTTTTCGCACTTGTGTTAGTGTTGAAAAACCACTTTTCGCACTTGTGTTGGTGCAGGAAACCACTTTTGCACTTGTATTAGTGTGGCAAAACCACTTTTCGCACTTGTGTTAGTGTTGAAAAACCACTTTTCACACCTGTGTTAGTGTTGAAAAACCACTTTTCGCACTTGTGTTGGTGCAGGAAACCACTTTTGCACTTGTATTAGTATGGAAAAAACACTTTTTACACTTGTGATAGTGTTGAAAAACCACTTTTCGCACTTGTGTTAGTGTTGAAAAACCACTTTTCGCACTTGTGTTAGTGTTGAAAAACCACTTTTCACACTTGTGTTAGTGTTGAAAAACCACTTTTCGCACTTGTGTTGGTGCAGGAAACCACTTTTGCACTTGTATTAGTATGGAAAAAACACTTTTTACACTTGTATTAGTGTGGAAAAAACACTTTTTGCACTTGTGATAGTGTTGAAAAACCACTTTTCGCACTTGTGTTAGTGTTGAAAAACCACTTTTAGCACTTGTGTTGGTGAAGGAAACCACTTTTGCACTTGTATTAGTGTGGAAAAACCACTTTTCTCACTTGTGTTAGTGTTGAAAAACCACTTTTTGCACTTGTGTTAGTGTTGAAAAACCGCTTTTCGCACTTGTGTTGGTGCAGGAAACCACTTTTGCACTTGTATTAGTGTGGAAAAAACACTTTTTGCACTTGTGATGGTGTTGAAAAACCACTTTTCGCACTTGTGTTTGTGTTGAAAAACCACTTTTCGCACTTGTGTTGGTGCAGGAAACCACTTTTGCACTTGTATTAGTGTGGAAAAAACACTTTTTGCACTTGTGATAGTGTTGAAAAACCACTTTTCGCACTTGTGTTAGTGTTGAAAAACCACTTTTCGCACTTGTGTTCATGTTGAAAAACCACTTTTCGCACTTGTGTTGGTGCAGGAAACTACTTTTGCACTTGTATTAGTGTGGAAAAACCACTTTTCGCACTTGTGTTAATGTTGAAAAACCCCTTTTCGCACTTGTGTTAATGTTGAAAAACCACTTTTCGCACTTGTGTTGGTGCAGGAAACCACTTTTGCACTTGTATTAGTGTGGAAAAAACACTTTTTGCACTTGTGATAGTGTTGAAAAACCACATTTCGCACTTGTGTTAGTGTTGAAAAACCACTTTTCGCACTTGTGTTGGTGCAGGAAACCACTTTTGCACTTGTATTAGTGTGGAAAAACCACTTTTCACACTTGTGTTAGTGTTGAAAAACCACTTTTCGCACTTGTATTAGTGTGGAAAAAACACTTTTTGCACTTGTGATAGTGTTGAAAAACCACTTTTCGCACTTGTGTTAGTGTTGAAAAACCACTTTTCGCACCTGTGTTGGTGCAGGAAACCACTTTTGCACTTGTATTAGTGTGGAAAAAACACTTTTTGCACTTGTGATAGTGTTGAAAAACCACTTTTCGCACTTGTGTTAGTGTTGAAAAACCACTTTTCGCACTTGTGTTAGTGTTGAAAAACCACTTTTCGCACTTGTGTTAGTGTTGAAAAACCACTTTTCGCACTTGTGTTGGTGCAGGAAACCACTTTTGCACTTGTATTAGTGTGGAAAAAACACTTTTCGCACTTGTGTTAGTGTTGAAAACCCACTTTTCGCACTTGTGTTAGTGTTGAAAAACCACTTTTCGCACTTGTGTTGGTGCAGGAAACCACTTTTGCACTTGTATTAGTGTGGCAAAACCACTTTTCGCACTTGTGTTAGTGTTGAAAAACCACTTTTCACACTTTTGTTAGTGTTGAAAAACCACTTTTTGCACTTGTGTTGGTGCAGGAAACCACTTTTGCACTTGTATTAGTATGGAAAAAACACTTTTTACACTTGTGATAGTGTTGAAAAACCACTTTTCGCACTTGTGTTAGTGTTGAAAAACCACTTTTCGCACTTGTGTTAGTGTTGAAAAACCACTTTTCGCACTTGTGTTGGTGCAGGAAACCACTTTTGCACTTGTATTAGTGTGGAAAAAACACTTTTTGCACTTGTGATAGTGTTGAAAAACCACTTTTCGCACTTGTGTTAGTGTTGAAAAACCACTTTTAGCACTTGTGTTGGTGAAGGAAACCACTTTTGCACTTGTATTAGTGTGGAAAAACCACTTTTCGCATTTGTGTTAATGTTGAAAAACCCCTTTTCGCACTTGTGTTAATGTTGAAAAACCACTTTTCGCACTTGTGTTGGTGCAGGAAACCACTTTTGCACTTGTATTAGTGTGGAAAAAACACTTTTTGCACTTGTGATAGTGTTGAAAAACCACATTTCGCACTTGTGTTAGTGTTGAAAAACCACTTTTCGCACTTGTGTTGGTGCAGGAAACCACTTTTGCACTTGTATTAGTGTGGAAAAACCACTTTTCACACTTGTGTTAGTGTTGAAAAACCACTTTTCGCACTTGTATTAGTGTGGAAAAAACACTTTTTGCACTTGTGATAGTGTTGAAAAACCACTTTTCGCACTTGTGTTAGTGTTGAAAAACCACTTTCGCACCTGTGTTGGTGCAGGAAACCACTTTTGCACTTGTATTAGTGTGGAAAAAACACTTTTTGCACTTGTGATAGTGTTGAAAAACCACTTTTCGCACTTGTGTTAGTGTTGAAAAACCACTTTTCGCACTTGTGTTAGTGTTGAAAAACCACTTTTCGCACTTGTGTTAGTGTTGAAAAACCACTTTTCGCACTTGTGTTGGTGCAGGAAACCACTTTTGCACTTGTATTAGTGTGGAAAAAACACTTTTCGCACTTGTGTTAGTGTTGAAAACCCACTTTTCGCACTTGTGTTAGTGTTGAAAAACCACTTTTCGCACTTGTGTTGGTGCAGGAAACCACTTTTGCACTTGTATTAGTGTGGCAAAACCACTTTTCGCACTTGTGTTAGTGTTGAAAAACCACTTTTCGCACTTGTGTTAGTGTTGAAAAACCACTTTTCGCACTTGTGTTGGTGCAGGAAACCACTTTTGCACTTGTATTAGTGTGGAAAAAACACTTTTTACACTTGTGATAGTGTTGAAAAACCACTTTTCGCACTTGTGTTAGTGTTGAAAAACCACTTTTCGCACTTGTGTTAGTGTTGAAAAACCACTTTTCGCACTTGTGTTGGTGCAGGAAACCACTTTTGCACTTGTATTAGTGTGGAAAAAACACTTTTTGCACTTGTGATAGTGTTGAAAAACCACTTTTCGCACTTGTGTTAGTGTTGAAAAACCACTTTTAGCACTTGTGTTGGTGAAGGAAACCACTTTTGCACTTGTATTAGTGTGGAAAAACCACTTTTCTCACTTGTGTTAGTGTTGAAAAACCACTTTTTGCACTTGTGTTAGTGTTGAAAAACCGCTTTTCGCACTTGTGTTGGTGCAGGAAACCACTTTTGCACTTGTATTAGTGTGGAAAAAACACTTTTTGCACTTGTGATGGTGTTGAAAAACCACTTTTCGCACTTGTGTTAGTGTTGAAAAAACACATTTCGCACTTGTGTTTGTGTTGAAAAACCACTTTTCGCACTTGTGTTGGTGCAGGAAACCACTTTTGCACTTGTATTAGTGTGGAAAAAACACTTTTTGCACTTGTGATAGTGTTGAAAAACCACTTTTCGCACTTGTGTTAGTGTTGAAAAACCACTTTTCGCACTTGTGTTCGTGTTGAAAAACCACTTTTCGCACTTGTGTTGGTGCAGGAAACTACTTTTGCACTTGTATTAGTGTGAAAAAACCACTTTTCGCACTTGTGTTAATGTTGAAAAACCCCTTTTCGCACTTGTGTTAATGTTGAAAAACCACTTTTCGCACTTGTGTTGGTGCAGGAAACTACTTTTGCACTTGTATTAGTAGTGTAATAATGTTGCTTCTGGGACACCTCCGTTTAACATGGGAAATCCCTATCTAATGTCATTTACCCCCTTGTCTTTTTCAAAAATCATAAACACCTCTATTTCTCCCACCCTCATCTTTATGAACCTTTTGTCTGTAGTACCTATCCTTAATGTTGTTCATTAGACCACTCAAACACTACAAATATTTGTTTTCTCTTATAGACCTATCATCCTTCTTCTACATATCATCTGGCAGATTAATCTTTGACCCACTCAAACATTGACCCATTCACTTCCATATTAATTCTTTCCCTCCCTCATTGCCCCTAAACACCTATATTTCTCTCACCCTGTTCTTTACGAACCTTCTAACCTTTTGACATGTTATCCTTATTCATTAGACCACTTAAACACCTGTGATCCTTCTGACCTCATGGACCTTTTAACCTTTTACTCTTAATATCATCTGGTGAATATAACCCACTCAAACAACGACCCTACAAATATTTGTTTATGCGTGGGAAATAATTTAATTCTCCTACAACTCTCTTCACCATCTAATATATTAACAAAAAATATGTTTGAGTTTGGTTCTTTATTAAGATATTTTAACTGAGCTAAGATAAAATGGTAAACCTCCCTCAATGTTCTTGCTTGAGCGCCTCCAGTGCCACATACCATTTTTAAATTAAAGTATATATTTTCCTGACAACCATCAAAGTTTTCCGTCCACTCAAAAATATTTCCATCTTTTTTACCCAATTCACCGGTATTTAAATTAATTCTCTTATTTGTTTTGTGAACTTTTTTACCAGTTGCCTTTTCAATTATACCTATTTGATATTTTTCACATTCATTATGTTTTCCATTTATATACCAAGGTTGATTACACCTCCACTCTTTAGTCTGGTTGATACTTGGTTCTATCATTTATATAATAGTAAAAAAGGCGGCGGTAGCCCGTTAAAATCCCCAACCCCCCCCCTTTTTAACTTATCACTTATATATATCTTATCACTTATATATATCTTATCACTTATGTATATCTTATCACTTATATATATCTTATCACTTATATATATATCTTATCACTTATATACTTATATAACCATAAGGGAGACTATCAATTCCATTTTCTAAAATAAACCTCTTATCATCAAAAGCCCCCAATGCTTTCTTATTCATCTCTTCTGAAAATAATTGATGTTTATAACTTCTTATTCCATTAATCTTTCTAAACTCTTCTTTCTTTGTTGTTAAACAGTTATAATAATCCTTAAAGTTTATTGTTTCTTTTATGACATTTTTCTTTATGCCTTTTAACTTCTTATCAGTTTTTTCAACGTTATTCACAATATATTTATAAGCATAAGCCTTAGACCTCAATCCCACAAATTCACTCATGACATTTCCTCCTAATTCATCCTTGAACTTTCCAATCACCTTTTTATTTTTGGAGGAGAACAACTCACGCTCTGGGCTGTAATTACTAGTGTCATAGATATTAATGTCCTTTTTCATGTCTGAATAAACATCATCAGTATTAATTTGCAAAATAAAACTATCTGTATCCATATAAAGTAGATTAACATCATTTTGATATTTCTTCCTCAAGTTATTATAAAAGTAATCATACATTAATGACTTTGATAAATCAAGAATTGTTGTTCCAATATAAATAGGTTTGTTCATTTCAATACTCTCTTTAACCAAATGGATCGCACAAAAGTTCTCAGTAAAGACCTCAGCTCTAGTAAAACTCGGTCTATTAATTAATTTTGATGCTTGTTCCCAAGATGTTGATAGTCTGATATTTTGTCTTTTCCTCACATTCTCCATGGTCTTACCAAAGACCGCATTATTCATCAATTTATAAAAGTCTTTCTCAAAATCGGTTTTTGACTCTGTTCTTCTTTGTGTATTGAAATCAATGTACCCCCTTAACCAATGACTTTGATTGAACTTTAGAACCCTATGGATCTTCTCTACTCTTAGACCTTTTGATAAATATTGTCACAAATTTCTTTGGTGTAGAACATAATTTTTCTTGTTATATAATGTAGTAAGTAATTTTTCTGTTGATTCACCTATATTAAATGATCGTTGATAATCACTTAACCACTCCTTCTTTGGACTTTCTTTCTCACAAGCAAATGGGAGATCTTTGTGTAGGTTATGGAGTTCCTCTGGATATTTTAAATCAATTTCAAAATAATAACCAACCTTTGAATCATCCAATTCTTTTTGTGTAGAGATACATACATCTTGTAAAACCTTTTTGTAGTCTTTTTCCTTTACCCATCTAAGTTTTCCATAAGGAAGAGCCTGAGACATTGCCCAGCCATACAGGTTGTTTGCGTCATAGTACATCAAGTAAGAACTCTCTTTCGTTGATTCATAATTTGGAAGATATTTGTTATTTGCTTTTGCGTATCTCTTTGAACAGACTTGTGAAATTCCTCCTCTCTTTGCCTTTTCAATCATCAAAAGCATATCAACATCGGTTATCAAATCCAAATCTTGTTTTGTCATTTTCAACATCGCACTCCAGGCCAATCCAGGTGCTGTGTAGTAGTGAGCAGGATCCAATCCATATCCAGTGCGACAAACAGATCTAAAGGCTTCAAATACATCGGCCAATAAAAGGACATCAGTTTTGAGATACAAATCATGATACTCGCCAAGATTCTTGATGTTATATTTTTCCCAAACATTTTGTGCGTGTACATAATCTTTATCAGATATATTACTGTTGTTTAATTTGTTATAGAAATTTTCTTTTGAAGGAAGTTGTGTTTCATTGAATCTCTCAAATGAGTCCATATAGTCATAGGGGTAAATTCCCTTTTGTGTTAGAAAATCTTTATCTAAAAAATACTCTGAAAGACATGGAAACTCTTTTAGATTTTGAACCAAGTTAACCAATGGACTTGCCATGAATTTAAATGTATCAAGAAATCTGATATGAGTAATAGGAGATGTGTGAATTGTTTTTGTGAATGAAATGTATTTCTGATCCGTGTTTGGAATTGCTGAGATACTTCCAGAAGTCTTTGAGAGTTCCTTGATAAATAGATGTGTATCATAATGAGCGTTGTTATGAAGAAAGACAGGAATGAAAGAGGGGAGTTGATAATTAATATTACAACTTTGATGAGCCGGACCTCTATATTTACCAGTGAGATGACAATGGTCTCTAACCTTTAGACCTTTACCAATTTTCTCCTCACAAATATGACAGACATTGTTTTTTATAAATTCCCTTTTTTCTTTACTTGTTAAGGACATTGGTTTATTGGTTTCTCTCATTATCTTGGTTAATCGAACACAGTCTTTTTCTAGTCGTTTCACAAACTCCTCTGGGGTATTTGAGCCTCTATACATCTCTAACTTGTTATATTTATCACCAACGGATGATTTGATATAATAACAAAAACCACAAGGAGTATGTTTTTGATATTTATTTGTGTATGATTCTTTTGTATCTTGAGAAGCAGTATCAATTTTTTCTAAAATACTTTCAAAATCAGCATATATAACAAATGGATGTTTGATCTTTTTATTTTCATCTTTGAATGTGATCTTTGAGCCTTCTTTAGGCATATTGATTACCGTTGATTTATGTTCGCCACAATAATTTGAATGTTTATCTAATCTTTCTTGTGAATTGAAGAAGTTAAGACAACGCAAACAAATATATATTTTATTTGTTCTCTTACAGACTTGTGGTTTTATTAATTTAGCAATATCTTTGATGTATGTATAATGTGAATTTTCGTCTGAATTAAAATATAGAAGATTAATATGAGTTTGTTTACAATTGTCAGAAAGCTTTAAAACCTGAATGTTGTTTGTTTCTGTTAGACCATAAACATTAACTGATAAATTATTCATCTTTTCAAATTTAGGAATATCATTTAAAGTCATCGGAAACTTTAGATCTTTCGTATTTAATGTATTCTCATATTTTTTATAATGAGATACTCTTTCATCATGAAAATGTGGAGGATGTAAGTGTGCTAAAATAGACCAGAGAAAACATTTATTGTCTTTATTTTTGATATTGATAACTGCTTTTCTATTTTTGATAACACTGGGTAAATCAATGTAAGAAGAAGCTTTTAGAGGATCTGATTTAAGAATATGAATGTCTATGTAAATAATTTTTCCTATATTGAATCCACTTCCTACGATTGAATTATCCACATCTTGCTCTTGTTTAATAAGTTCATCATAGACTCCTGATGTTTTAAAATCTTGATATGAAGATATAAAGTGTGGCTCAGTTCTCATGTATGGTGCATCTATAACTCCTTCATCCTTTGTCATTTCTAATTTTACTCCCATATAAAATTTAAGTGGTTTCATTTCCTTTAGTGTTTTTTCAATCAACGTTTGAACAGCAGGTTTAACTATTTCTACAGCATCAACTATAGACTCTGGTTCAGGAGGTTTGAAGTTAAAGACTCTTATTTTAATATGTCCTTTGAATGCTCCATCAGAGTTTTTAGTTGTGATAAAATTTGATAAATGTAGATTTGTTTTAAGATGTATTTTGAAGCCTTTCTTGAGGATATTTTTATTACATGTAGAACAGTGTTTTGTTTCAGGTGGAAGAGGGGAAAGTTTGTTTAAAATGTTGTATGTATGTTTTGCGGTGAGAATATGTTGTTTATAATATTTTACTTCCTTCTCGCAAGTATCACAATAAACCATATTTATAGCGTGAGAAAACGTGGTGTTTTATATATATCACTGTGCTTAAAATAAAACACTTTTGAGCTTTACAGCTCCGTTTTATATATATCACTGTGCTTAAACTAAAACACTTTTTCACTCAGAATCATCTAAGTCATAACTATCACATGAATACTCAGAATCATACTCAGAGTCATCAATAAAGCTACTCTCATAACTATCATTTGAGCACAAACTATTAGTATCATAACTATCATCTGTGTTCAATGAAATACTATCATCACCATCAGCCAAGTTCAATGAAATACTATCATCACTATCGTCCGAGTTCAATGAAATAGTAAAATCTTCACTGCTGTATTGACTCATATTTAATTAGCAAGAAAAATATTCCCATCAATATCTATATACTTTCTTTCATTAACAGATTCAATCTCTACAATTTTTATATCAAAAGTTATCTTTAAATAATCTCTAACTATCATAGAACGAAATGACATTTCACCAGAAATATTAACATCATTCATTTTACTTAGATCTACACCCTTTGGATTATTAAAGAAAATACAAATGTCTCCTCTAGAATTATTAATGGTCTTATCATTCTTTTTCAAAGTATCGTGGTCAATCACTTTTTCAAGCTTTGAATAAATTGCCAGGAGTAGAGGAGAAACTTTTGTTAGATTTACTTTAATGGATGTCTTTCCAGGTATAGTTAGAGCTCTTCCTTTAAATGAAATAGAGGGGCTCATGTTATTTTCCATAACTGGTTTTACCCAAAAATTTCCATATTTATCTTTGTTCAATTTAACATCTTTGACATATTTTTCTATATCTTCCACCGAAGTAGAGATTGATTGAAATTTGTCTTTTGTGCTTTGAAACATTGTATTTATTAATGAATAAACTTGCGTTTAGTTTAAGTAAAAATTTACCACATAAATATGATAAGTTCTGAAGGATATTTAGAATTTCCAGACTCTCCATATGATAAATTAGAGAATTGTCCGGCTTGTGATAGAGTGGGGCTTAATGATGAGGATTCATATAAACAATGTTTATTCTGTGATTATATTCTAATTAATGATAATAAGAAATATAAAAAAACATATAACTCTTTTAAATTAGAACCAAAAATGAATTACTTTACAAGATTAATAAGAGAGATGAATGTTAAGCATTATGGTGATAATACACCATTTCTTACAAGGAAAGAGACTCTTTGTATTGAGGAAATGTATAAGGGTTTAATGATATTTATTATTCAAAATAATTTTAATGGAAATGTTAATACAAGATACTACATAAATAAAATAATGAATTATTTTGAAATTAAACCAGAACTCAGGATAAAATATAGAGTTTCTAAAATAGCTCAAAAAAAGTTGGATGACTTGTTTTCCAAATATATAAATGAATGATTTTTTACCCGTTTGGGAAAATAAGATAAAATTTAATAACCATAAAAACATTCCAAATTCATTGAGATGTCTAATAGTTGGTTCAAGCGGATGTGGGAAAACCTGTTTACTTTTAAAGATGCTCCTTGGTTCTAATTTTTTAGATTATGATAATTTAATAATTTTTACAAAGTCAAGTTTTCAACCCGAGTATCAACTACTCTCACAGGGTTTTAATGCAGGTCTTAAAAAGGAAGACATTATCGGTTTATTTAAACTTCAAAACAAACTGAATGATTATAATATTGAAGATATAATACAATTATTTTGTGATACACAGAAATCAAAATCGAAACCCATAACTTGTATTCTCAGTGATAATACGGATGATATACCTTCACCTCAAGATTTAGAT
The DNA here is from genome assembly GCF_964187855.1 of Myxine glutinosa. Lineage (NCBI taxonomy): Eukaryota > Metazoa > Chordata > Myxini > Myxiniformes > Myxinidae > Myxine > Myxine glutinosa. Next base: position 209,183 of record NW_027616424.1, on the reverse strand, counting down.
AAATCAAAAAAGAACCTCGTCATCTTTGATGATTGTGTTAATGAGAGAAACCAAACAGTAATGGATAGCTACTATACAAGAGGGAGACATTCTTCTTGTAATTGTATATATCTTAGTCAATCATATTTTCAACTCCCTCGACGCTCAATAAGAAACAATGCCAATACTTTTATTTTATTTAAGTTAAATTCAATAGATGTAAATAATTTTTGGAGAGATAATTGCTCTACGTTATGTAGTAAAAAAGAATTTGAAAATTATATGAAACACACGATTGGAAAATATAAATATATTGTTGTGAAACAAGATGAGATACTAAATGATATTTTTCAATAAATAAATACAGAAAATGAATACTGAAGAAAGAGAAAGAAAGTTTAAGGAACATCAACAATTAGTTTCAAAAGTTGTTAAACAACAGGAAGAGATAAAGAAGAAACGGAGACAGAAACTAACTGGTGAAGAAGCCTTTGAAAGAAAACAAGAGAAATTCTTTAAACCACTTTTGAAAACTCAACACTCACCTACAGTACCCACGGTAGAATTTACTCCGAAAAAACTTCAAATGCTCAAAGATTTTAGTCAGATAACAAAACAAGAACTTGGTGAATTAGAATATGATGACGAGGGATTATTTCGGAAACTTGAGGAGGTAAATCAACCCCCTAATTATGTTGTGGAAGCTCTTCAAAACAATGAATATTCGGCGGGTTCAAAAACCAGAGCAGGTCTCATTCCAACAGAAGAACCAGCAGTGTTTCATCTTGTGGAAGAAAAGGTATTGATATTTAATGATGAATTGATGTTCTTGAGTTCTACTCAACCAAATGTTAAATTAACTCCAAGATTAATGTTTCTTCTAACAAACCCCGGATTCAGCGGTTCAAAATATTTTGAGGAACCACTTGATATGGAAAGAGAGGAAGATAGGGTATATATTGAGTTGCTAAATGCACTTGATTATGGAGTTTCTGTTGCTGGTAAAAGTAAGAAGAATGAGAAGGAGAAACATATTATTGATGCTTTAAGTAAGCTTGGTTCGGGTGTTAGTTTTCTTCCAAATGACCCATCACAATTAGTTAATAGGCTATTATTGTTGTTAGGTAGTAAGAAGGCTGGAAACAACAATTGTTTTAATGAATCCTCAGCCATTTTAGATCAGTTGATGAACATGAAAATAATTAATAAATGTCAATACAAAGATATTTTATTAGATATTAAATAAGATGAGAAGCACAATTCTTAGTTTTAATTTCACAACGAGCGATTACACAGCTTCATTCCCTTACCCACTACAACTTGACCCCCTTACCTCATATGAGGCATCTTTGTTGTCAATGGAAACTTACAATACCCTTTTTAATATCACAGAGAAAAACAACAAGTTTAGTTATAATCCAGGAAGTGGATATAAAACTATAACCGTTTCACCTGGAGCTTACGAGATTTCTCAAATATCTTCAGAAGTCTCTCGCCTTATGAAAGAAAAAGGTGATGAACCAAAAAATATTGTAATAGATATTCAAAAACACACTTCAAAATCAACTATTAAACTTAAAAATAATTATAAAGTTGATTTCACGATTGAAAATTCGTTTAGAGAGCTATTGGGTTTCTCTTCAAAAAAGATTGAAAATAACGGGACGTTTTACAGTGATAATGTTATCCAAATATCCTCCGGTATAAATTCAGTATTAATTCATTGTGATTTGATTGATGGTGCTTATAACGATGGAATAAGAACAAATACAATATTTTCATTCAGTGCATACTCAACCCCGATTGGTTATAAATTTAATATGGAACCAAAAAATCTTGTCTATTTACCTGTGTCAGGAAAAACCATATACAGAGTAAATTTTAGGATAACCGACCAAGATAATCGTATGATATCCTTTAATGATGAAATTATATCCATCAGAATTCACCTACGTGAAGTTTTTCAATAAATAAATAATGGTTATTGTGAGAAAACACGAGTTGGGAAAATATAAAATAATTACAGGGGAGGGCATGTTCCTTTCACCAGACTATACAAGGTATGTGGGTAGAGGATACTATAAACCTAAGAGACAACGAGGTGTAGGTCATCAATTTCGAAATAAAGGAGATGGGATAATTGATACTCTAATGGGTATTGGTTCAACCATCCTTAAACATAAAGACCTAATTGGTTCAACTGCTTCTGCCGTGGGCTCCGTTGCGGGTGCTATAAAGAGTATAAAAGATGCTCAAAAGGAGTCTCATAAATTACAAGCAATCAAAGAAATAAAAAAAGGTAAAACTCAACTATCTTCACAAGAACGACAAAAAATCATTAAAATACTTGGGTCAGGGTTTCAACAATTTTAATGCTATATAAATACAAGTATGGAAGCGATTGATAGTATCTATGATTTGGATGATACGATTATCATTTCAAACTCCACTAAAAAGGAAGACTATTTTAAGGTAAATGCTATAACAGGAACAGACTGGAATTCAAACGGAACAAAAAGTTTTGAAATAAATAATCAACAAACTTACTTGAATATAGCTGATAGTTTCTTGCTGTGTAAATTTAAATTCACTAAGGCTGCGAATAATACTAATGCTACACTCGTAAATGATTTCTTCTGGAAAATGTTTGACAGTGTCCGCCTGTATATTGGAACACAAGAGGTTGAAGCGGTTGATTATGTCTCTGCTACATCTGAAATGATGAAATTTACACTATATTCGTTTAGTGATAGAATGGGTAAGGGAGCTGTTGAGGGTTTTATTCCTGATATGTCAACGGGTACAAACGCAGACCCTGGTTATAGTCAAAGGAAGTCAATGTATAATGATGACGCAAAAGCTGAGAATAGTTTTACCGTAGCAGTACCTCTGAAAGGTATATTTGGATTTTGTGATTATGATAAAGTTTTGTATGGGCTTAAAATTAGATTTCAACTACAAAGGAATGATAATGTAAATAGATTGCTTTTTGGGGATGAAAATGCTTTTGGAGAAAATAATAAATTTGTTATTAATGATTTGTGTTGGTATATCAGTGAATATACTCCTAATCTTAAAACGGAAGAGATGTTAAATAGAAGACTTAACTCAAAGAAACCGCTAAATGTATCATACCTTAAAAGAAGATGTCAACACGTTAAACTGGAACACACTACCTACACTTGGAATTTAGGTGTTCTTCAAGGAAAGCCACGATACCTCTGGCTCATTTTTAAAAAACCAGATGGAGAGGACGGTACTAATAAGAATAATGCCCTGAGTGATAATGCAAAGGTGAAACAACTTCGGGTTTCTCTTGATGGCACATTTTATCCGCGAGATAGATTGGAAATTGATTGGGAAAAAAATGATTATGCGGAAGCCTACAAGTCCTACCAAAAGGTGTGTGAAAGTAATGGTAATAATGATCCTATTTTGGATATGGTTGCGTTTCAAAAACTTTATACAATCTACGCAATTGACCTGAGTTCTCAAAAGGAAACTATAAAGTCTAATCGAGTGGATACTTCTCTATACATTGAAAGAGGGGAGAGTGAAGAGGTTAATGCATATTGTTTGCTTTTGGAGGAAACAGAATTACAGATTAATACAGATAATGGTGTTATGATTAATATCACATAGGTTTTTTCTCATAAATAAATGGTTGGGGTATATGTTAATCAAATCAATCTTAATAAATTAACATCTTGTATTCAAAATCAAAAGCCTTGTATTATTAATGTTAATACAATTCAAAGAAAAGGAGCTGTAAGAATTGATGTTTTACTCACACACACACAAGTAAAAACACTAAATGATGTTGGATCACTTAAAATTAAAATGACGAAACCTATGTTAAAGAAATATTCAATAGACGAGTCAAGAGGAGGATTTCTCCCGTTTCTAATTCCTTTATTTGCTGGTTCAAGTGCGGCGGGAGCATTGACTGGTGGTATTTCAGCAGCGGTAAAAACTGCTAACGAAAGGAAGGCACAACTAAAAGCTCAAAAAGAATTGGAAAGACATAACAAGGAGTTGGAGAAACAAATTAGTGGAAGTGGTGTAATTGTAGATTTTGCTCAAAAACTTGAAAGTCTACCTGATAAAGCTAGATTGTTGGTTGGAGATATGCTTTCCTCTATCGCTCAAGCGGGTGTTAAACTAACTAAACGGGGTAATGGATTGTATCTTTCTCATAAATAAATGGATAAATGGTTTAAACAATTTGGAAAGAATACAACGTCAAATATAGAACTAGCTAAGTATTGTAAAACACTAAAAATTGATAATGTGGTTATTTGTATGAGAGATGAATTAACACATATAAATAAGAATACAAAGAATATTATTATGAATTTAGACACACAGAATGGTTCTCATTGGGTTTGTATTCATAATAGTCAGGATAAATATTATTTTGATAGTTATGGTATGCCACCACCTGTTGAAGTAATACAATTCTTACAGAATGGTGTTTATCAAACATTCCAAGTTCAAGAAATTAATTCTAAATGTTGTGGCCAATTATGTTTATATGTATTATTTCAACTCAACAATAATGAAAATTTTTATGATATCATTTTTTATCTAATATAAATGACCTATGTTGGAAAAGATGGTTCTATCTTTGGAAAATCCTCTCAGGATATTGATTTATCAAATTATTATACAAAGGCACAGGCTGAACGACAAAAATATAGTGTAAGTAAAAATATTAATATGAAGAATACTTATAAATTAATCAATTATCCAAACCCTACAGATGCGAATGACTTGATTAGATTCAGTGATTTATCACAATATATATCTTTAAAGAAAACAGCACGTTTTGTGAAACAAGTAAAATTTACAACCACAACACCTGGTTATACTGACCATACACCTTTCCTCATTGAATTTAACTACCTGCTTACAATTAAATTTTATAAAGAAGGACATTTAGTTAATATGCGAATTAATAAATGGGGGTATGATATGCCTGATTTAGGGTATAATTGGTCTTTTTCAATAAACATAGAAGACCTACATGATTTAAATCAGTCTCGTAAAGAAGAATATTATCCACTTGGTGAAGATAAGGATTTATGTGGAAGTACAATTAGTAAACAACAAATACGTGATTTTAAGAAAATAAAAATATATGATAGTATAGCGATGGTTCGCATGACAAAGAAGGAAGGTAATGAGATAAGGATAGAAAGCCGAGGAATACAAACCGATTTGGTAGTGGGAAGATGGGGTGGTATTACCTGTCATAATATTAATCTCACATATATTTCTGATACATAAATGGCAGGAAGAAGACTACAAGAGAATTATAATTTTTGTATTCAAGGATACCTACAAGAAAAGGGTGCTCGGTATTACATACCTTATGATTTGGAGCATATACATGGGAATTTTGTCATAAAAAACTGGCCTTATACTGATATTGTTAAACCCACAAATAGAGACTTGTTTAAAATATTAAATAAAAATGAACTTCTCAAAGTTATGAAATATAAAACTCTTTTAGAAATCGTCAACAAATCTTATTGGTATCCTATTATGAGAAAAATAATTATAGATACAAGAATATCTCAAAATCCAGATGAGTATATGTATAATATTCTTTGGGGTTCAAACTCAAGGGTAGCAAGGGATGAGGAAGGAGTTGAAGAAGAGAAGGAGGAAAGAGAGAAAAAGGAGAAGGAGGAAAGGGAGAGGGAGGAGAAGGAGGAGAGGGAGAAAAAGGAGGAGAAGGAGGAGAGGGAGAAAAAGGAGAAGGAGGAAAGGGAGAAAAAGGAGAGGGAGGAAAGGGAGAAAAGGGAGAAGGAGGAAAGGGAGAAAAGGGAGAAAAAGGAGAAGGAGGAGAGGGAGAAAATGGAGGAGGAGGAGAGGGAGCAAAGAGAGAGGGAGGAAAAATATAAAAAGATGGAAATCACTGAGATTCATAAAAGATTGAGTGTATTAAAGCAAATAAATCAATCTCAACGCACCGAAGAGGAAATTAAAGAATTAACAACTCTTATGAAGATAATGGTTTCAAAAATAAGAACGTCAATGTCTTCAATTTCAGAGATTTAAACGAGAAAGTGGTGAAGAAGAAGAAGAAGAAGAAGGAAAAGATTATGTGATTGATGATGTTGGTGTCATTGACTTTAGTTAGTTTTTATTTGTAAATAAATGGAGGAGAGAGTGAAGGCATTCCTTAGGATTCTTTATGTTTTAAAAATAAAGATTGAAATGTATATGTTGAAAACCAAAAAGGTTTTGATACTCTGTCGGAATTTTTCTGATAAATAAATATGAGTTATTGTCTCAAATGTAAAAAGAAAACTAAATCTAAAAATATCTCTTATGTTAAAGCTAAAAATAATAGAGTTTATCAAAAAGGAATATGTCAAGTATGTGGCTCTAAAAAGTGCCAATTCATCTCTCCTAAAAGAGGAGGAGACATACAAAAGTTTCTGTCAGGAAGTAAATTTACAACAACTGGAATTCCAGGGGAATTACACCTTCCAGGGTATTCTTTCTGTGGTCCAGGAACAAACTTGGATAAAAGATTAGATGAGGCTGACAATCCTAAACCTTGGTCTAAACCTACAAATAGGGTTGACGAAGTGTGTATGAAGCATGATATTGCTTATGGGAAAACCACTACGTTGACTGAAAAACATAAAGCCGACAGCGAAATGTTGTATAATTTGTCTTTGATACAAAATCCAACGTTGAGAGAGAAAGTTGATAGGTTTATTGTGAGAAATTTGATAAATGCTAAATTGAAACTTGGTCTTGGTTATTCCTCAAAAAACTATTAGGCTCTAATGATGCCATCAAGACTGAGGAGCTTTTGGCTGAAGAATTACACAAACCTATAATCACAAAGTTTAAAAGAAGGAAGGTTTATTCTAAATACACTGACCACATATGGTCCGCTGATTTAATTGAATTGAATAATGACAGGGGATACAGGTATGCTTTAACCGTTATTGATTTGAGGAGTAGATTTGCCTGGGTTGTCCCTTTAAAAAATAAAAGGGGTGATACTTTAATGTTAGCCTTTAAGCTAATATTTGATCGGGATAAAAGGAAACCAAAGAAGTTATGGACTGATGAGGGAACAGAGTTCTATAACAAAATATTCATGAAATTTCTTAAGGGGAAGGGTATTAAATTATACAGCACCTTTAATGAAGGAAAGGCAGTTGTTATTGAGCGTTTTAATCGTACTTTAAAAGAGAAATTATATAAAAAATTCACACAACTCGGTTCTCAAAAATGGGTGTATTTAATTCAGGATATTGTAGATAATTACAATAATACAGTTCATTCATCAACACAATCAAAACCATCAGAAACATTTACAAAATTAGAATATGAAAAGGAGATTAATTTGAGAAAGCCCAAGTTTAAAGTTGGTGATATTGTAAGAATATACAAATGGAAAAGTCATTTTGAGAAAGGTTATACACAAAAATGGACTCGTGAATTATTTAAAATCATTGATGTAATGGATACAGTCCCTTGGACCTACAAATTATATGATTTAAATGGAGAAGAAATCTTGGGTTCATTTTACTCACAAGAATTACAAAAAACACAAGTAAGCAGAAAATACCCTTGAAAATAATAAATAAATAAATAAAATGTAATGGGGATACGTTTTTAAATCTGTGAACCCCAAACACAGAATCCCACAACTTTTTAGTTGGGGCTTAACTTTTGTGTGTGTATAATGGGGATACGTTTTTAAATCTGTGAACCCCAAACACAGAATCCCACAACTTTTTAGTTGGGGCTTAACTTTTGTGTGTGTATAATGGGGATACGTTTTTAAATCTGTGAACCCCAAACACAGAATCCCACAACTTTTTAGTTGGGGCTTAACTTTTGTGTGTGTATAATGGGGATACGTTTTTAAATCTGTGAACCCCAAACACAGAATCCCACAACTTTTTAGTTGGGGCTTAACTTTTGTGTGTGTATAATGGGGATACGTTTTTAAATCTGTGAACCCCAAACACAGAATCCCACAACTTTTTAGTTGGGGCTTAACTTTTGTGTGTGTATAATGGGGATACGTTTTTAAATCTGTGAACCCCAAACACAGAATCCCACAACTTTTTAGTTGGGGCTTAACTTTTGTGTGTGTGTGTATGTGCGAGTGAGTCATAATAATATACAAACCCTAACCCAACCCAAGCCCTAACCCAACCCCATCCCTAACCCAAACCCATCCCTAACCCAACCCATCCCTAACCCAACCCCATCCCTAACCCAACCCCATCCCTAACCCAACCCCATCCCTAACCCAACCCCATCCCTAACCCAACCCCATCCCTAACCCAACCCCATCCCTAACCCAACCCCAACCCTAACCCAACCCCATCCCTAACCCAACCCCATCCCTAACCCAACCCATCCCTAACCCTCACATTCAAAATCCCAACCCTAACCCAATCCCATCCCTAACCCAACCCCAACCCTAACCCTCACATTCAAAATCCCAACCCTAACCCAACCCATCCCTAACCCAACCCCATCCCTAACCCAACCCCATCCCTAACCCAACCCCAACCCTAACCCTCACATTCAAAATCCCAACCCTAACCCAACCCCATCCCTAACCCTCACATTCAAAATCCCACCCAAACCCTAACATAATCTTTCTTTTCTTCTTTTTTAAATACGTATTTCTTTTTTTTTTTTTCCTCTTCCTCCAATTCTGTCTTTCAAGGCTTTTAAGTTTGAAGAAGTAGAAATGGGAAGAAAGAATTTTCCAGCATTTTCTTCCTCGAACTTTCTTGATATTGCTTAAATCAAGCGTCATTAAATAAAGAACATTGTTCATTGCTTTAGAATCCAAAGAGTCTCCAAGAGGAACCCCACAGGTAGAGTCTCCAAAATAAAACCAACTTTCCAAGTTCCCAAGGTATAACCACATTCCTGTTGAGCCTCCAAGATAGGTATCACATTCCGAGTCATCAAAACAAAACCCCCATTCCGAGTCTCCAAAAATATAACCATCTTTCCAAGTCCCCAAGGTAAAACCACAATTTTCAGAAATATTGGGGGTTTCCGTGATAAGTCTCACATAGTATAACTGCGGACCATCAGGGAAAACTTCCCTTTCCCAATTTTTTAGGGTTTCTATGATGTGTCTCACATAGTATAACTGCGGACCATCAGGGAGAACTCTCCTTGCCCAATTTTTTAGGGTTTCTATGATGTGTCTCACATAGTATAACTGCGGACCATCAGGGAGAACTCTCCTTGCCCAATTTTTTAGGGTTTCTATGATGTGTCTCACATAGTATAACTGCGGACCATCAGGGAGAACTCTCCTTGCCCAATTTTTTAGGGTTTCTATGATGTGTCTCACATAGTATAACTGCGGACCATCAGGGAGAACTCTCCTTGCCCAATTTTTTAGGGTTTCTATGATGTGTCTCACATAGTATAACTGCGGACCATCAGGGAGAACTCTCCTTTCCCAATTTTCAGAAATTTGTGGGTCTCCAATGTATGACTTGTATTCTGGCTCATCAAGGTAGAACTTGTTCAGTGGGTTTTGTTTTGATAACTCACAACAAGTATCATCATGGTAAAACTCTTTTTCAGGATTTTGTGGATCTCCAAGGTATAACTCTTTGGCTGGGTCATCAAGGTAGAACTCGTTCTGGGGGTCTTGGTTGTTCAAAATGTCTTCAAACAAAAAAATAACTTCATCCCAAGTTGTGTTAAAAGCAGAATTTTCATTTCGTATCTCAGATACAATTTCCTGTGAAAGAAAATAACAATGTATTAATTTAATACAATATTTTTTATTTGTATAAATCAAGCTCTATGAATATTAAAATAAACTTTGTTAACTCTTACACGAGTCTCATCTTAAAAAAAAAAAAAAAAAAATTAAATAAATAAATAAATAAATAAACAAACTTACCTCCATTGATAAGAGGTTCGAGTCCAGTTCATCAATCTGAAGGTTGAGTTCTACACAGGTAGTAGGACTCCATGGAATAGCAAAGTTATCCCATTCCATTTCGGCATAGTAGTCCATTCTCAAGTGAAGCAGAAAGCGTGTTTGAAAAAGCCTGTGTGGTCGGTGCCTTTTATAAGGACTGGGTGTGTCTTCCTGTGGAAATTCCCTGGGCGTGTCTTAACTGGAAATGATGTGATGGAAATTCCCTGAAAATGATGTAATGTATTACCTGGAAATGATACAATGCTGAAGAGTTTATAAAGTGGGTGGGACTTAGCAAAAGTGGGAGGAGCTTAGCAAAAGTGGGCGGGGCTTAGTAAAAAGTGGGTGTGGCTTAACAAAAAGTGGGTGGGGCTTAGTAAAAATGGGCGTGGTTTACCAAAAAGTGGGCGGAGCTTACCAAAAAATGGTATGTGGCACTGGAGGCGCTCAAGCAAGAACATTGAGGGAGGTTTACCATTTTATCTTAGCTCAGTTAAAATATCTTAATAAAGAACCAAACTCAAACATATTTTTTGTTAATATATTAGATGGTGAAGAGAGTTGTAGGAGAATTAAATTATTTCCCACGCATAAACAAATATTTGTAGGGTCGTTGTTTGAGTGGGTTATATTCACCAGATGATATTAAGAGTAAAAGGTTAAAAGGTCCATGAGGTCAGAAGGATCACAGGTGTTTAAGTGGTCTAATGAATAAGGATAACATGTCAAAAGGTTAGAAGGTTCGTAAAGAACAGGGTGAGAGAAATATAGGTGTTTAGGGGCAATGAGGGAGGGAAAGAATTAATATGGAAGTGAATGGGTCAATGTTTGAGTGGGTCAAAGATTAATCTGCCAGATGATATGTAGAAGAAGGATGATAGGTCTATAAGAGAAAACAAATATTTGTAGTGTTTGAGTGGTCTAATGAACAACATTAAGGATAGGTACTACAGACAAAAGGTTCATAAAGATGAGGGTGGGAGAAATAGAGGTGTTTATGATTTTTGAAAAAGACAAGGGGGTAAATGACATTAGATAGGGATTTCCCATGTTAAACGGAGGTGTCCCAGAAGCAACATTATTACACTACTTGTATTAGTGTGGAAAAACCACTTTTCGCACTTGTGTTAGTGTTGAAAACCCACTTTTCGCACTTGTGTTAGTGTTGAAAAACCACTTTTCGCACTTGTGTTGGTGCAGGAAACCACTTTTGCACTTGTATTAGTGTGGCAAAACCACTTTTCGCACTTGTGTTAGTGTTGAAAAACCACTTTTCGCACTTGTGTTAGTGTTGAAAAACCACTTTTCGCACTTGTGTTGGTGCAGGAAACCACTTTTGCACTTGTATTAGTGTGGAAAAAACACTTTTTACACTTGTGATAGTGTTGAAAAACCACTTTTCGCACTTGTGTTAGTGTTGAAAAACCACTTTTCGCACTTGTGTTAGTGTTGAAAAACCACTTTTCGCACTTGTGTTGGTGCAGGAAACCACTTTTGCACTTGTATTAGTGTGGAAAAAACACTTTTTGCACTTGTGATAGTGTTGAAAAACCACTTTTCGCACTTGTGTTGGTGCAGGAAACCACTTTTGCACTTGTATTAGTGTGGAAAAAACACTTTTTGCACTTGTGATAGTGTTGAAAAACCACATTTCGCACTTGTGTTAGTGTTGAAAAACCACTTTTCGCACTTGTGTTGGTGCAGGAAACCACTTTTGCACTTGTATTAGTGTGGAAAAACCACTTTTCACACTTGTGTTAGTGTTGAAAAACCACTTTTCGCACTTGTATTAGTGTGGAAAAAACACTTTTTGCACTTGTGATAGTGTTGAAAAACCACTTTTCGCACTTGTGTTAGTGTTGAAAAACCACTTTTCGCACCTGTGTTGGTGCAGGAAACCACTTTTGCACTTGTATTAGTGTGGAAAAAACACTTTTTGCACTTGTGATAGTGTTGAAAAACCACTTTTCGCACTTGTGTTAGTGTTGAAAAACCACTTTTCGCACTTGTGTTAGTGTTGAAAAACCACTTTTCGCACTTGTGTTAGTGTTGAAAAACCACTTTTCGCACTTGTGTTGGTGCAGGAAACCACTTTTGCACTTGTATTAGTGTGGAAAAAACACTTTTCGCACTTGTGTTAGTGTTGAAAACCCACTTTTCGCACTTGTGTTAGTGTTGAAAAACCACTTTTCGCACTTGTGTTGGTGCAGGAAACCACTTTTGCACTTGTATTAGTGTGGCAAAACCACTTTTCGCACTTGTGTTAGTGTTGAAAAACCACTTTTCACACTTGTGTTAGTGTTGAAAAACCACTTTTCGCACTTGTGTTGGTGCAGGAAACCACTTTTGCACTTGTATTAGTATGGAAAAAACACTTTTTACACTTGTGATAGTGTTGAAAAACCACTTTTCGCACTTGTGTTAGTGTTGAAAAACCACTTTTCGCACTTGTGTTAGTGTTGAAAAACCACTTTTCGCACTTGTGTTGGTGCAGGAAACCACTTTTGCACTTGTATTCGTGTGGAAAAAACACTTTTTGCACTTGTGATAGTGTTGAAAAACCACTTTTCGCACTTGTGTTAGTGTTGAAAAACCACTTTTAGCACTTGTGTTGGTGAAGGAAACCACTTTTGCACTTGTATTAGTGTGGAAAAACCACTTTTCTCACTTGTGTTAGTGTTGAAAAACCACTTTTTGCACTTGTGTTAGTGTTGAAAAACCGCTTTTCGCACTTGTGTTGGTGCAGGAAACCACTTTTGCACTTGTATTAGTGTGGAAAAAACACTTTTTGCACTTGTGATGGTGTTGAAAAACCACTTTTCGCACTTGTGTTAGTGTTGAAAAAATACATTTCGCACTTGTGTTTGTGTTGAAAAACCACTTTTCGCACTTGTGTTGGTGCAGGAAACCACTTTTGCACTTGTATTAGTGTGGAAAAAACACTTTTTGCACTTGTGATAGTGTTGAAAAACCACTTTTCGCACTTGTGTTAGTGTTGAAAAACCACTTTTCGCACTTGTGTTCATGTTGAAAAACCACTTTTCGCACTTGTGTTGGTGCAGGAAACTACTTTTGCACTTGTATTAGTGTGGAAAAACCACTTTTCGCACTTGTGTTAATGTTGAAAAACCCCTTTTCGCACTTGTGTTAATGTTGAAAAACCACTTTTCGCACTTGTGTTGGTGCAGGAAACCACTTTTGCACTTGTATTAGTGTGGAAAAAACACTTTTTGCACTTGTGATAGTGTTGAAAAACCACATTTCGCACTTGTGTTAGTGTTGAAAAACCACTTTTCGCACTTGTGTTGGTGCAGGAAACCACTTTTGCACTTGTATTAGTGTGGAAAAACCACTTTTCACACTTGTGTTAGTGTTGAAAAACCACTTTTCGCACTTGTATTAGTGTGGAAAAAACACTTTTTGCACTTGTGATAGTGTTGAAAAACCACTTTTCGCACTTGTGTTAGTGTTGAAAAACCACTTTTCGCACCTGTGTTGGTGCAGGAAACCACTTTTGCACTTGTATTAGTGTGGAAAAAACACTTTTTGCACTTGTGATAGTGTTGAAAAACCACTTTTCGCACTTGTGTTAGTGTTGAAAAACCACTTTTCGCACTTGTGTTAGTGTTGAAAAACCACTTTTCGCACTTGTGTTAGTGTTGAAAAACCACTTTTCGCACTTGTGTTGGTGCAGGAAACCACTTTTGCACTTGTATTAGTGTGGAAAAAACACTTTTCGCACTTGTGTTAGTGTTGAAAACCCACTTTTCGCACTTGTGTTAGTGTTGAAAAACCACTTTTCGCACTTGTGTTGGTGCAGGAAACCACTTTTGCACTTGTATTAGTGTGGCAAAACCACTTTTCGCACTTGTGTTAGTGTTGAAAAACCACTTTTCACACTTTTGTTAGTGTTGAAAAACCACTTTTCGCACTTGTGTTGGTGCAGGAAACCACTTTTGCACTTGTATTAGTATGGAAAAAACACTTTTTACACTTGTGATAGTGTTGAAAAACCACTTTTCGCACTTGTGTTAGTGTTGAAAAACCACTTTTCGCACTTGTGTTAGTGTTGAAAAACCACTTTTCGCACTTGTGTTGGTGCAGGAAACCACTTTTGCACTTGTATTAGTGTGGAAAAAACACTTTTTGCACTTGTGATAGTGTTGAAAAACCACTTTTCGCACTTGTGTTAGTGTTGAAAAACCACTTTTAGCACTTGTGTTGGTGAAGGAAACCACTTTTGCACTTGTATTAGTGTGGAAAAACCACTTTTCGCATTTGTGTTAATGTTGAAAAACCCCTTTTCGCACTTGTGTTAATGTTGAAAAACCACTTTTCGCACTTGTGTTGGTGCAGGAAACCACTTTTGCACTTGTATTAGTGTGGAAAAAACACTTTTTGCACTTGTGATAGTGTTGAAAAACCACATTTCGCACTTGTGTTAGTGTTGAAAAACCACTTTTCGCACTTGTGTTGGTGCAGGAAACCACTTTTGCACTTGTATTAGTGTGGAAAAACCACTTTTCACACTTGTGTTAGTGTTGAAAAACCACTTTTCGCACTTGTATTAGTGTGGAAAAAACACTTTTTGCACTTGTGATAGTGTTGAAAAACCACTTTTCGCACTTGTGTTAGTGTTGAAAAACCACTTTCGCACCTGTGTTGGTGCAGGAAACCACTTTTGCACTTGTATTAGTGTGGAAAAAACACTTTTTGCACTTGTGATAGTGTTGAAAAACCACTTTTCGCACTTGTGTTAGTGTTGAAAAACCACTTTTCGCACTTGTGTTAGTGTTGAAAAACCACTTTTCGCACTTGTGTTAGTGTTGAAAAACCACTTTTCGCACTTGTGTTGGTGCAGGAAACCACTTTTGCACTTGTATTAGTGTGGAAAAAACACTTTTCGCACTTGTGTTAGTGTTGAAAACCCACTTTTCGCACTTGTGTTAGTGTTGAAAAACCACTTTTCGCACTTGTGTTGGTGCAGGAAACCACTTTTGCACTTGTATTAGTGTGGCAAAACCACTTTTCGCACTTGTGTTAGTGTTGAAAAACCACTTTTCGCACTTGTGTTAGTGTTGAAAAACCACTTTTCGCACTTGTGTTGGTGCAGGAAACCACTTTTGCACTTGTATTAGTGTGGAAAAAACACTTTTTACACTTGTGATAGTGTTGAAAAACCACTTTTCGCACTTGTGTTAGTGTTGAAAAACCACTTTTCGCACTTGTGTTAGTGTTGAAAAACCACTTTTCGCACTTGTGTTGGTGCAGGAAACCACTTTTGCACTTGTATTAGTGTGGAAAAAACACTTTTTGCACTTGTGATAGTGTTGAAAAACCACTTTTCGCACTTGTGTTAGTGTTGAAAAACCACTTTTAGCACTTGTGTTGGTGAAGGAAACCACTTTTGCACTTGTATTAGTGTGGAAAAACCACTTTTCTCACTTGTGTTAGTGTTGAAAAACCACTTTTTGCACTTGTGTTAGTGTTGAAAAACCGCTTTTCACACTTGTGTTGGTGCAGGAAACCACTTTTGCACTTGTATTAGTGTGGAAAAAACACTTTTTGCACTTGTGATGGTGTTGAAAAACCACTTTTCGCACTTGTGTTAGTGTTGAAAAAACACATTTCGCACTTGTGTTTGTGTTGAAAAACCACTTTTCGCACTTGTGTTGGTGCAGGAAACCACTTTTGCACTTGTATTAGTGTGGAAAAAACACTTTTTGCACTTGTGATAGTGTTGAAAAACCACTTTTCGCACTTGTGTTAGTGTTGAAAAACCACTTTTCGCACTTGTGTTCGTGTTGAAAAACCACTTTTCGCACTTGTGTTGGTGCAGGAAACTACTTTTGCACTTGTATTAGTGTGAAAAAACCACTTTTCGCACTTGTGTTAATGTTGAAAAACCCCTTTTCGCACTTGTGTTAATGTTGAAAAACCACTTTTCGCACTTGTGTTGGTGCAGGAAACTACTTTTGCACTTGTATTAGTGTGGAAAAACCACTTTTCGCACTTGTGTTAGTGTTGAAAACCCACTTTTCGCACTTGTGTTAGTGTTGAAAAACCACTTTTCGCACTTGTGTTGGTGCAGGAAACCACTTTTGCACTTGTATTAGTGTGGCAAAACCACTTTTCGCACTTGTGTTAGTGTTGAAAAACCACTTTTCGCACTTGTGTTAGTGTTGAAAAACCACTTTTCGCACTTGTGTTGGTGCAGGAAACCACTTTTGCACTTGTATTAGTGTGGAAAAAACACTTTTTACACTTGTGATAGTGTTGAAAAACCACTTTTCGCACTTGTGTTAGTGTTGAAAAACCACTTTTCGCACTTGTGTTAGTGTTGAAAAACCACTTTTCGCACTTGTGTTGGTGCAGGAAACCACTTTTGCACTTGTATTAGTGTGGAAAAAACACTTTTTGCACTTGTGATAGTGTTGAAAAACCACTTTTCGCACTTGTGTTGGTGCAGGAAACCACTTTTGCACTTGTATTAGTGTGGAAAAAACACTTTTTGCACTTGTGATAGTGTTGAAAAACCACATTTCGCACTTGTGTTAGTGTTGAAAAACCACTTTTCGCACTTGTGTTGGTGCAGGAAACCACTTTTGCACTTGTATTAGTGTGGAAAAACCACTTTTCACACTTGTGTTAGTGTTGAAAAACCACTTTTCGCACTTGTATTAGTGTGGAAAAAACACTTTTTGCACTTGTGATAGTGTTGAAAAACCACTTTTCGCACTTGTGTTAGTGTTGAAAAACCACTTTTCGCACCTGTGTTGGTGCAGGAAACCACTTTTGCACTTGTATTAGTGTGGAAAAAACACTTTTTGCACTTGTGATAGTGTTGAAAAACCACTTTTCGCACTTGTGTTAGTGTTGAAAAACCACTTTTCGCACTTGTGTTAGTGTTGAAAAACCACTTTTCGCACTTGTGTTAGTGTTGAAAAACCACTTTTCGCACTTGTGTTGGTGCAGGAAACCACTTTTGCACTTGTATTAGTGTGGAAAAAACACTTTTCGCACTTGTGTTAGTGTTGAAAACCCACTTTTCGCACTTGTGTTAGTGTTGAAAAACCACTTTTCGCACTTGTGTTGGTGCAGGAAACCACTTTTGCACTTGTATTAGTGTGGCAAAACCACTTTTCGCACTTGTGTTAGTGTTGAAAAACCACTTTTCACACTTGTGTTAGTGTTGAAAAACCACTTTTCGCACTTGTGTTGGTGCAGGAAACCACTTTTGCACTTGTATTAGTATGGAAAAAACACTTTTTACACTTGTGATAGTGTTGAAAAACCACTTTTCGCACTTGTGTTAGTGTTGAAAAACCACTTTTCGCACTTGTGTTAGTGTTGAAAAACCACTTTTCGCACTTGTGTTGGTGCAGGAAACCACTTTTGCACTTGTATTCGTGTGGAAAAAACACTTTTTGCACTTGTGATAGTGTTGAAAAACCACTTTTCGCACTTGTGTTAGTGTTGAAAAACCACTTTTAGCACTTGTGTTGGTGAAGGAAACCACTTTTGCACTTGTATTAGTGTGGAAAAACCACTTTTCTCACTTGTGTTAGTGTTGAAAAACCACTTTTTGCACTTGTGTTAGTGTTGAAAAACCGCTTTTCGCACTTGTGTTGGTGCAGGAAACCACTTTTGCACTTGTATTAGTGTGGAAAAAACACTTTTTGCACTTGTGATGGTGTTGAAAAACCACTTTTCGCACTTGTGTTAGTGTTGAAAAAATACATTTCGCACTTGTGTTTGTGTTGAAAAACCACTTTTCGCACTTGTGTTGGTGCAGGAAACCACTTTTGCACTTGTATTAGTGTGGAAAAAACACTTTTTGCACTTGTGATAGTGTTGAAAAACCACTTTTCGCACTTGTGTTAGTGTTGAAAAACCACTTTTCGCACTTGTGTTCATGTTGAAAAACCACTTTTCGCACTTGTGTTGGTGCAGGAAACTACTTTTGCACTTGTATTAGTGTGGAAAAACCACTTTTCGCACTTGTGTTAATGTTGAAAAACCCCTTTTCGCACTTGTGTTAATGTTGAAAAACCACTTTTCGCACTTGTGTTGGTGCAGGAAACCACTTTTGCACTTGTATTAGTGGGGAAAAAACACTTTTTGCACTTGTGATAGTGTTGAAAAACCACATTTCGCACTTGTGTTAGTGTTGAAAAACCACTTTTCGCACTTGTGTTAATGTTGAAAAACCCCTTTTCGCACTTGTGTTAATGTTGAAAAACCACTTTTCGCACTTGTGTTGGTGCAGGAAACTACTTTTGCACTTGTATTAGTGTGGAAAAACCACTTTTCGCACTTGTGTTAGTGTTGAAAACCCACTTTTCGCACTTGTGTTAGTGTTGAAAAACCACTTTTCGCACTTGTGTTGGTGCAGGAAACCACTTTTGCACTTGTATTAGTGTGGCAAAACCACTTTTCGCACTTGTGTTAGTGTTGAAAAACCACTTTTCGCACTTGTGTTAGTGTTGAAAAACCACTTTTCGCACTTGTGTTGGTGCAGGAAACCACTTTTGCACTTGTATTAGTGTGGAAAAAACACTTTTTACACTTGTGATAGTGTTGAAAAACCACTTTTCGCACTTGTGTTAGTGTTGAAAAACCACTTTTCGCACTTGTGTTAGTGTTGAAAAACCACTTTTCGCACTTGTGTTGGTGCAGGAAACCACTTTTGCACTTGTATTAGTGTGGAAAAAACACTTTTTGCACTTGTGATAGTGTTGAAAAACCACTTTTCGCACTTGTGTTGGTGCAGGAAACCACTTTTGCACTTGTATTAGTGTGGAAAAAACACTTTTTGCACTTGTGATAGTGTTGAAAAACCACATTTCGCACTTGTGTTAGTGTTGAAAAACCACTTTTCGCACTTGTGTTGGTGCAGGAAACCACTTTTGCACTTGTATTAGTGTGGAAAAACCACTTTTCACACTTGTGTTAGTGTTGAAAAACCACTTTTCGCACTTGTATTAGTGTGGAAAAAACACTTTTTGCACTTGTGATAGTGTTGAAAAACCACTTTTCGCACTTGTGTTAGTGTTGAAAAACCACTTTTCGCACCTGTGTTGGTGCAGGAAACCACTTTTGCACTTGTATTAGTGTGGAAAAAACACTTTTTGCACTTGTGATAGTGTTGAAAAACCACTTTTCGCACTTGTGTTAGTGTTGAAAAACCACTTTTCGCACTTGTGTTAGTGTTGAAAAACCACTTTTCGCACTTGTGTTAGTGTTGAAAAACCACTTTTCGCACTTGTGTTGGTGCAGGAAACCACTTTTGCACTTGTATTAGTGTGGAAAAAACACTTTTCGCACTTGTGTTAGTGTTGAAAACCCACTTTTCGCACTTGTGTTAGTGTTGAAAAACCACTTTTCGCACTTGTGTTGGTGCAGGAAACCACTTTTGCACTTGTATTAGTGTGGCAAAACCACTTTTCGCACTTGTGTTAGTGTTGAAAAACCACTTTTCACACTTGTGTTAGTGTTGAAAAACCACTTTTCGCACTTGTGTTGGTGCAGGAAACCACTTTTGCACTTGTATTAGTATGGAAAAAACACTTTTTACACTTGTGATAGTGTTGAAAAACCACTTTTCGCACTTGTGTTAGTGTTGAAAAACCACTTTTCGCACTTGTGTTAGTGTTGAAAAACCACTTTTCGCACTTGTGTTGGTGCAGGAAACCACTTTTGCACTTGTATTCGTGTGGAAAAAACACTTTTTGCACTTGTGATAGTGTTGAAAAACCACTTTTCGCACTTGTGTTAGTGTTGAAAAACCACTTTTAGCACTTGTGTTGGTGAAGGAAACCACTTTTGCACTTGTATTAGTGTGGAAAAACCACTTTTCTCACTTGTGTTAGTGTTGAAAAACCACTTTTTGCACTTGTGTTAGTGTTGAAAAACCGCTTTTCGCACTTGTGTTGGTGCAGGAAACCACTTTTGCACTTGTATTAGTGTGGAAAAAACACTTTTTGCACTTGTGATGGTGTTGAAAAACCACTTTTCGCACTTGTGATAGTGTTGAAAAAATACATTTCGCACTTGTGTTTGTGTTGAAAAACCACTTTTCGCACTTGTGTTGGTGCAGGAAACCACTTTTGCACTTGTATTAGTGTGGAAAAAACACTTTTTGCACTTGTGATAGTGTTGAAAAACCACTTTTCGCACTTGTGTTAGTGTTGAAAAACCACTTTTCGCACTTGTGTTCATGTTGAAAAACCACTTTTCGCACTTGTGTTGGTGCAGGAAACTACTTTTGCACTTGTATTAGTGTGGAAAAACCACTTTTCGCACTTGTGTTAATGTTGAAAAACCCCTTTTCGCACTTGTGTTAATGTTGAAAAACCACTTTTCGCACTTGTGTTGGTGCAGGAAACCACTTTTGCACTTGTATTAGTGTGGAAAAAAGACTTTTTGCACTTGTGATGGTGTTGAAAAACCACTTTTCGCACTTGTGTTAGTGTTGAAAAACCACTTTTAGCACTTGTGTTGGTGAAGGAAACCACTTTTGCACTTGTATTAGTGTGGAAAAACCACTTTTCGCATTTGTGTTAATGTTGAAAAACCCCTTTTCGCACTTGTGTTAATGTTGAAAAACCACTTTTCGCACTTGTGTTTGTGCAGGAAACCACTTTTGCACTTGTATTAGTGTGGAAAAAACACTTTTTGCACTTGTGATAGTGTTGAAAAACCACATTTCGCACTTGTGTTAGTGTTGAAAAACCACTTTTCGCACTTGTGTTGGTGCAGGAAACCACTTTTGCACTTGTATTAGTGTGGAAAAACCACTTTTCACACTTGTGTTAGTGTTGAAAAACCACTTTTCGCACTTGTATTAGTGTGGAAAAAACACTTTTTGCACTTGTGATAGTGTTGAAAAACCACTTTTCGCACTTGTGTTAGTGTTGAAAAACCACTTTCGCACCTGTGTTGGTGCAGGAAACCACTTTTGCACTTGTATTAGTGTGGAAAAAACACCTTTTTGCACTTGTGATAGTGTTGAAAAACCACTTTTCGCACTTGTGTTAGTGTTGAAAAACCACTTTTCGCACTTGTGTTAGTGTTGAAAAACCACTTTTTGCACTTGTGTTAGTGTTGAAAAACCACTTTTCGCACTTGTGTTGGTGCAGGAAACCACTTTTGCACTTGTATTAGTGTGGAAAAAACACTTTTCGCACTTGTGTTAGTGTTGAAAACCCACTTTTCGCACTTGTGTTAGTGTTGAAAAACCACTTTTCGCACTTGTGTTGGTGCAGGAAACCACTTTTGCACTTGTATTAGTGTGGCAAAACCACTTTTCGCACTTGTGTTAGTGTTGAAAAACCACTTTTCGCACTTGTGTTAGTGTTGAAAAACCACTTTTCGCACTTGTGTTGGTGCAGGAAACCACTTTTGCACTTGTATTAGTGTGGAAAAAACACTTTTTACACTTGTGATAGTGTTGAAAAACCACTTTTCGCACTTGTGTTAGTGTTGAAAAACCACTTTTCGCACTTGTGTTAGTGTTGAAAAACCACTTTTCGCACTTGTGTTGGTGCAGGAAACCACTTTTGCACTTGTATTAGTGTGGAAAAAACACTTTTTGCACTTGTGATAGTGTTGAAAAACCACTTTTCGCACTTGTGTTAGTGTTGAAAAACCACTTTTAGCACTTGTGTTGGTGAAGGAAACCACTTTTGCACTTGTATTAGTGTGGAAAAACCACTTTTCTCACTTGTGTTAGTGTTGAAAAACCACTTTTTGTACTTGTGTTAGTGTTGAAAAACCGCTTTTCGCACTTGTGTTGGTGCAGGAAACCACTTTTGCACTTGTATTAGTGTGGAAAAAACACTTTTTGCACTTGTGATGGTGTTGAAAAACCACTTTTCGCACTTGTGTTAGTGTTGAAAAAACACATTTCGCACTTGTGTTTGTGTTGAAAAACCACTTTTCGCACTTGTGTTGGTGCAGGAAACCACTTTTGCACTTGTATTAGTGTGGAAAAAACACTTTTTGCACTTGTGATAGTGTTGAAAAACCACTTTTCGCACTTGTGTTAGTGTTGAAAAACCACTTTTCGCACTTGTGTTCGTGTTGAAAAACCACTTTTCGCACTTGTGTTGGTGCAGGAAACTACTTTTGCACTTGTATTAGTGTGAAAAAACCACTTTTCGCACTTGTGTTAATGTTGAAAAACCCCTTTTCGCACTTGTGTTAATGTTGAAAAGCCACTTTTCGCACTTGTGTTGGTGCAGGAAACTACTTTTGCACTTGTATTAGTGTTGAAAAACCACTTTTCGCACTTGTGTTGGTGCAGGAAACCACTTTTGCACTTGTATTAGTGTGGAAAAAACACTTTTCGCACTTGTGTTAGTGTTGAAAACCCACTTTTCGCACTTGTGTTAGTGTTGAAAAACCACTTTTCGCACTTGTGTTGGTGCAGGAAACCACTTTTGCACTTGTATTAGTGTGGCAAAACCACTTTTCGCACTTGTGTTAGTGTTGAAAAACCACTTTTCACACTTGTGTTAGTGTTGAAAAACCACTTTTCGCACTTGTGTTGGTGCAGGAAACCACTTTTGCACTTGTATTAGTATGGAAAAAACACTTTTTACACTTGTGATAGTGTTGAAAAACCACTTTTCGCACTTGTGTTAGTGTTGAAAAACCACTTTTCGCACTTGTGTTAGTGTTGAAAAACCACTTTTCGCACTTGTGTTGGTGCAGGAAACCACTTTTGCACTTGTATTCGTGTGGAAAAAACACTTTTTGCACTTGTGATAGTGTTGAAAAACCACTTTTCGCACTTGTGTTAGTGTTGAAAAACCACTTTTAGCACTTGTGTTGGTGAAGGAAACCACTTTTGCACTTGTATTAGTGTGGAAAAACCACTTTTCTCACTTGTGTTAGTGTTGAAAAACCACTTTTTGCACTTGTGTTAGTGTTGAAAAACCGCTTTTCGCACTTGTGTTGGTGCAGGAAACCACTTTTGCACTTGTATTAGTGTGGAAAAAACACTTTTTGCACTTGTGATGGTGTTGAAAAACCACTTTTCGCACTTGTGTTAGTGTTGAAAAAATACATTTCGCACTTGTGTTTGTGTTGAAAAACCACTTTTCGCACTTGTGTTGGTGCAGGAAACCACTTTTGCACTTGTATTAGTGTGGAAAAAACACTTTTTGCACTTGTGATAGTGTTGAAAAACCACTTTTCGCACTTGTGTTAGTGTTGAAAAACCACTTTTCGCACTTGTGTTCATGTTGAAAAACCACTTTTCGCACTTGTGTTGGTGCAGGAAACTACTTTTGCACTTGTATTAGTGTGGAAAAACCACTTTTCGCACTTGTGTTAATGTTGAAAAACCCCTTTTCGCACTTGTGTTAATGTTGAAAAACCACTTTTCGCACTTGTGTTGGTGCAGGAAACCACTTTTGCACTTGTATTAGTGTGGAAAAAAGACTTTTTGCACTTGTGATAGTGTTGAAAAACCACTTTTCGCACTTGTGTTAGTGTTGAAAAACCACTTTTAGCACTTGTGTTGGTGAAGGAAACCACTTTTGCACTTGTATTAGTGTGGAAAAACCACTTTTCGCATTTGTGTTAATGTTGAAAAACCCCTTTTCGCACTTGTGTTAATGTTGAAAAACCACTTTTCGCACTTGTGTTGGTGCAGGAAACCACTTTTGCACTTGTATTAGTGTGGAAAAAACACTTTTTGCACTTGTGATAGTGTTGAAAAACCACATTTCGCACTTGTGTTAGTGTTGAAAAACCACTTTTCGCACTTGTGTTGGTGCAGGAAACCACTTTTGCACTTGTATTAGTGTGGAAAAACCACTTTTCACACTTGTGTTAGTGTTGAAAAACCACTTTTCGCACTTGTATTAGTGTGGAAAAAACACTTTTTGCACTTGTGATAGTGTTGAAAAACCACTTTTCGCACTTGTGTTAGTGTTGAAAAACCACTTTCGCACCTGTGTTGGTGCAGGAAACCACTTTTGCACTTGTATTAGTGTGGAAAAAACACTTTTTGCACTTGTGATAGTGTTGAAAAACCACTTTTCGCACTTGTGTTAGTGTTGAAAAACCACTTTTCGCACTTGTGTTAGTGTTGAAAAACCACTTTTTGCACTTGTGTTAGTGTTGAAAAACCACTTTTCGCACTTGTGTTGGTGCAGGAAACCACTTTTGCACTTGTATTAGTGTGGAAAAAACACTTTTCGCACTTGTGTTAGTGTTGAAAACCCACTTTTCGCACTTGTGTTAGTGTTGAAAAACCACTTTTCGCACTTGTGTTGGTGCAGGAAACCACTTTTGCACTTGTATTAGTGTGGCAAAACCACTTTTCGCACTTGTGTTAGTGTTGAAAAACCACTTTTCGCACTTGTGTTAGTGTTGAAAAACCACTTTTCGCACTTGTGTTGGTGCAGGAAACCACTTTTGCACTTGTATTAGTGTGGAAAAAACACTTTTTACACTTGTGATAGTGTTGAAAAACCACTTTTCGCACTTGTGTTAGTGTTGAAAAACCACTTTTCGCACTTGTGTTAGTGTTGAAAAACCACTTTTCGCACTTGTGTTGGTGCAGGAAACCACTTTTGCACTTGTATTAGTGTGGAAAAAACACTTTTTGCACTTGTGATAGTGTTGAAAAACCACTTTTCGCACTTGTGTTAGTGTTGAAAAACCACTTTTAGCACTTGTGTTGGTGAAGGAAACCACTTTTGCACTTGTATTAGTGTGGAAAAACCACTTTTCTCACTTGTGTTAGTGTTGAAAAACCACTTTTTGCACTTGTGTTAGTGTTGAAAAACCGCTTTTCGCACTTGTGTTGGTGCAGGAAACCACTTTTGCACTTGTATTAGTGTGGAAAAAACACTTTTTGCACTTGTGATGGTGTTGAAAAACCACTTTTCGCACTTGTGTTAGTGTTGAAAAAACACATTTCGCACTTGTGTTTGTGTTGAAAAACCACTTTTCGCACTTGTGTTGGTGCAGGAAACCACTTTTGCACTTGTATTAGTGTGGAAAAAACACTTTTTGCACTTGTGATAGTGTTGAAAAACCACTTTTCGCACTTGTGTTAGTGTTGAAAAACCACTTTTCGCACTTGTGTTCGTGTTGAAAAACCACTTTTCGCACTTGTGTTGGTGCAGGAAACTACTTTTGCACTTGTATTAGTGTGAAAAAACCACTTTTCGCACTTGTGTTAATGTTGAAAAACCCCTTTTCGCACTTGTGTTAATGTTGAAAAGCCACTTTTCGCACTTGTGTTGGTGCAGGAAACTACTTTTGCACTTGTATTAGTGTGGAAAAACCACTTTTCGCACTTGTGTTAGTGTTGAAAACCCACTTTTCGCACTTGTGTTAGTGTTGAAAAACCACTTTTCGCACTTGTGTTGGTGCAGGAAACCACTTTTGCACTTGTATTAGTGTGGCAAAACCACTTTTCGCACTTGTGTTAGTGTTGAAAAACCACTTTTCGCACTTGTGTTAGTGTTGAAAAACCACTTTTCGCACTTGTGTTGGTGCAGGAAACCACTTTTGCACTTGTATTAGTGTGGAAAAAACACTTTTTACACTTGTGATAGTGTTGAAAAACCACTTTTCGCACTTGTGTTAGTGTTGAAAAACCACTTTTCGCACTTGTGTTAGTGTTGAAAAACCACTTTTCGCACTTGTGTTGGTGCAGGAAACCACTTTTGCACTTGTATTAGTGTGGAAAAAACACTTTTTGCACTTGTGATAGTGTTGAAAAACCACTTTTCGCACTTGTGTTGGTGCAGGAAACCACTTTTGCACTTGTATTAGTGTGGAAAAAACACTTTTTGCACTTGTGATAGTGTTGAAAAACCACATTTCGCACTTGTGTTAGTGTTGAAAAACCACTTTTCGCACTTGTGTTGGTGCAGGAAACCACTTTTGCACTTGTATTAGTGTGGAAAAACCACTTTTCACACTTGTGTTAGTGTTGAAAAACCACTTTTCGCACTTGTATTAGTGTGGAAAAAACAGTTTTTGCACTTGTGATAGTGTTGAAAAACCACTTTTCGCACTTGTGTTAGTGTTGAAAAACCACTTTTCGCACCTGTGTTGGTGCAGGAAACCACTTTTGCACTTGTATTAGTGTGGAAAAAACACTTTTTGCACTTGTGATAGTGTTGAAAAACCACTTTTCGTACTTGTGTTAGTGTTGAAAAACCACTTTTCGCACTTGTGTTAGTGTTGAAAAACCACTTTTCGCACTTGTGTTAGTGTTGAAAAACCACTTTTCGCACTTGTATTAGTGTGGAAAAAACACTTTTTGCACTTGTGATAGTGTTGAAAAACCACTTTTCGCACTTGTGTTAGTGTTGAAAAACCACTTTTCGCACCTGTGTTGGTGCAGGAAACCACTTTTGCACTTGTATTAGTGTGGAAAAAACACTTTTCGCACTTGTGTTAGTGTTGAAAACCCACTTTTCGCACTTGTGTTAGTGTTGAAAAACCACTTTTCGCACTTGTGTTGGTGCAGGAAACCACTTTTGCACTTGTATTAGTGTGGCAAAACCACTTTTCGCACTTGTGTTAGTGTTGAAAAACCACTTTTCACACTTGTGTTAGTGTTGAAAAACCACTTTTCGCACTTGTGTTGGTGCAGGAAACCACTTTTGCACTTGTATTAGTATGGAAAAAACACTTTTTACACTTGTGATAGTGTTGAAAAACCACTTTTCGCACTTGTGTTAGTGTTGAAAAACCACTTTTCGCACTTGTGTTAGTGTTGAAAAACCACTTTTCGCACTTGTGTTGGTGCAGGAAACCACTTTTGCACTTGTATTCGTGTGGAAAAAACACTTTTTGCACTTGTGATAGTGTTGAAAAACCACTTTTCGCACTTGTGTTAGTGTTGAAAAACCACTTTTAGCACTTGTGTTGGTGAAGGAAACCACTTTTGCACTTGTATTAGTGTGGAAAAACCACTTTTCTCACTTGTGTTAGTGTTGAAAAACCACTTTTTGCACTTGTGTTAGTGTTGAAAAACCGCTTTTCGCACTTGTGTTGGTGCAGGAAACCACTTTTGCACTTGTATTAGTGTGGAAAAAACACTTTTTGCACTTGTGATGGTGTTGAAAAACCACTTTTCGCACTTGTGTTAGTGTTGAAAAAATACATTTCGCACTTGTGTTTGTGTTGAAAAACCACTTTTCGCACTTGTGTTGGTGCAGGAAACCACTTTTGCACTTGTATTAGTGTGGAAAAAACACTTTTTGCACTTGTGATAGTGTTGAAAAACCACTTTTCGCACTTGTGTTAGTGTTGAAAAACCACTTTTCGCACTTGTGTTCATGTTGAAAAACCACTTTTCGCACTTGTGTTGGTGCAGGAAACTACTTTTGCACTTGTATTAGTGTGGAAAAACCACTTTTCGCACTTGTGTTAATGTTGAAAAACCCCTTTTCGCACTTGTGTTAATGTTGAAAAACCACTTTTCGCACTTGTGTTGGTGCAGGAAACCACTTTTGCACTTGTATTAGTGTGGAAAAAACACTTTTTGCACTTGTGATAGTGTTGAAAAACCACATTTCGCACTTGTGTTAGTGTTGAAAAACCACTTTTCGCACTTGTGTTAATGTTGAAAAACCCCTTTTCGCACTTGTGTTAATGTTGAAAAACCACTTTTCGCACTTGTGTTGGTGCAGGAAACTACTTTTGCACTTGTATTAGTGTGGAAAACCACTTTTCGCACTTGTGTTAGTGTTGAAAACCCACTTTTCGCACTTGTGTTAGTGTTGAAAAACCACTTTTCGCACTTGTGTTGGTGCAGGAAACCACTTTTGCACTTGTATTAGTGTGGCAAAACCACTTTTCGCACTTGTGTTAGTGTTGAAAAACCACTTTTCGCACTTGTGTTAGTGTTGAAAAACCACTTTTCGCACTTGTGTTGGTGCAGGAAACCACTTTTGCACTTGTATTAGTGTGGAAAAAACACTTTTTACACTTGTGATAGTGTTGAAAAACCACTTTTCGCACTTGTGTTAGTGTTGAAAAACCACTTTTCGCACTTGTGTTAGTGTTGAAAAACCACTTTTCGCACTTGTGTTGGTGCAGGAAACCACTTTTGCACTTGTATTAGTGTGGAAAAAACACTTTTTGCACTTGTGATAGTGTTGAAAAACCACTTTTCGCACTTGTGTTGGTGCAGGAAACCACTTTTGCACTTGTATTAGTGTGGAAAAAACACTTTTTGCACTTGTGATAGTGTTGAAAAACCACATTTCGCACTTGTGTTAGTGTTGAAAAACCACTTTTCGCACTTGTGTTGGTGCAGGAAACCACTTTTGCACTTGTATTAGTGTGGAAAAACCACTTTTCACACTTGTGTTAGTGTTGAAAAACCACTTTTCGCACTTGTATTAGTGTGGAAAAAACACTTTTTGCACTTGTGATAGTGTTGAAAAACCACTTTTCGCACTTGTGTTAGTGTTGAAAAACCACTTTTCGCACCTGTGTTGGTGCAGGAAACCACTTTTGCACTTGTATTAGTGTGGAAAAAACACTTTTTGCACTTGTGATAGTGTTGAAAAACCACTTTTCGCACTTGTGTTAGTGTTGAAAAACCACTTTTCGCACTTGTGTTAGTGTTGAAAAACCACTTTTCGCACTTGTGTTAGTGTTGAAAAACCACTTTTCGCACTTGTGTTGGTGCAGGAAACCACTTTTGCACTTGTATTAGTGTGGAAAAAACACTTTTCGCACTTGTGTTAGTGTTGAAAACCCACTTTTCGCACTTGTGTTAGTGTTGAAAAACCACTTTTCGCACTTGTGTTGGTGCAGGAAACCACTTTTGCACTTGTATTAGTGTGGCAAAACCACTTTTCGCACTTGTGTTAGTGTTGAAAAACCACTTTTCACACTTGTGTTAGTGTTGAAAAACCACTTTTCGCACTTGTGTTGGTGCAGGAAACCACTTTTGCACTTGTATTAGTATGGAAAAAACACTTTTTACACTTGTGATAGTGTTGAAAAACCACTTTTCGCACTTGTGTTAGTGTTGAAAAACCACTTTTCGCACTTGTGTTAGTGTTGAAAAACCACTTTTCGCACTTGTGTTGGTGCAGGAAACCACTTTTGCACTTGTATTCGTGTGGAAAAAACACTTTTTGCACTTGTGATAGTGTTGAAAAACCACTTTTCGCACTTGTGTTAGTGTTGAAAAACCACTTTTAGCACTTGTGTTGGTGAAGGAAACCACTTTTGCACTTGTATTAGTGTGGAAAAACCACTTTTCTCACTTGTGTTAGTGTTGAAAAACCACTTTTTGCACTTGTGTTAGTGTTGAAAAACCGCTTTTCGCACTTGTGTTGGTGCAGGAAACCACTTTTGCACTTGTATTAGTGTGGAAAAAACACTTTTTGCACTTGTGATGGTGTTGAAAAACCACTTTTCGCACTTGTGTTAGTGTTGAAAAAATACATTTCGCACTTGTGTTTGTGTTGAAAAACCACTTTTCGCACTTGTGTTGGTGCAGGAAACCACTTTTGCACTTGTATTAGTGTGGAAAAAACACTTTTTGCACTTGTGATAGTGTTGAAAAACCACTTTTCGCACTTGTGTTAGTGTTGAAAAACCACTTTTCGCACTTGTGTTCATGTTGAAAAACCACTTTTCGCACTTGTGTTGGTGCAGGAAACTACTTTTGCACTTGTATTAGTGTGGAAAAACCACTTTTCGCACTTGTGTTAATGTTGAAAAACCCCTTTTCGCACTTGTGTTAATGTTGAAAAACCACTTTTCGCACTTGTGTTGGTGCAGGAAACCAATTTTGCACTTGTATTAGTGTGGAAAAAAGACTTTTTGCACTTGTGATAGTGTTGAAAAACCACATTTCGCACTTGTGTTAGTGTTGAAAAACCACTTTTCGCACTTGTGTTGGTGCAGGAAACCACTTTTGCACTTGTATTAGTGTGGAAAAAACACTTTTTGCACTTGTGATAGTGTTGAAAAACCACTTTTCGCACTTGTGTTAGTGTTGAAAAACCACTTTTCGCACCTGTGTTGGTGCAGGAAACCACTTTTGCACTTGTATTAGTGTGGAAAAAACACTTTTTGCACTTGTGATAGTGTTGAAAAACCACTTTTCGCACTTGTGTTAGTGTTGAAAAACCACTTTTCGCACTTGTGTTAGTGTTGAAAAACCACTTTTCGCACTTGTGTTAGTGTTGAAAAACCACTTTTCGCACTTGTGTTGGTGCAGGAAACCACTTTTGCACTTGTATTAGTGTGGAAAAAACACTTTTCGCACTTGTGTTAGTGTTGAAAACCCACTTTTCGCACTTGTGTTAGTGTTGAAAAACCACTTTTCGCACTTGTGTTGGTGCAGGAAACCACTTTTGCACTTGTATTAGTGTGGCAAAACCACTTTTCGCACTTGTGTTAGTGTTGAAAAACCACTTTTCACACTTTTGTTAGTGTTGAAAAACCACTTTTCGCACTTGTGTTGGTGCAGGAAACCACTTTTGCACTTGTATTAGTATGGAAAAAACACTTTTTACACTTGTGATAGTGTTGAAAACCACTTTTCGCACTTGTGTTAGTGTTGAAAAACCACTTTTCGCACTTGTGTTGGTGCAGGAAACCACTTTTGCACTTGTATTAGTGTGGAAAAAACACTTTTTGCACTTGTGATAGTGTTGAAAAACCACTTTTCGCACTTGTGTTAGTGTTGAAAAACCACTTTTCGCACTTGTGTTAGTGTTGAAAAACCACTTTTCGCACTTGTGTTCGTGTTGAAAAACCACTTTTCGCACTTGTGTTGGTGCAGGAAACTACTTTTGCACTTGTATTAGTGTGGAAAAACCACTTTTCGCACTTGTGTTAATGTTGAAAAACCCCTTTGCGCACTTGTGTTAATGTTGAAAAACCACTTTTCGCACTTGTGTTGGTGCAGGAAACCACTTTTGCACTTGTATTAGTGTGGAAAAAACACTTTTTGCACTTGTGATAGTGTTGAAAAACCACATTTCGCACTTGTGTTAGTGTTGAAAAACCACTTTTCGCACTTGTGTTGGTGCAGGAAACCACTTTTGCACTTGTATTAGTGTGGAAAAACCACTTTTCACACTTGTGTTAGTGTGGAAAAAACACTTTTTGCACTTGTGATAGTGTTGAAAAACCACTTTTCGCACTTGTGTTAGTGTTGAAAAACCACTTTCGCACCTGTGTTGGTGCAGGAAACCACTTTTGCACTTGTATTAGTGTGGAAAAAACACTTTTTGCACTTGTGATAGTGTTGAAAAACCACTTTTCGCACTTGTGTTAGTGTTGAAAAACCACTTTTCGCACTTGTGTTAGTGTTGAAAAACCACTTTTCGCACTTGTGTTAGTGTTGAAAAACCACTTTTCGCACTTGTGTTGGTGCAGAAAACCACTTTTGCACTTGTATTAGTGTGGAAAAAACACTTTTCACACTTGTGTTAGTGTTGAAAACCCACTTTTCGCACTTGTGTTAGTGTTGAAAAACCACTTTTCGCACTTGTGTTGGTGCAGGAAACCACTTTTGCACTTGTATTAGTGTGGAAAAAACACTTTTTGCACTTGTGATAGTGTTGAAAAACCACTTTTCGCACTTGTGTTAGTGTTGAAAAACCACTTTTCGCACTTGTGTTCATGTTGAAAAACCACTTTTCGCACTTGTGTTGGTGCAGGAAACTACTTTTGCACTTGTATTAGTGTGGAAAAACCACTTTTCGCACTTGTGTTAATGTTGAAAAACCCCTTTTCGCACTTGTGTTAATGTTGAAAAACCACTTTTCGCACTTGTGTTGGTGCAGGAAACCACTTTTGCACTTGTATTAGTGTGGAAAAAACACTTTTTGCACTTGTGATAGTGTTGAAAAACCACATTTCGCACTTGTGTTAGTGTTGAAAAACCACTTTTCGCACTTGTGTTGGTGCAGGAAACCACTTTTGCACTTGTATTAGTGTGGAAAAACCACTTTTCACACTTGTGTTAGTGTTGAAAAACCACTTTTCGCACTTGTATTAGTGTGGAAAAAACACTTTTTGCACTTGTGATAGTGTTGAAAAACCACTTTTCGCACTTGTGTTAGTGTTGAAAAACCACTTTTCGCACCTGTGTTGGTGCAGGAAACCACTTTTGCACTTGTATTAGTGTGGAAAAAACACTTTTTGCACTTGTGATAGTGTTGAAAAACCACTTTTCGCACTTGTGTTAGTGTTGAAAAACCACTTTTCGCACTTGTGTTAGTGTTGAAAAACCACTTTTCGCACTTGTGTTAGTGTTGAAAAACCACTTTTCGCACTTGTGTTGGTGCAGGAAACCACTTTTGCACTTGTATTAGTGTGGAAAAAACACTTTTCGCACTTGTGTTAGTGTTGAAAACCCACTTTTCGCACTTGTGTTAGTGTTGAAAAACCACTTTTCGCACTTGTGTTGGTGCAGGAAACCACTTTTGCACTTGTATTAGTGTGGCAAAACCACTTTTCGCACTTGTGTTAGTGTTGAAAAACCACTTTTCACACTTGTGTTAGTGTTGAAAAACCACTTTTCGCACTTGTGTTGGTGCAGGAAACCACTTTTGCACTTGTATTAGTATGGAAAAAACACTTTTTACACTTGTGATAGTGTTGAAAAACCACTTTTCGCACTTGTGTTAGTGTTGAAAAACCACTTTTCGCACTTGTGTTAGTGTTGAAAAACCACTTTTCGCACTTGTGTTGGTGCAGGAAACCACTTTTGCACTTGTGTTAGTGTTGAAAAACCACTTTTAGCACTTGTGTTGGTGAAGGAAACCACTTTTGCACTTGTATTAGTGTGGAAAAACCACTTTTCTCACTTGTGTTAGTGTTGAAAAACCACTTTTTGCACTTGTGTTAGTGTTGAAAAACCGCTTTTCGCACTTGTGTTGGTGCAGGAAACCACTTTTGCACTTGTATTAGTGTGGAAAAAACACTTTTTGCACTTGTGATGGTGTTGAAAAACCACTTTTCGCACTTGTGTTAGTGTTGAAAAAATACATTTCGCACTTGTGTTTGTGTTGAAAAACCACTTTTCGCACTTGTGTTGGTGCAGGAAACCACTTTTGCACTTGTATTAGTGTGGAAAAAACACTTTTTGCACTTGTGATAGTGTTGAAAAACCACTTTTCCACTTGTGTTAGTGTTGAAAAACCACTTTTCGCACTTGTGTTCATGTTGAAAAACCACTTTTCGCACTTGTGTTGGTGCAGGAAACTACTTTTGCACTTGTATTAGTGTGGAAAAACCACTTTTCGCACTTGTGTTAATGTTGAAAAACCCCTTTTCGCACTTGTGTTAATGTTGAAAAACCACTTTTCGCACTTGTGTTGGTGCAGGAAACCACTTTTGCACTTGTATTAGTGTGGAAAAAACACTTTTTGCACTTGTGATAGTGTTGAAAAACCACATTTCGCACTTGTGTTAGTGTTGAAAAACCACTTTTCGCACTTGTGTTGGTGCAGGAAACCACTTTTGCACTTGTATTAGTGTGGAAAAACCACTTTTCACACTTGTGTTAGTGTTGAAAAACCACTTTTCGCACTTGTATTAGTGTGGAAAAAACACTTTTTGCACTTGTGATAGTGTTGAAAAACCACTTTTCGCACTTGTGTTAGTGTTGAAAAACCACTTTTCGCACCTGTGTTGGTGCAGGAAACCACTTTTGCACTTGTATTAGTGTGGAAAAAACACTTTTTGCACTTGTGATAGTGTTGAAAAACCACTTTTCGCACTTGTGTTAGTGTTGAAAAACCACTTTTCGCACTTGTGTTAGTGTTGAAAAACCACTTTTCGCACTTGTGTTAGTGTTGAAAAACCACTTTTCGCACTTGTGTTGGTGCAGGAAACCACTTTTGCACTTGTATTAGTGTGGAAAAAACAATTTTCGCACTTGTGTTAGTGTTGAAAACCCACTTTTCGCACTTGTGTTAGTGTTGAAAAACCACTTTTCGCACTTGTGTTGGTGCAGGAAACCACTTTTGCACTTGTATTAGTGTGGCAAAACCACTTTTCGCACTTGTGTTAGTGTTGAAAAACCACTTTTCACACTTTTGTTAGTGTTGAAAAACCACTTTTCGCACTTGTGTTGGTGCAGGAAACCACTTTTGCACTTGTATTAGTATGGAAAAAACACTTTTTACACTTGTGATAGTGTTGAAAAACCACTTTTCGCACTTGTGTTAGTGTTGAAAAACCACTTTTCGCACTTGTGTTGGTGCAGGAAACCACTTTTGCACTTGTATTAGTGTGGAAAAAACACTTTTTGCACTTGTGATAGTGTTGAAAAACCACTTTTCGCACTTGTGTTAGTGTTGAAAAACCACTTTTCGCACTTGTGTTAGTGTTGAAAAACCACTTTTCGCACTTGTGTTCGTGTTGAAAAACCACTTTTCGCACTTGTGTTGGTGCAGGAAACTACTTTTGCACTTGTATTAGTGTGGAAAAACCACTTTTCGCACTTGTGTTAATGTTGAAAAACCCCTTTTCGCACTTGTGTTAATGTTGAAAAACCACTTTTCGCACTTGTGTTGGTGCAGGAAACCACTTTTGCACTTGTATTAGTGTGGAAAAAACACTTTTTGCACTTGTGATAGTGTTGAAAAACCACATTTCGCACTTGTGTTAGTGTTGAAAAACCACTTTTCGCACTTGTGTTGGTGCAGGAAACCACTTTTGCACTTGTATTAGTGTGGAAAAACCACTTTTCACACTTGTGTTAGTGTTGAAAAACCACTTTTCGCACTTGTATTAGTGTGGAAAAAACACTTTTTGCACTTGTGATAGTGTTGAAAAACCACTTTTCGCACTTGTGTTAGTGTTGAAAAACCACTTTCGCACCTGTGTTGGTGCAGGAAACCACTTTTGCACTTGTATTAGTGTGGAAAAAACACTTTTTGCACTTGTGATAGTGTTGAAAAACCACTTTTCGCACTTGTGTTAGTGTTGAAAAACCACTTTTCGCACTTGTGTTAGTGTTGAAAAACCACTTTTCGCACTTGTGTTAGTGTTGAAAAACCACTTTTCGCACTTGTGTTGGTGCAGAAAACCACTTTTGCACTTGTATTAGTGTGGAAAAAACACTTTTCGCACTTGTGTTAGTGTTGAAAACCCACTTTTCGCACTTGTGTTAGTGTTGAAAAACCACTTTTCGCACTTGTGTTGGTGCAGGAAACCACTTTTGCACTTGTATTAGTGTGGAAAAAACACTTTTTGCACTTGTGATAGTGTTGAAAAACCACTTTTCGCACTTGTGTTAGTGTTGAAAAACCACTTTTCGCACTTGTGTTCATGTTGAAAAACCACTTTTCGCACTTGTGTTGGTGCAGGAAACTACTTTTGCACTTGTATTAGTGTGGAAAAACCACTTTTCGCACTTGTGTTAATGTTGAAAAACCCCTTTTCGCACTTGTGTTAATGTTGAAAAACCACTTTTCGCACTTGTGTTGGTGCAGGAAACCACTTTTGCACTTGTATTAGTGTGGAAAAAACACTTTTTGCACTTGTGATAGTGTTGAAAAACCACATTTCGCACTTGTGTTAGTGTTGAAAAACCACTTTTCGCACTTGTGTTGGTGCAGGAAACCACTTTTGCACTTGTATTAGTGTGGAAAAACCACTTTTCACACTTGTGTTAGTGTTGAAAAACCACTTTTCGCACTTGTATTAGTGTGGAAAAAACACTTTTTGCACTTGTGATAGTGTTGAAAAACCACTTTTCGCACTTGTGTTAGTGTTGAAAAACCACTTTTCGCACCTGTGTTGGTGCAGGAAACCACTTTTGCACTTGTATTAGTGTGGAAAAAACACTTTTTGCACTTGTGATAGTGTTGAAAAACCACTTTTCGCACTTGTGTTAGTGTTGAAAAACCACTTTTCGCACTTGTGTTAGTGTTGAAAAACCACTTTTCGCACTTGTGTTAGTGTTGAAAAACCACTTTTCGCACTTGTGTTGGTGCAGGAAACCACTTTTGCACTTGTATTAGTGTGGAAAAAACACTTTTCGCACTTGTGTTAGTGTTGAAAACCCACTTTTCGCACTTGTGTTAGTGTTGAAAAACCACTTTTCGCACTTGTGTTGGTGCAGGAAACCACTTTTGCACTTGTATTAGTGTGGCAAAACCACTTTTCGCACTTGTGTTAGTGTTGAAAAACCACTTTTCACACTTGTGTTAGTGTTGAAAAACCACTTTTCGCACTTGTGTTGGTGCAGGAAACCACTTTTGCACTTGTATTAGTATGGAAAAAACACTTTTTACACTTGTGATAGTGTTGAAAAACCACTTTTCGCACTTGTGTTAGTGTTGAAAAACCACTTTTCGCACTTGTGTTAGTGTTGAAAAACCACTTTTCGCACTTGTGTTGGTGCAGGAAACCACTTTTGCACTTGTATTAGTGTGGAAAAAACACTTTTTGCACTTGTGATAGTGTTGAAAAACCACTTTTCGCACTTGTGTTAGTGTTGAAAAACCACTTTTAGCACTTGTGTTGGTGAAGGAAACCACTTTTGCACTTGTATTAGTGTGGAAAAACCACTTTTCTCACTTGTGTTAGTGTTGAAAAACCACTTTTTGCACTTGTGTTAGTGTTGAAAAACCGCTTTTCGCACTTGTGTTGGTGCAGGAAACCACTTTTGCACTTGTATTAGTGTGGAAAAAACACTTTTTG
The DNA here is from genome assembly GCF_964187855.1 of Myxine glutinosa. NCBI lineage: Eukaryota > Metazoa > Chordata > Myxini > Myxiniformes > Myxinidae > Myxine > Myxine glutinosa. The sequence continues at coordinate 172,579 of NW_027616424.1, read as the reverse complement.
CACTTGTGATGGTGTTGAAAAACCACTTTTCGTACTTGTGTTAGTGTTGAAAAAATACATTTCGCACTTGTGTTTGTGTTGAAAAACCACTTTTCGCACTTGTGTTGGTGCAGGAAACCACTTTTACACTTGTATTAGTGTGGAAAAAACACTTTTTGCACTTGTGATAGTGTTGAAAAACCACTTTTTGCACTTGTGTTAGTGTTGAAAAACCACTTTTCACACTTGTGTTCATGTTGAAAAACCACTTTTCGCACTTGTGTTAGTAGGTGATAAATGTTGCTTCTGGGACACCTCCGTTTAACATGGGAAATCCCTATCTAATGTCATTTACCCCCCTGTCTTTAAAAAAAATCATAAACACCTCTCTTTCTCCCTCTATGAACCTATAATCCTTCTCACCTTATGAACCTATGATCCTTCTCGCCTTATGAACCTATGATTTTCTTCCTTTATGAACCTATAATCCTTCTAGCCTTATGAACCTATGATCATTCTCACTTCCATGTAATTTTTACCCTATTCCCCCCACTAGCCCCTTAATGTAGTTCCTTAGACCACTCTACTAATGAGCCTATAAATATATTATCTCTTTCTAACTTTTTAAAGAGTTCCATTCTCCTATAGAACTCATCCCCATCAAGTATATTTATAAAGTATACAGGTTCCTTAACCTTTTGTTGTGAAAGTATAAAGTGGTATGTTTCACGGAGGGTTCTTGTTTGACCTCCTCCTCTCCCACATACCATTTTAAAATTATAATATTTATTATCCGATTGATAACCATTAAAGTTCTCACTCCACTCTAATATATTTTTCTTCCCGCCCTCCATTACCCCACTTAACAAATGAATACGTTTATCCGTCTTGAGAACCTTCTGACCAGTGATTCTCTCAACCTCTTGAATCTGATATTTTTCACATTCGTTATGTTTTCCATTTATATACCAAGGTTGATTACACCTCCACTCTTTAGTCTGGTTGATACTTGGTTCTATCATTTATATAATAGTAAAAAAGGTGGCGGTAGCCCGTTAAAATCCCTAACCCCCCTTTTTAACTTATCACTTATATATATATATCTTATCACTTATATATATATCTTATCACTTATATATCTTATCACATATATCTTATCACTTATATCTTATCACTTATATATCTTATCACTTATATATCTTATCACTTATATACTTATATAACCATAAGGGAGACTATCAATTCCATTTTCTAAAATAAACCTCTTATCATCAAAAGCCCCCAATGCTTTCTTATTCACCTCTTCTGAATATAATTGATGTTTATAACTTCTTATTCCATTAATCTTTCTAAACTCTTCTTTCTTTGTTGTTAAACAGTTATAATAATCCTTAAAGTTTATTGTTTCTTTAATGACATTTTTCTTTATACCTTTTAACTTCTTATCAGTCTTTTCAACGTTATTCACAATGTATTTATAAGCATAAGCCTTCGACCTCAATCCCACAAATTCACTCATAACATTTCCTCCCAATTCATCCTTGAACTTTCCAATCACCTTTTTATTTTTAGAAGAGAACAACTCACTCTCTGGACTGTAATTACTTGTATCATAGATATTAATGTCCTTTTTCATGTCTGAATAAACATCATCAGTATTAATTTTCAAAATAAAACTATCAGTATCCATATACAACAATGACACATTATCCTTATACTTTGATTTTAGATTAATATAAAAGTAATCATACATTAATGACTTTGACAAGTCAAGAATTGATGTTCCAATGTAAATAGGTTTGTCCATTTCAATACTCTCTTTAACCAAATGGATCGCACAAAAGTTCTCAGTAAAGACCTCAGCTCTAGTAAAACTCGGTCTATTAATTAATTTTGATGCTTGTTCCCAAGATGTTGCTAGTCTGATATTTTGTCTTTTCCTCACATTCTCCATGGTCTTACCAAAGACCGCATTATTCATCAATTTATAAAAGTCTTTCTCAAAATCTGTTTTTGACTCTGTTCTTCTTTGTGTATTAAAATCAATGTACCCCTTTAACCAATGACTTTGATTGAACTTTAGAACCCTGTGGATCTTCTCTACTCTTAGACCTTTTGATAAATATTGTCGCAAATTTCTTTGGTGTAGTACATAATTTTTCTTGTTATATAATGTAGTAAGTAATTTTTCTGTTGATTCACCTATATCAAACGATCGTTGATAATCACTCAACCATTCTTTCTTTGGACTTTCTTTCTCACAAGCAAATGGAAGATCTTTATGTTTGATATGAAGTTCTTCAGGATATTTTAAATCGACCTCAAAATAATAACCAACCTTTGAATCATCCAATTGTTTTTGTGTAGAGATACATATATCTTGTAAAACCTTTGTGTAGTCTTTTTCCTTTACCCATCTTAGTTTCCCATAAGGAAGAGCTTGAGACATTGCCCAGCCATACAAGTTGTTTGCGTCATAGTACATCAAGTAAGAACTCTCTTTCGTTGAATCATAATTTGGAAGATATTTGTTATTTGCTTTTGCGTATCTGCTCGAGCATACTTGTGAAATTCCACCTCTTTTTGCCTTTTCAATCATCAAAAGCATATCGACATCGGTTATCAAATCCAAATCTTGTTTTGTCATTTTCAACATCGCGCTCCAAGCCAATCCAGGTGCTGTGTAGTAGTGAGCAGGATCCAATCCATATCCAGTGCGACAAACAGATCTAAAGGCTTCAAATACATCGGCCAATAAAAGCACATCAGTTTTGAGATACAAATCGTGATACTCACCAAGATTCTTGATGTTATATTTTTCCCAAACATTTTGTGCGTGTACATAATCTTTATCAGATATATGACTGTTGTTTAATTTGTTATCGAAATTTTCTTTTAAAGGAAGTTGTGTTTCATTGAATCTCTCAAATGAGTCCATATAGTCATAGGGGTAAATTCCCTTTTGTGTTAGAAAATCTTTATCTGAAAAATACTCTGAAAGACATGGAAACTCTTTTAGATTTTGAACCAAGTTAGCCAATGGACTTGCCATGAATTTAAATGTATCAAGAAATCTGATATGAGTAATAGGAGATGTGTGAATTGTTTTTGTGAATGAAATGTATTTCTGATCTGTGTTAGGAATTGCTGAAATGTGTCCAGATGTCTTTGAAAGTTCATTAATAAATAGATGCGTATCATAATGAGCATTGTTATGAAGAAAGACAGGAATGAAAGAGGGGAGTTGATAATTAATATTACAACTTTGATGAGCTGGACCTCTATATTTACCAGTGAGATGACAATGATCTCTAACCTTTAGACCTTCACCAATTTTTTCCTCACAAATATGACAAACATTGTTTTTTCTAAATTCCCTTTTCTGTTCACTCGTCAAGGACATTGGTTTATTAGTTTCTCTCATTATCTTGGTTAATCGGACACAGTCTTTTTCTAGTCGTTTCACAAACTCATCTGGGGTATTTGAGCCTCTATACTCCTCTAACTTGTTATATTTATCACCAACGGATGATTTGATATAATAACAAAAACCGCAAGGAGTATGTTTTTGATATTTATTTGTGTATGAATCTTTTGGATCTGGAGAAGCAGTATCTATTTTTTCTAGAATACTTTCAAAATCAGCATATATAACAAATGGATGTTTGATCTTTTTCTTTTCATCTTTGAATGTGATATTTGAGCCTTCTTTAGGCATATTGATTACCGTTGATTTATGTTCACCACAATAATTTGAATGTTTATCTAATCTTTCTTGTGTATGGAAGAAGTTAAGACAACGCAAACAAATATATATATTATTTGTTCTTTTACATACTTGTGGTTTTATTAATTTAGCAATATCTTTAATGTATGTATAATGTGAATTTTCGTCTGAATTAAAATATAGAAGATTAATATGAGTTTGTTTACAATTGTCAGAAAGCTTTAAAACCTGAATGCTGTTTGTTTCTGTTAGACCATAAACATTAACTGATAAATTATTCATCTTTTCAAATTTAGGAATATCATTTAAAGCCATCGGAAACTTTAGATCTTTCGTATTTAATGTATTCTCATATTTTTTATAATGAGATACTCTTTCATCATGAAAATGTGGAGGATGTAAGTGTGCTAGAATAGACCAGAGAAAACATTTATTGTCTTTATTTTTGATATTGATAACTGCTTTTCTATTTTTGATAACACTGGGTAAATCAATGTAGGAAGAAGCTTTTAGAGGATCTGATTTAAGAATATGAATGTCTATGTAAATAATTTTTCCTATATTGAATCCACTTCCTACGATTGAATTATCCACATCTTGCTCTTGTTTAATAAGTTCATCATAGACTCCTGATGTTTTAAAATCTTGATATGAAGATATAAAGTGTGGCTCAGTTCTCATGTATGGTGTATCTATAACTCCTTCGTCCTTTGTCATTTCTAATTTTACTCCCATATAAAATTTAAGTGGTTTCATTTCTTTTAGTGTTTTTTCAATCAACGTTTGAACAGCAGGTTTAACTATTTCTACAGCATCAACTATAGACTCTGGTTCAGGAGGTTTGAAGTTAAAGACTCTTATTTTAATATGTTCTTTGAATGCGCCATCAGAGTTTTTAGTTGTGATAAAATTTGATAAATGTAGAATTGTTTTAAGATGTATTTCGAAGCCTTTCTTGAGGATATTTTTATTACATGCAGAACAGTGTTTTGTTTCCTTCTGAATAGGAGATAGTAGGTGAAGTAGATTAAATGTGTGTTTGTTAGTTTTAAGGTGTCTTTTGTAGTGTTTATATTCTTGTTCACAAACATCACAATACGTTGCTTTGATCATATTTATTTATATAGTAAAATTATACTTAAAACAAAGTGCCTTTTTAGAGGCTTTTTAAAAGATGAAACTGTGCTTAAAGTAAAACACCTTTGAGCTTTTCAACTCGTTTTATGTATATAACTTTACTTAAAGTAAAACACCTTTGAGCTTTTCAACTCGTTTTATGTATATAACTTTACTTAAAGTAAAACACCTTTGAGCTTTTCAACTCGTTTTATGTATATAGCTTTACTTAAAGTAAAACACCTTTGAGCTTTTCAACTCGTTTTATGTATATAACTTTACTTAAAGTAAAGCGTCTATGTATTAGCCAGAAAGTTTAGATACTCTAGTTCATCAATTTCAATTTCACTATCTGAGTCATCAATAAAGCTACTCTCATAACTATCATTTGAACACAAACTATTAGTATCATAACTATCTTCAGATCCTAGACTCTCAGTATAATAACTCTCAGAGTATTGACTGTTAATATCACTCATTTACATACCATTAAACTTCCATCAATATCTATATGTTTTCTTTCATTAGAACTAATAACCACAATATTTTCTACATTAAATGTTATTTTCAAATAATCTCTAATAATCAGAGTACGGAATGATAGTTCACCACTAATATTCATATTATTAATTTCACCCACATCTTTGGGTCTATTAAAGAATATACAAATGTTTCCTCTAGAATCGTTGATGGTCTTATCATTCATTTTCAAAGCTTCTTTATCAATGACCTTTTCAAGCTTTGAGTAAATTGTTAGTAGTAGTGGAGAAACTTTTGTCAAATTTACTTTAATAGAGTTATTAATTAACATAGCTTGTCCCGTAAATTTAATAAAAGGACACATGTTATTCTCCATTATGGGTTTAATCCAAAAATTTCCATATTTATCTTTGTTCAATTTAACATCTTTGACAAATTTTTCTATATCTTCCACCGAAGTAGAGATTGATTGAAATTTGTCTTTTGTGTTTTGAAACATTGTATTTATTAGCTAATAAATTTGCGTTTAGTTTAAGTAAAGTTATATACATAAAACGAGTTGAAAAGCTCAAAGGTGTTTTACTTTAAGCACAGTTTCATCTTTAAAAAAGCCTCTAAAAAAGGCACTTTGTTTTAAGTATAATTTTACTTTATAAATATGATAAATTCTGAAGGATATTTAGAATTTCCAGACTCTCCATATGATAAATTAGAGAATTGTCTGGCTTGTGGTAGAGTGGGGCTTAATACAGAATCAGAAGCATATAAACAATGTATTTTCTGTGATTATCTTCTAATTAATGATAACAAAAAATATAGAAAAATATATAACTCTTTTAAATTAGAACCAAAAATGAATTACTTTACAAGATTAATAAGAGAGATGAATGTTAAGTATTATGGTGATAATACACCATTTCTTACAAGGGAAGAGACTATTTGTATTGAGGAAATGTATAAGGGTTTAATGATATTTATTATTCAAAATAATTTTAATGGAAATGTTAATACAAGATACTATATAAACAAAATAATGGATTATTTTGAAATTAAACCTGAACTCAGGATAAAATATAGAGTTTCTCAAAAAACTCAAAAAAAGTTGGATGACTTGTTTTCCAAATATATAAATGAATGATTTTTTACCCGTTTGGGAAAATAAGATAAAATTTAATAACCATAAAAATCTTCCAAATTCATTGAGATGTCTAATAGTCGGTTCAAGCGGATGTGGAAAAACCTGTTTACTTTTAAAGATGCTCCTTAGTCCTAATTTTTTAGATTATGATAATTTAATAATTTTTACAAAGTCAAGTTTTCAACCTGAGTATCAACTACTCTCACAGGGTTTTAATGCGGGTCTTAAAAAGGAAGACATTATCGGTTTATTTAAACTTCAAAACAAACTAAATGATTATAATATTGATGATATAATACAATTATTTTGTGATACACAGAAATCAAAATCAAAACTAAAACCCATAACTTGTATTCTCAGTGATAATACGGATGATATACCTTCACCTCAAGATTTAGATAAATCAAAAAAGAACCTCGTTATCTTTGATGATTGTGTTAATGAGAGAAACCAAACAGTAATGGATAGCTACTATACAAGAGGGAGACATTCTTCTTGTAATTGTATTTATCTTAGTCAGTCATATTTTCAACTCCCTCGGCGCTCAATAAGAAACAATGCTAATACTTTTATTTTATTTAAGTTAAATTCAATAGATACAAATAATTTTTGGAGAGATAATTGTTCTACATTACGTAGTAAGAAGGAATTTGAAAATAATATGAAACACACGATCGGAAAATATAAATATATTGTTGTGAAACAAGATGAGATACTAAATGATATTTTTCAATAAATAAATATAGAAAATGAATACCGAAGAAAGAGTAAGAAAGTTTAAAGAACATCAAGAGTTGGTTTCAAAAGTTGTAAAGCAACAGGAAGACATAAAGAAGAAAAGGAGACAGAAACTAACTGGTGAAGAAGCCTTTGAAAGAAAACAAGAGAAATTTTTTAAACCACTTTTAAAAACTCAACAAACGATTTCACCTACAGTTCCCACGGTAGAATTTACTCCAAAAAAATTTCAAATGCTCAAAGATTTTAGTCAAATGACAGAGCAAGAACTTGGAGAATTAGAATATGATGATGAAGGATTATTTCGGCATCTTGAGAAGGTAAATAAACTTTCCAATTATATTGTAGAAGCTCTTCAAAACAATGAATATTTGAAGGGTTCAAAAACCAGAGCAGGTCTCATTCCAACAGAAGAACCAGCACAGTTCCATCTTGTGAAAGAAAAGTTATTGATATTTAATGATAAATTGGTGTTCTTAAGTTCTGACCAACCAAATGTTGAATTAACCCCAAGATTAATGTTTCTTCTAACAAAAGATGGACATTCTAATTCACCTTATTTTGATGAACCGCTTGAAATGGAAAGAGAGGAAGATAGAGAGTATATTGAGTTGCTAAACGCACTTGATTATGGAGTTTCTGTTGCTGGTAAAAGTAAGAAGAATGAGAAGGAGAAACATATTATTGATGCTTTAAGTAAGCTTGGTTCGGGTGTTAGTTTTCTTCCAAATGACCCATCACAATTAGTTAATAGGTTATTATTGTTGTTAGGTAGTAAGAAGGCTGGAAACAACAATTGTTTTAATGAAGCATCCGCCATTTTAGATCAGTTGATGAATATGAAAATAATTAATAAATGTCAATACAAAGATATTTTATTAGATATTAAATAAGATGAGAAGCACAATTCTTAGTTTTAATTTCACAACGAGTGATTACACAGCTTCATTCCCTTACCCACTACAACTTGACCCCAAAAAAGAATAAGAGGCTTCTTTGTTGTCAATGGAGACTTATAATACCTTGTTTAATATCACAGAGAAAAACAACAAGTTTAGTTATAATCCAGGAAGTGGATATAAAACTATAACCGTTTCACCCGGTGCTTACGAGATTTCTCAAATATCTTCAGAAGTCTCTCGCCTTATGAAAGAAAAAGGTGATGAACCAAAAAATATTGTAATAGATATTCAAAAACACACTTCAAAATCAACTATTAAACTTAAAAATAATTATAAAGTTGATTTCACGATTGAAAATTCGTTCAGAGAGCTATTGGGGTTCTCTTCTAAAAAGATTGAAGCTAACGGGACGTCTTACAGTGATAATGTCATTCAAATATCCTCCGGTATAAATTCAGTATTAATTCATTGTGATTTGATTGATGGTGCTTATAACGATGGAATAAGAACAAATACAATATTTTCATTCAGCGCATACTCAACCCCGATTGGTTATAAATTTAATATGGAACCAAAAAATCTTGTCTATTTACCTGTGTCAGGAAAAACCATATATAGAGTAAATTTTAGGATAACCGACCAAGATAATCGTATGATATCCTTTAATGATGAAATTATATCCATCAGAATTCACCTACGTGAAGTTTTTCAATAAATAAATAATGGTTATTGTGAGAAAACACGAGTTGGGAAAATATAAAATAATTACAGGGGATGGGATGTTCCTTTCACCATACTATAAGGGTGAAGGTATGTTTCTTGGGAGAGGATACTATAAACCAAAGAGACAACGGGGTGTGGGACATCAATTTAGAAATAAAGGAGATGGGATAATTGATACTCTAATGGGTATTGGTTCAACCATCCTTAAACATAAAGACCTAATTGGTTCAACTGCTTCAGCCGTGGGCTCAGTTGCGGGTGCTATAAAGAGTATAAAAGATGCTCAAAAGGAGTCTCATAAATTACAAGCAATCAAAGAAATTAAAAAAGGTAAAACTCAACTATCTTCACAAGAACGACAAAAAATCATTAAAATACTTGGGTCAGGGTTTCAACGATTTTAATGCTATATAAATACAAGTATGGAAGCGATTGATAGTATCTATGATTTGGATGATACGATTATCATTTCAAACTCTACTAAAAAGGAAGACTATTTTAAGGTAAATGCTATAACAGGAACAGACTGGAATTCAAACGGAACAAAAAGTTTTGAAATAAATAATCAACAAACTTACTTGAATATAGCTGATAGTTTCTTGCTGTGTAAATTTAAATTCACTAAGGCTGCGAATAATACTAATGCTACACTCGTAAATGATTTCTTCTGGAAAATGTTTGACAGTGTCCGCCTGTATATTGGAACACAAGAGGTTGAAGCGGTTGATTATGTCTCTGCTACATCTGAAATGATGAAATTTACACTATATTCGTTTAGTGATAGAATGGGTAAGGGAGCTGTTGAAGGTTTTATTCCTGATATGTCAACGGGAACAAATGCTGACCCTGGTTATAGTCAAAGGAAGTCAATGTATAATGATGATACAAAAGCAGAGAATAGTTTTACGGTAGCAGTACCTCTGAAAGGTATATTTGGATTTTGTGATTATGATAAAGTTTTGTATGGTCTTAAAATTAGATTTCAACTACAAAGGAATGATAATGTAAATAGGTTGCTTTTTGGGGCTGAAAATGCTTTTGGCGACAATAATAAATTTGTTATTAATGATTTGTGTTGGTATATTAGTGAATATACTCCTAATCTTAAAACGGAAGAGATGTTAAATAGAAGACTTAACTCAAAGAAACCGCTAAATGTATCATACCTTAAAAGAAGATGTCAACACGTTAAACTGGAACACACTACCTACACTTGGAATTTGGGTGTTCTTGAAGGAAAGCCACGATACCTATGGCTCATTTTTAAGAAACCAGATGGAGAGGAGGGTACTGATAAGAATAATGCGCTGAGTGATAATGCTAAGGTGAAACAACTTCGGGTTTCTCTTGATGGAACATTTTATCCGCGAGATAGATTGGAAATTGATTGGGAAAAAAATGATTATGCGGAAGCCTACAAGTCTTACCAAATGGTGTGTGAAAGCAACGGTAATAATGAACCTATTTTGGATATGGTTGCGTTTCAAAAACTTTATACAATCTATGCAATTGACCTGAGTTCTCAAAAGGAAACTATAAAGTCTAATAGAGTGGATACTTCTCTATACATTGAAAGAGGAGAGAATGAAGAAGTTGATGCTTATTGTTTGCTTTTGGAGGAAACAGAATTACAGATTAATACAGATAATGGTGTTATGATTAATATCACATAGGTTTTTTCTCATAAATAAATGGTAGGGGTATATGTTAATCAAATCAATCTTAATAAATTAACATCTTGTATTCAAAATCAAAAGCCTTGTATTATTAACGTTAATACAATTCAAAGAAAAGGAGCAGTAAGAATTGATGTTTTACTCACAAGAGAGCAGGTGAAAACACTAAATGATGCTGGATCACTTAAAATTAAAATGACAAAACCTATGTTAAAGAAATATTCAATAGACGAGTCAAGAGGAGGATTTCTCCCATTTCTAATTCCTTTATTTGCTGGTTTAAGTGCGGCGGGAGCATTGACTGGTGGTATTTCAGCAGCGATAAAAACTGCTAACGAAAGGAAGGCACAACTAAAAGCTCAAAAAGAATTGGAAAGACATAACAAGGAGTTGGAGAAACAAATTAGTGGAAGTGGTGTAATTGTAGATTTTGCTCAAAAACTTGAAAGTCTACCTGATAAAGCTAGATTGTTAGTTGGAGATATGCTTTCCTCTATCGCTCAAGCGGGTGTTAAACTAACTAAAAGGGGTAATGGGTTATATCTTTCTCATAAATAAATGGATAAATGGTTTAAACAATTTGGAAAGAATACAACGTCAAATATAGAACTTACTAAATATTGTAAAAAACTAAAAATTGATAATGTGGTTATTTGTATGAGAGATGAATTAAAAAAGTTGTCCAAGAATACAATGAATATTATTATGAATTTAGACACACAGAATGGTTCTCATTGGGTTTGTATTCATAATAGTCAGGATAAATATTATTTTGATAGTTATGGTATGCCACCACCTGTTGAAGTAATACAATTCTTACAGAATGGTGTTTATCAAACATTTCAAGTTCAAGAAATTAATTCTAAATGTTGTGGTCAATTATGTTTATATGTATTATTTCAACTCAACAATAATGAAAATTTTTATGATATCATTTTTAATCTAATATAAATGACTTATGTTGGAAAAGATGGTTCTATTTTTGGAAAATCCTCTCAGGATATTGATTTATCAAATTATTATACAAAGGCACAGGCTGAACGACAAAAATATAGTGTAAGTAAAAATATTAATATGAAGAATACTTATAAATTAATCAATTATCCAAACCCTACAGATGCGAATGACTTAATTAGATTAAGTGATTTATCACAATATATATTTTTAAAGAAAACAGCACGTTTTGTTAAACAAGTAAAATTTACAACCACAACACCCGGTTATACTGACCATACACCTTTCCTCATTGAATTTAACTACCTGCTTACAATTGAATTTTATAAAGAAGGACATTTAGTTAATATGCGAATTAATAAATGGGGGTATGATATGCCTGATTTAGGGTATAATTGGTCTTTTTCAATAAACATAGAAGACCTACATGATTTAAATCAGTCTCGTAAAGAAGAATATTATCCACTTGGTGAAGATAAGGATTTATGTGGAAGTACAATTAGTAAACAACAAATACGTGATTTTAAGAAAAGAAAAATATATGATAGTATAGCGATGGTTCGCATGACAAAGAAGGAAGGTAATGAGATAAGGATAGAAAGCCGAGGAATACAAACCGATTTGGTAGTGGGAAGATGGGGTGGTATTACCTGTCATAATATTAATCTCACATATATTTCTGATACATAAATGGCAGGAAGAAGACTACAAGAGAATTATAATTTTTGTATTCAAGGATACCTACAAGAAAAGGGTGCTCGGTATTACATACCTTATGATTTGGAGCATATACATGGGAATTTTGTCATAAAAAACTGGCCTTATACTGATATTGTTAAACCCACAAATAGAGACTTGTTTAAAGTATTAAATAAAAATGAACTTCTCAAAGTTATGAAATATAAAACTCTTTTAGAAATCGTCAACAAATCTTATTGGTATCCTATTATGAGAAAAATAATTATAGATACAAGAATATCTCAAAATCCAGATGAGTATATGTATAATATTCTTTGGGGCTCAAGCTCAAGGGTAGCAAGGGATGAGGAAGGAGTTGAAGAAGAGAAGGAGGAAGGAGTTGAAGAAGAGAAGGAGGAAAGAGAGAAGGAGGAGAAGGAGGAAAGGGAGAAAAAGGAGAAGGAGGAGAGGGAGAAAAAGGAGAAGGATGAAAGGGAGAAAAAGGAGAAGGAGGAGAAGGAGAAGGAGGAGAGGGAGGAAAGAGAGAGGGTGGAAAAATATAAAAATATGACCATTCCTGAGATTAATGAAAGATTGAAGGTATTACGGCAAATAAATAAATCTCAACGCACTGAAGAGGAAAATAAAGAATTAATGACTCTTACGAACATATTGGTTTTTAAATTTGCTATAATGAATTCAGAGCGCAGATATACAACATATAGTTGATGATGTTGGTGTTATTGACTTTAGTTAATTTTATTTGTAAATAAATGGAGGAGAGAGTGAAGCCATTTCTAAGGATTCTTTATGTTTTAAAAATCAAGATAGAAATGTATATGTTGAAAACCAAAAAGGTTTTGGCACTATGTAGGACTTTTTCTCATAAATAAATATGAGTTATTGTCTCAAATGTAAAAAGAAAACTAAATCTAAAAATATCTCATGTTAAAGCTAAAAATAATAGAGTTTATCAAAAAGGAATATGTCAAGTGTGTGGCTCTAAAAAGTGTCAATTCATCTCTCCTAAAAGTGGAGGAGACATACAAAAGTTTTTGTCAGGTAGCAAATTTACAACAACTGGAATTCCAGGGGAATTACACCTTCCAGGGTATTCTTTCTGTGGCCCAGGAACAAACTTGGATAAAAGATTAGATGAGGCTGACAATCCTAAACCTTGGTCTAAACCTACAAATAGGGTTGATGAAGTGTGTATGAAGCATGATATTGCTTATGGGAAAACCACTACGTTGACTGAAAAACATAAAGCCGACAGAGAAATGTTGTATAATTTGTCTTTGATACAAAATCCAACGTTGAGAGAGAAAGTTGATAGGTTTATTGTGAGAAATTTGATAAATGCTAAATTGAAACTTGGTCTTGGTTATTCACCCTCAAAAAACTATTAGGCTCTAATGATGTCATCAAGACTGAGGAGCTTTTGGCTGAAGAATTACACAAACCTATAATCACCAAGTTTAAAAGAAGGAAGGTTTATTCCAAAGACACTGACTACATATGGTCCGCTGATTTAATTGAATTGAATAATGACAGGGGATACAGGTATGCTTTAACCGTTATTGATTTGAGGAGTAGATTTGCCTGGGTTGTTCCTTTAAAAAATAAAAAGGGTGATACTTTAATGTTATCCTTTAAGCTAATATTTGATAGGGATAAAAGAAAACCAAAGAAACTGTGGACCGATGAGGGAACAGAGTTCTATAACAAAATATTTATGAAATTTCTTAAGGGGGAGGGTATTAAATTATACAGCACCTTTAATGAAGGAAAAGCAGTTGTTATTGAGCGTTTTAATCGTACTTTGAAAGAGAGGCTATATAAAAAATTCACACAACTCGGTTCTCAAAAATGGGTGTATTTAATTCAGGGTATTGTAGATAATTACAATAATACAGTTCATTCATCAACAAAATCAAAACCATCAGAATCATTTACAAAATTAGAATATGAAAAGGAGATTAATTTGAGAAAACCGAAGTTCAAAGTTGGTGATATTGTAAGAATATACAGATGGAAAAGCCATTTTGAGAAAGGTTATACAAAAAAATGGACTAATGAATTATTTAAAATCGTTGATGTAATGGATACAGTCCCTTGGACCTACAAATTATATGATTTAAATGGAGAAGAAATCTTAGGGTCATTTTATTCACAGGAATTACAAAAAACAAAGCTGATAACCCTTGAAAATAATAAATAAATAAAAAAATGTAATGGGGATACGTTTTTAAATCTGTGAACCCCAAACACAGAATCCCACAACTTTTTAGTTGGGGCTAACTTTTGTGTGTATAATGGGGATACGTTTTTAAATCTGTGAACCCCAAACACAGAATCCCACAACTTTTTAGTTGAGGCTTAACTTTTGTGTGTATAATGGGGATACGTTTTTAAATCTGTGAACCCCAAACACAGAATCCCACAACTTTTTAGTTGGGGCTTAACTTTTGTGTGTATAATGGGGATACGTTTTTAAATCTGTGAACCCCAAACACAGAATCCCACAACTTTTTAGTTGGGGCTTAACTTTTGTGTGTATAATGGGGATACGTTTTTAAATCTGTGAACCCCAAACACAGAATCCCACAACTTTTTAGTTGGGGCTTAACTTTTGTGTGTATCATGGGGATACGTTTTTAAATCTGTGAACCCCAAACACAGAATCCCACAACTTTTTAGTTGGGGCTTAACTTTTGTGTGTATAATGGGGATACGTTTTTAAATCTGTGAACCCCAAACACAGAATCCCACAACTTTTTAGTTGGGGCTTAACTTTTGTGTGTATCATGGGGATACGTTTTTAAATCTGTGAACCCCAAACACAGAATCCCACAACTTTTTAGTTGGGGCTTAACTTTTGTGTGTGTGAGTGGGTCATAATAATGTGCAAACCCTAACCCAACCCCCACATTAAAACACCATATTTGTTAGTCAAAACAACTGAATCCATTACATCAACCATTAAAAAAAAGTTCTTAACTCCATCTCTTTGTATGACCTTCCAATTCTATTTATCTTTTCTCAACTTTTTAAAAACAATTCAATGATAATATAAGATAAATGAGTCTGTGAGGTTTGACATTCATTCAAAAATTCACCTCACATCTAGAACCCTAACCCAACCCAATCCCTAACCCATCCCCATCCCTTACCCAACCCATCCCTAACCCTCACATTCAAAATCCCAACCCTAACCCAACCCATCCCTAACCCATTAACCCAACCCCATCCCTAACCCTCACATTCAAAATCCCAACCCTAACCCTAGCATAATCTTTTTTTCCTTTTCTTTTTTTAAATACGTATTTCAATATTTTTTTAAAATGTTTTTTAATATGTATTTCAAAATATATATTTTTCCTCTTCCTCCAATTCTGTCTTTCAAGGCTTTCAAGTTGGAAAAAGTAGAAATGGGAAGAAAGTATTTTCCAGCATCTTCTTCTCTGAACTTTCTTGATATTGCTGAAATACATGTAAAAAAAGAAATATATTACTTATCTAATATTGAATGAAATAACATATACTTTAATTGATTATTAATCAACTGAACTTACCTTAAATCAAACGTCATTAAAGAAAGAACATTGTTCATTGCTTTAGAATCCAAAGAGCCTCCAAGGTAAAACTCTTTCGTTGGATTATCAAGGCAAAACTCGTTCTCTTGGTCATGGTTGCTCAAAAGGTCTTTAAACAAATCGATCATTTCACCCCAGGTTGTGGCAAAAGTTGTATTTTCATTTTGAATCTCAGATACAATTTCCTGTGAGAGAAAATAACAACGTATTAATTAATTATTTTTTACATGTAATACACAATTATTATATGTATATTAAAATAAAATATTACCTTCATTGATGAGAAATTTGAATCGAGTTTATCAAGGTGAAGGTTTAGCTCCACACAGCTAGAGTCTCCAAAACGAAACCAGTTTTCAAAGTCTCCAAGGTAAAACTCTTTTCCTAATTTTATGAAATTTAGTGAGTCTCCAAGGTAGGCTCCACAGTTAGAACCATCTAGGCAGACCTCATAATTTGTTTTTCCCAAATTTAGTGAGTCTCCAAGGTAGGCTCCACAGTTAGAACCATCTCGGCAGACCTCATAATTTGTTTTTCCCAAATTTAGTGAGTCTCCAAGGTAGGCTCCACAGTTAGAACCATCTCGGCAGACCTCATAATTTGTTTTTCTCAAATTTAGTGAGTCTCCAAGGTAGGCTCCACAGTTAGAACCATCTCGGCAGACCTCATAATTTGTTTTTCCCAAATTTAGTGAGTCTCCAAGGTATAACTCTTTGGCTGGGTCATCAAGGTAGAACTCATTCTGTGGGTCTTGGTTGTTCAAAAGGTCTTCAAACAAATCAATCATCATTTCACCCCAGGTTGTGGCAAAAGTAGTATTTTCATTTTGTATCTCAGATACAATTTCCTGTGAGAGAAAATAACAACGTATTAATTTAAGACAATATTATTATTTATATAAATCAAGCTCTATGAATATTAAAAGAAACTTTGCTGACTCTTACACGAGTCTTATCTTAAAAAAAAAAAAAAAAAAAAAAAATAATACAAAAAAAAAAAATACAAAAAAAAAAAAAATACAAAAAAAAAAAATACAAAAAAAAAATACAAAAAAAAAAAATACAAAAAAAAAAATATACAAAAAATAATAATAAATAAATAGAAAAAAATAAAAAATAAATAAATAAATAAATAAACTTACCTCCATTGATAAGAGGTTCGAGTCCAGTTCATCAATCTGAAGGTTGAGCTCCACACAGGTAGCTCCACTCCAAGGAATGTCAAAGTTATCCAACTCCTTTTCAGCATAGTAGTTCATTCTCAAGTGAAGCAGGAAGTGTGTTTGAAAAGGCCTGTGTGGTTAGTGCCTTTTATAAGAAAGACTGGGTGTGTCATTTCCTGTGGAAATTCCCTTGGGCAAGTGTGGGCAAGTCTGGGCAAGTCTGGGCAAGTCTGGGCATGTCTTAACTGGAAATGATGTAATGTCTCAACAGAAAATGATGTAATGTTTCAACAGAAAATGATGTAATGTTTCAACAGAAAATGATGTAATGTTTCAACAGAAAATGATGTAATGTTTCAACAGAAAATGATGTAATGTTTCAACAGAAAATGATGTAATGTCTTAACTAAAAATAATGTAATGCTGGAGAGTTTATAAAGTGGGTGGGCTTTAGTAAAACGTGGGCGGGGCCTACCAAAAGTGGGCGGAGCTTAACAAAAAGTGGGCGGAGCTTAACAAAAAGTGGGCGGGGCTTAGCAAAAAAAGTGGCGCGGAGCTTAACAAAAAGTGTGTGGCACAGGACCCGAACATAAATAATCAATGATCAATGAACAACAATGATCATTGATAGTAAGAGAAAAAGGCCCATAAGACCAAGGGGGTCAGGAATAGAGGTGTTAAGGGGAAATGAAGAAAAGTGATGGTGAGAGGGAAATTTACATGGAAGTGAGAATGATCATAGGTTCATAAGGCTAGAAGGATTATAGGTTCATAAAGGAAGAAAATCATAGGTTCATAAGGCGAGAAGGATCATAGGTTCATAAGGTGAGAAGGATTATAGGTTCATAGAGGGAGAAAGAGAGGTGTTTATGATTTTTTTTAAAGACAGGGGGGTAAATGACATTAGATAGGGATTTCCCATGTTAAACGGAGGTGTCCCAGAAGCAACATTTATCACCTACTTGTGTTGGTGCAGGAAACTACTTTTGCACTTGTATTAGTGTGGAAAAACCACTTTTCGCACTTGTGTTAATGTTGAAAAACCCCTTTTCGCACTTGTGTTAATGTTGAAAAACCACTTTTCGCACTTGTGTTGGTGCAGGAAACCACTTTTGCACTTGTATTAGTGTGGAAAAAACACTTTTTGCACTTGTGATAGTGTTGAAAAACCACATTTCGCACTTGTGTTAGTGTTGAAAAACCACTTTTCGCACTTGTGTTGGTGCAGGAAACCACTTTTGCACTTGTATTAGTGTGGAAAAACCACTTTTCACACTTGTGTTAGTGTTGAAAAACCACTTTTCGCACTTGTATTAGTGTGGAAAAAACACTTTTTGCACTTGTGATAGTGTTGAAAAACCACTTTTCGCACTTGTGTTAGTGTTGAAAAACCACTTTTCGCACCTGTGTTGGTGCAGGAAACCACTTTTGCACTTGTATTAGTGTGGAAAAAACACTTTTTGCACTTGTGATAGTGTTGAAAAACCACTTTTCGCACTTGTGTTAGTGTTGAAAAACCACTTTTCGCACTTGTGTTAGTGTTGAAAAACCACTTTTCGCACTTGTGTTAGTGTTGAAAAACCACTTTTCGCACTTGTGTTGGTGCAGGAAACCACTTTTGCACTTGTATTAGTGTGGAAAAAACACTTTTCGCACTTGTGTTAGTGTTGAAAACCCACTTTTCGCACTTGTGTTAGTGTTGAAAAACCACTTTTCGCACTTGTGTTGGTGCAGGAAACCACTTTTGCACTTGTATTAGTGTGGCAAAACCACTTTTCGCACTTGTGTTAGTGTTGAAAAACCACTTTTCACACTTTTGTTAGTGTTGAAAAACCACTTTTCGCACTTGTGTTGGTGCAGGAAACCACTTTTGCACTTGTATTAGTATGGAAAAAACACTTTTTACACTTGTGATAGTGTTGAAAAACCACTTTTCGCACTTGTGTTAGTGTTGAAAAACCACTTTTCGCACTTGTGTTAGTGTTGAAAAACCACTTTTCGCACTTGTGTTGGTGCAGGAAACCACTTTTGCACTTGTATTAGTGTGGAAAAAACACTTTTTGCACTTGTGATAGTGTTGAAAAACCACTTTTCGCACTTGTGTTAGTGTTGAAAAACCACTTTTAGCACTTGTGTTGGTGAAGGAAACCACTTTTGCACTTGTATTAGTGTGGAAAAACCACTTTTCGCACTTGTGTTAATGTTGAAAAACCCCTTTTCGCACTTGTGTTAATGTTGAAAAACCACTTTTCGCACTTGTGTTGGTGCAGGAAACCACTTTTGCACTTGTATTAGTGTGGAAAAAACACTTTTTGCACTTGTGATGGTGTTGAAAAACCACTTTTCGCACTTGTGTTAGTGTTGAAAAAATACATTTCGCACTTGTGTTTGTGTTGAAAAACCACTTTTCGCACTTGTGTTGGTGCAGGAAACCACTTTTACACTTGTATTAGTGTGGAAAAAACACTTTTTGCACTTGTGATAGTGTTGAAAAACCACTTTTCGCACTTGTGTTAGTGTTGAAAAACCACTTTTCGCACTTGTGTTCATGTTGAAAAACCACTTTTCGCACTTGTGTTGGTGCAGGAAACTACTTTTGCACTTGTATTAGTGTGGAAAAACCACTTTTCGCACTTGTGTTAATGTTGAAAAACCCCTTTTCGCACTTGTGTTAATGTTGAAAAACCACTTTTCGCACTTGTGTTGGTGCAGGAAACCACTTTTGCACTTGTATTAGTGTGGAAAAAACACTTTTTGCACTTGTGATAGTGTTGAAAAACCACATTTCGCACTTGTGTTAGTGTTGAAAAACCACTTTTCGCACTTGTGTTGGTGCAGGAAACCACTTTTGCACTTGTATTAGTGTGGAAAAACCACTTTTCACACTTGTGTTAGTGTTGAAAAACCACTTTTCGCACTTGTATTAGTGTGGAAAAAACACTTTTTGCACTTGTGATAGTGTTGAAAAACCACTTTTCGCACTTGTGTTAGTGTTGAAAAACCACTTTTCGCACCTGTGTTGGTGCAGGAAACCACTTTTGCACTTGTATTAGTGTGGAAAAAACACTTTTTGCACTTGTGATAGTGTTGAAAAACCACTTTTCGCACTTGTGTTAGTGTTGAAAAACCACTTTTCGCACTTGTGTTAGTGTTGAAAAACCACTTTTCGCACTTGTGTTAGTGTTGAAAAACCACTTTTCGCACTTGTGTTGGTGCAGGAAACCACTTTTGCACTTGTATTAGTGTGGAAAAAACACTTTTCGCACTTGTGTTAGTGTTGAAAACCCACTTTTCGCACTTGTGTTAGTGTTGAAAAACCACTTTTCGCACTTGTGTTGGTGCAGGAAACCACTTTTGCACTTGTATTAGTGTGGCAAAACCACTTTTCGCACTTGTGTTAGTGTTGAAAAACCACTTTTCACACTTTTGTTAGTGTTGAAAAACCACTTTTCGCACTTGTGTTGGTGCAGGAAACCACTTTTGCACTTGTATTAGTATGGAAAAAACACTTTTTACACTTGTGATAGTGTTGAAAAACCACTTTTCGCACTTGTGTTAGTGTTGAAAAACCACTTTTCGCACTTGTGTTAGTGTTGAAAAACCACTTTTCGCACTTGTGTTGGTGCAGGAAACCACTTTTGCACTTGTATTAGTGTGGAAAAAACACTTTTTGCACTTGTGATAGTGTTGAAAAACCACTTTTCGCACTTGTGTTAGTGTTGAAAAACCACTTTTAGCACTTGTGTTGGTGAAGGAAACCACTTTTGCACTTGTATTAGTGTGGAAAAACCACTTTTCGCATTTGTGTTAATGTTGAAAAACCCCTTTTCGCACTTGTGTTAATGTTGAAAAACCACTTTTCGCACTTGTGTTGGTGCAGGAAACCACTTTTGCACTTGTATTAGTGTGGAAAAAACACTTTTTGCACTTGTGATAGTGTTGAAAAACCACATTTCGCACTTGTGTTAGTGTTGAAAAACCACTTTTCGCACTTGTGTTGGTGCAGGAAACCACTTTTGCACTTGTATTAGTGTGGAAAAACCACTTTTCACACTTGTGTTAGTGTTGAAAAACCACTTTTCGCACTTGTATTAGTGTGGAAAAAACACTTTTTGCACTTGTGATAGTGTTGAAAAACCACTTTTCGCACTTGTGTTAGTGTTGAAAAACCACTTTCGCACCTGTGTTGGTGCAGGAAACCACTTTTGCACTTGTATTAGTGTGGAAAAACACTTTTTGCACTTGTGATAGTGTTGAAAAACCACTTTTCGCACTTGTGTTAGTGTTGAAAAACCACTTTTCGCACTTGTGTTAGTGTTGAAAAACCACTTTTCGCACTTGTGTTAGTGTTGAAAAACCACTTTTCGCACTTGTGTTGGTGCAGGAAACCACTTTTGCACTTGTATTAGTGTGGAAAAAACACTTTTCGCACTTGTGTTAGTGTTGAAAACCCACTTTTCGCACTTGTGTTAGTGTTGAAAAACCACTTTTCGCACTTGTGTTGGTGCAGGAAACCACTTTTGCACTTGTATTAGTGTGGCAAAACCACTTTTCGCACTTGTGTTAGTGTTGAAAAACCACTTTTCGCACTTGTGTTAGTGTTGAAAAACCACTTTTCGCACTTGTGTTGGTGCAGGAAACCACTTTTGCACTTGTATTAGTGTGGAAAAAACACTTTTTACACTTGTGATAGTGTTGAAAAACCACTTTTCGCACTTGTGTTAGTGTTGAAAAACCACTTTTCGCACTTGTGTTAGTGTTGAAAAACCACTTTTCGCACTTGTGTTGGTGCAGGAAACCACTTTTGCACTTGTATTAGTGTGGAAAAAACACTTTTTGCACTTGTGATAGTGTTGAAAAACCACTTTTCGCACTTGTGTTAGTGTTAAAAAACCACTTTTAGCACTTGTGTTGGTGAAGGAAACCACTTTTGCACTTGTATTAGTGTGGAAAAACCACTTTTCTCACTTGTGTTAGTGTTGAAAAACCACTTTTTGCACTTGTGTTAGTGTTGAAAAACCGCTTTTCGCACTTGTGTTGGTGCAGGAAACCACTTTTGCACTTGTATTAGTGTGGAAAAAACACTTTTTGCACTTGTGATGGTGTTGAAAAACCACTTTTCGCACTTGTGTTAGTGTTGAAAAAACACATTTCGCACTTGTGTTTGTGTTGAAAAACCACTTTTCGCACTTGTGTTGGTGCAGGAAACCACTTTTGCACTTGTATTAGTGTGGAAAAAACACTTTTTGCACTTGTGATAGTGTTGAAAAACCACTTTTCGCACTTGTGTTAGTGTTGAAAAACCACTTTTCGCACTTGTGTTCGTGTTGAAAAACCACTTTTCGCAGTTGTGTTGGTGCAGGAAACTACTTTTGCACTTGTATTAGTGTGAAAAAACCACTTTTCGCACTTGTGTTAATGTTGAAAAACCCCTTTTCGCACTTGTGTTAATGTTGAAAAACCACTTTTCGCACTTGTGTTGGTGCAGGAAACTACTTTTGCACTTGTATTAGTGTGGAAAAACCACTTTTCGCACTTGTGTTAGTGTTGAAAACCCACTTTTCGCACTTGTGTTAGTGTTGAAAAACCACTTTTCGCACTTGTGTTAGTGTTGAAAAACCACTTTTCGCACTTGTGTTAGTGTTGAAAAACCACTTTTCGCACTTGTGTTGGTGCAGGAAACCACTTTTGCACTTGTATTAGTGTGGAAAAAACACTTTTCGCACTTGTGTTAGTGTTGAAAACCCACTTTTCGCACTTGTGTTAGTGTTGAAAAACCACTTTTCGCACTTGTGTTGGTGCAGGAAACCACTTTTGCACTTGTATTAGTGTGGCAAAACCACTTTTCGCACTTGTGTTAGTGTTGAAAAACCACTTTTCGCACTTGTGTTAGTGTTGAAAAACCACTTTTCGCACTTGTGTTGGTGCAGGAAACCACTTTTGCACTTGTATTAGTGTGGAAAAAACACTTTTTACACTTGTGATAGTGTTGAAAAACCACTTTTCGCACTTGTGTTAGTGTTGAAAAACCACTTTTCGCACTTGTGTTAGTGTTGAAAAACCACTTTTCGCACTTGTGTTGGTGCAGGAAACCACTTTTGCACTTGTATTAGTGTGGAAAAAACACTTTTTGCACTTGTGATAGTGTTGAAAAACCACTTTTCGCACTTGTGTTAGTGTTGAAAAACCACTTTTAGCACTTGTGTTGGTGAAGGAAACCACTTTTGCACTTGTATTAGTGTGGAAAAACCACTTTTCTCACTTGTGTTAGTGTTGAAAAACCACTTTTTGCACTTGTGTTAGTGTTGAAAAACCGCTTTTCGCACTTGTGTTGGTGCAGGAAACCACTTTTGCACTTGTATTAGTGTGGAAAAAACACTTTTTGCACTTGTGATGGTGTTGAAAAACCACTTTTCGCACTTGTGTTAGTGTTGAAAAAACACATTTCGCACTTGTGTTTGTGTTGAAAAACCACTTTTCGCACTTGTGTTGGTGCAGGAAACCACTTTTGCACTTGTATTAGTGTGGAAAAAACACTTTTTGCACTTGTGATAGTGTTGAAAAACCACTTTTCGCACTTGTGTTAGTGTTGAAAAACCACTTTTCGCACTTGTGTTCGTGTTGAAAAACCACTTTTCGCACTTGTGTTGGTGCAGGAAACTACTTTTGCACTTGTATTAGTGTGAAAAAACCACTTTTCGCACTTGTGTTAATGTTGAAAAACCCCTTTTCGCACTTGTGTTAGTGTTGAAAAACCACTTTTAGCACTTGTGTTGGTGAAGGAAACCACTTTTGCACTTGTATTAGTGTGGAAAAACCACTTTTCTCACTTGTGTTAGTGTTGAAAAACCACTTTTTGCACTTGTGTTAGTGTTGAAAAACCGCTTTTCGCACTTGTGTTGGTGCAGGAAACCACTTTTGCACTTGTATTAGTGTGGAAAAAACACTTTTTGCACTTGTGATGGTGTTGAAAAACCACTTTTCGCACTTGTGTTAGTGTTGAAAAAATACATTTCGCACTTGTGTTTGTGTTGAAAAACCACTTTTCGCACTTGTGTTGGTGCAGGAAACCACTTTTACACTTGTATTAGTGTGGAAAAAACACTTTTTGCACTTGTGATAGTGTTGAAAAACCACTTTTCGCACTTGTGTTAGTGTTGAAAAACCACTTTTCGCACTTGTGTTCATGTTGAAAAACCACTTTTCGCACTTGTGTTGGTGCAGGAAACTACTTTTGCACTTGTATTAGTGTGGAAAAACCACTTTTCGCACTTGTGTTAATGTTGAAAAAACCCTTTTCGCACTTGTGTTAATGTTGAAAAACCACTTTTCGCACTTGTGTTGGTGCAGGAAACCACTTTTGCACTTGTA
The DNA here is from genome assembly GCF_964187855.1 of Myxine glutinosa. Taxonomy (NCBI): domain Eukaryota; kingdom Metazoa; phylum Chordata; class Myxini; order Myxiniformes; family Myxinidae; genus Myxine; species Myxine glutinosa. The sequence goes on along the minus strand of NW_027616424.1, from coordinate 148,339 downwards.
TTAGTGTGGAAAAAACACTTTTTGCACTTGTGATAGTGTTGAAAAACCACATTTCGCACTTGTGTTAGTGTTGAAAAACCACTTTTCGCACTTGTGTTGGTGCAGGAAACCACTTTTGCACTTGTATTAGTGTGGAAAAACCACTTTTCACACTTGTGTTAGTGTTGAAAAACCACTTTTCGTACTTGTATTAGTGTGGAAAAAACACTTTTTGCACTTGTGATAGTGTTGAAAAACCACTTTTCGCACTTGTGTTTGTGTTGAAAAACCACTTTTCGCACCTGTGTTGGTGCAGGAAACCACTTTTGCACTTGTATTAGTGTGGAAAAAACACTTTTTGCACTTGTGATAGTGTTGAAAAACCACTTTTCGCACTTGTGTTAGTGTTGAAAAACCACTTTTCGCACTTGTGTTAGTGTTGAAAAACCACTTTTCGCACTTGTGTTAGTGTTGAAAAACCACTTTTCGCACTTGTGTTGGTGCAGGAAACCACTTTTGCACTTGTATTAGTGTGGAAAAAACACTTTTCGCACTTGTGTTAGTGTTGAAAACCCACTTTTCGCACTTGTGTTAGTGTTGAAAAACCACTTTTCGCACTTGTGTTGGTGCAGGAAACCACTTTTGCACTTGTATTAGTGTGGCAAAACCACTTTTCGCACTTGTGTTAGTGTTGAAAAACCACTTTTCACACTTTTGTTAGTGTTGAAAAACCACTTTTCGCACTTGTGTTGGTGCAGGAAACCACTTTTGCACTTGTATTAGTATGGAAAAAACACTTTTTACACTTGTGATAGTGTTGAAAAACCACTTTTCGCACTTGTGTTAGTGTTGAAAAACCACTTTTCGCACTTGTGTTAGTGTTGAAAAACCACTTTTCGCACTTGTGTTGGTGCAGGAAACCACTTTTGCACTTGTATTAGTGTGGAAAAAACACTTTTTGCACTTGTGATAGTGTTGAAAAACCACTTTTCGCACTTGTGTTAGTGTTGAAAAACCACTTTTAGCACTTGTGTTGGTGAAGGAAACCACTTTTGCACTTGTATTAGTGTGGAAAAACCACTTTTCGCACTTGTGTTAATGTTGAAAAACCCCTTTTCGCACTTGTGTTAATGTTGAAAAACCACTTTTCGCACTTGTGTTGGTGCAGGAAACCACTTTTGCACTTGTATTAGTGTGGAAAAAACACTTTTTGCACTTGTGATGGTGTTGAAAAACCACTTTTCGCACTTGTGTTAGTGTTGAAAAAATACATTTCGCACTTGTGTTTGTGTTGAAAAACCACTTTTCGCACTTGTGTTGGTGCAGGAAACCACTTTTACACTTGTATTAGTGTGGAAAAAACACTTTTTGCACTTGTGATAGTGTTGAAAAACCACTTTTCGCACTTGTGTTAGTGTTGAAAAACCACTTTTCGCACTTGTGTTCATGTTGAAAAACCACTTTTCGCACTTGTGTTGGTGCAGGAAACTACTTTTGCACTTGTATTAGTGTGGAAAAACCACTTTTCACACTTGTGTTAATGTTGAAAAACCCCTTTTCGCACTTGTGTTAATGTTGAAAAACCACTTTTCGCACTTGTGTTGGTGCAGGAAACCACTTTTGCACTTGTATTAGTGTGGAAAAAACACTTTTTGCACTTGTGATAGTGCTGAAAAACCACATTTCGCACTTGTGTTAGTGTTGAAAAACCACTTTTCGCACTTGTGTTGGTGCAGGAAACCACTTTTGCACTTGTATTAGTGTGGAAAAACCACTTTTCACACTTGTGTTAGTGTTGAAAAACCACTTTTCGCACTTGTATTAGTGTGGAAAAAACACTTTTTGCACTTGTGATAGTGTTGAAAAACCACTTTTTGCACTTGTGTTAGTGTTGAAAAACCACTTTTCGCACCTGTGTTGGTGCAGGAAACCACTTTTGCACTTGTATTAGTGTGGAAAAAACACTTTTTGCACTTGTGATAGTGTTGAAAAACCACTTTTCGCACTTGTGTTAGTGTTGAAAAACCACTTTTCGCACTTGTGTTAGTGTTGAAAAACCACTTTTCGCACTTGTGTTAGTGTTGAAAAACCACTTTTCGCACTTGTGTTGGTGCAGGAAACCACTTTTGCACTTGTATTAGTGTGGAAAAAACACTTTTCGCACTTGTGTTAGTGTTGAAAACCCACTTTTCGCACTTGTGTTAGTGTTGAAAAACCACTTTTCGCACTTGTGTTGGTGCAGGAAACCACTTTTGCACTTGTATTAGTGTGGCAAAACCACTTTTCGCACTTGTGTTAGTGTTGAAAAACCACTTTTCACACTTTTGTTAGTGTTGAAAAACCACTTTTCGCACTTGTGTTGGTGCAGGAAACCACTTTTGCACTTGTATTAGTATGGAAAAAACACTTTTTACACTTGTGATAGTGTTGAAAAACCACTTTTCGCACTTGTGTTAGTGTTGAAAAACCACTTTTCGCACTTGTGTTAGTGTTGAAAAACCACTTTTCGCACTTGTGTTGGTGCAGGAAACCACTTTTGCACTTGTATTAGTGTGGAAAAAACACTTTTTGCACTTGTGATAGTGTTGAAAAACCACTTTTCGCACTTGTGTTAGTGTTGAAAAACCACTTTTAGCACAAGTGTTGGTGAAGGAAACCACTTTTGCACTTGTATTAGTGTGGAAAAACCACTTTTCGCATTTGTGTTAATGTTGAAAAACCCCTTTTCGCACTTGTGTTAATGTTGAAAAACCACTTTTCGCACTTGTGTTGGTGCAGGAAACCACTTTTGCACTTGTATTAGTGTGGAAAAAACACTTTTTGCACTTGTGATAGTGTTGAAAAACCACATTTCGCACTTGTGTTAGTGTTGAAAAACCACTTTTCGCACTTGTGTTGGTGCAGGAAACCACTTTTGCACTTGTATTAGTGTGGAAAAACCACTTTTCACACTTGTGTTAGTGTTGAAAAACCACTTTTCGCACTTGTATTAGTGTGGAAAAAACACTTTTTGCACTTGTGATAGTGTTGAAAAACCACTTTTCGCACTTGTGTTAGTGTTGAAAAACCACTTTCGCACCTGTGTTGGTGCAGGAAACCACTTTTGCACTTGTATTAGTGTGGAAAAAACACTTTTTGCACTTGTGATAGTGTTGAAAAACCACTTTTCGCACTTGTGTTAGTGTTGAAAAACCACTTTTCGCACTTGTGTTAGTGTTGAAAAACCACTTTTCGCACTTGTGTTAGTGTTGAAAAACCACTTTTCGCACTTGTGTTGGTGCAGGAAACCACTTTTGCACTTGTATTAGTGTGGAAAAAACACTTTTCGCACTTGTGTTAGTGTTGAAAACCCACTTTTCGCACTTGTGTTAGTGTTGAAAAACCACTTTTCGCACTTGTGTTGGTGCAGGAAACCACTTTTGCACTTGTATTAGTGTGGCAAAACCACTTTTCGCACTTGTGTTAGTGTTGAAAAACAACTTTTCGCACTTGTGTTAGTGTTGAAAAACCACTTTTCGCACTTGTGTTGGTGCAGGAAACCACTTTTGCACTTGTATTAGTGTGGAAAAAACACTTTTTACACTTGTGATAGTGTTGAAAAACCACTTTTCGCACTTGTGTTAGTGTTGAAAAACCACTTTTTGCACTTGTGTTAGTGTTGAAAAACCACTTTTCGCACTTGTGTTGGTGCAGGAAACCACTTTTGCACTTGTATTAGTGTGGAAAAAACACTTTTTGCACTTGTGATAGTGTTGAAAAACCACTTTTCGCACTTGTGTTAGTGTTGAAAAACCACTTTTAGCACTTGTGTTGGTGAAGGAAACCACTTTTGCACTTGTATTAGTGTGGAAAAACCACTTTTCTCACTTGTGTTAGTGTTGAAAAACCACTTTTTGCACTTGTGTTAGTGTTGAAAAACCGCTTTTCGCACTTGTGTTGGTGCAGGAAACCACTTTTGCACTTGTATTAGTGTGGAAAAAACACTTTTTGCACTTGTGATGGTGTTGAAAAACCACTTTTCGCACTTGTGTTAGTGTTGAAAAAACACATTTCGCACTTGTGTTTGTGTTGAAAAACCACTTTTCGCACTTGTGTTGGTGCAGGAAACCACTTTTGCACTTGTATTAGTGTGGAAAAAACACTTTTTGCACTTGTGATAGTGTTGAAAAACCACTTTTCGCACTTGTGTTAGTGTTGAAAAACCACTTTTCGCACTTGTGTTCGTGTTGAAAAACCACTTTTCGCACTTGTGTTGGTGCAGGAAACTACTTTTGCACTTGTATTAGTGTGAAAAAACCACTTTTCGCACTTGTGTTAATGTTGAAAAACCCCTTTTCGCACTTGTGTTAATGTTGAAAAACCACTTTTCGCACTTGTGTTGGTGCAGGAAACTACTTTTGCACTTGTATTAGTGTGGAAAAACCACTTTTCGCACTTGTGTTAGTGTTGAAAACCCACTTTTCGCACTTGTGTTAGTGTTGAAAAACCACTTTTCGCACTTGTGTTAGTGTTGAAAAACCACTTTTCGCACTTGTGTTAGTGTTGAAAAACCACTTTTCGCACTTGTGTTGGTGCAGGAAACCACTTTTGCACTTGTATTAGTGTGGAAAAAACACTTTTCGCACTTGTGTTAGTGTTGAAAACCCACTTTTCGCACTTGTGTTAGTGTTGAAAAACCACTTTTCGCACTTGTGTTGGTGCAGGAAACCACTTTTGCACTTGTATTAGTGTGGCAAAACCACTTTTCGCACTTGTGTTAGTGTTGAAAAACCACTTTTCGCACTTGTGTTAGTGTTGAAAAACCACTTTTCGCACTTGTGTTGGTGCAGGAAACCACTTTTGCACTTGTATTAGTGTGGAAAAAACACTTTTTACACTTGTGATAGTGTTGAAAAACCACTTTTCGCACTTGTGTTAGTGTTGAAAAACCACTTTTCGCACTTGTGTTAGTGCAGGAAACCACTTTTGCACTTGTATTAGCGTGGAAAAAACACTTTTTGCACTTGTGATAGTGTTGAAAAACCACTTTTCGCACTTGTGTTGGTGCAGGAAACCACTTTTGCACTTGTATTAGTGTGGAAAAAACACTTTTTGCACTTGTGATAGTGTTGAAAAACCACTTTTCGCACTTGTGTTAGTGTTGAAAAACCACTTTTAGCACTTGTGTTGGTGAAGGAAACCACTTTTGCACTTGTATTAGTGTGGAAAAACCACTTTTCTCACTTGTGTTAGTGTTGAAAAACCACTTTTTGCACTTGTGTTAGTGTTGAAAAACCGCTTTTCGCACTTGTGTTGGTGCAGGAAACCACTTTTGCACTTGTATTAGTGTGGAAAAAACACTTTTTGCACTTGTGATGGTGTTGAAAAACCACTTTTCGCACTTGTGTTAGTGTTGAAAAAACACATTTCGCACTTGTGTTTGTGTTGAAAAACCACTTTTCGCACTTGTGTTGGTGCAGGAAACCACTTTTGCACTTGTATTAGTGTGGAAAAAACACTTTTTGCACTTGTGATAGTGTTGAAAAACCACTTTTCGCACTTGTGTTAGTGTTGAAAAACCACTTTTAGCACTTGTGTTGGTGAAGGAAACCACTTTTGCACTTGTATTAGTGTGGAAAAACCACTTTTCGCACTTGTGTTAATGTTGAAAAACCCCTTTTCGCACTTGTGTTAATGTTGAAAAACCACTTTTCGCACTTGTGTTGGTGCAGGAAACCACTTTTGCACTTGTATTAGTGTGGAAAAAACACTTTTTGCACTTGTGATGGTGTTGAAAAACCACTTTTCGCACTTGTGTTAGTGTTGAAAAAATACATTTCGCACTTGTGTTTGTGTTGAAAAACCACTTTTCGCACTTGTGTTGGTGCAGGAAACCACTTTTACACTTGTATTAGTGTGGAAAAAACACTTTTTGCACTTGTGATAGTGTTGAAAAACCACTTTTCGCACTTGTGTTAGTGTTGAAAAACCACTTTTCGCACTTGTGTTCATGTTGAAAAACCACTTTTCGCACTTGTGTTGGTGCAGGAAACTACTTTTGCACTTGTATTAGTGTGGAAAAACCACTTTTCGCACTTGTGTTAATGTTGAAAAACCCCTTTTCGCACTTGTGTTAATGTTGAAAAACCACTTTTCGCACTTGTGTTGGTGCAGGAAACCACTTTTGCACTTGTATTAGTGTGGAAAAAACACTTTTTGCACTTGTGATAGTGTTGAAAAACCACATTTCGCACTTGTGTTAGTGTTGAAAAACCACTTTTCGCACTTGTGTTGGTGCAGGAAACCACTTTTGCACTTGTATTAGTGTGGAAAAACCACTTTTCACACTTGTGTTAGTGTTGAAAAACCACTTTTCGCACTTGTATTAGTGTGGAAAAAACACTTTTTGCACTTGTGATAGTGTTGAAAAACCACTTTTCGCACTTGTGTTAGTGTTGAAAAACCACTTTTCGCACCTGTGTTGGTGCAGGAAACCACTTTTGCACTTGTATTAGTGTGGAAAAAACACTTTTTGCACTTGTGATAGTGTTGAAAAACCACTTTTCGCACTTGTGTTAGTGTTGAAAAACCACTTTTCGCACTTGTGTTAGTGTTGAAAAACCACTTTTCGCACTTGTGTTAGTGTTGAAAAACCACTTTTCGCACTTGTGTTGGTGCAGGAAACCACTTTTGCACTTGTATTAGTGTGGAAAAAACACTTTTCGCACTTGTGTTAGTGTTGAAAACCCACTTTTCGCACTTGTGTTAGTGTTGAAAAACCACTTTTCGCACTTGTGTTGGTGCAGGAAACCACTTTTGCACTTGTATTAGTGTGGCAAAACCACTTTTCGCACTTGTGTTAGTGTTGAAAAACCACTTTTCACACTTTTGTTAGTGTTGAAAAACCACTTTTCGCACTTGTGTTGGTGCAGGAAACCACTTTTGCACTTGTATTAGTGTGGAAAAACCACTTTTCGCACTTGTGTTAATGTTGAAAAACCCCTTTTCGCACTTGTGTTAATGTTGAAAAACCACTTTTCGCACTTGTGTTGGTGCAGGAAACCACTTTTGCACTTGTATTAGTGTGGAAAAAACACTTTTTGCACTTGTGATGGTGTTGAAAAACCACTTTTCGCACTTGTGTTAGTGTTGAAAAAATACATTTCGCACTTGTGTTTGTGTTGAAAAACCACTTTTCGCACTTGTGTTGGTGCAGGAAACCACTTTTACACTTGTATTAGTGTGGAAAAAACACTTTTTGCACTTGTGATAGTGTTGAAAAACCACTTTTCGCACTTGTGTTAGTGTTGAAAAACCACTTTTCGCACTTGTGTTCATGTTGAAAAACCACTTTTCGCACTTGTGTTGGTGCAGGAAACTACTTTTGCACTTGTATTAGTGTGGAAAAACCACTTTTCGCACTTGTGTTAATGTTGAAAAACCCCTTTTCGCACTTGTGTTAATGTTGAAAAACCACTTTTCGCACTTGTGTTGGTGCAGGAAACCACTTTTGCACTTGTATTAGTGTGGAAAAAACACTTTTTGCACTTGTGATAGTGTTGAAAAACCACATTTCGCACTTGTGTTAGTGTTGAAAAACCACTTTTCGCACTTGTGTTGGTGCAGGAAACCACTTTTGCACTTGTATTAGTGTGGAAAAACCACTTTTCACACTTGTGTTAGTGTTGAAAAACCACTTTTCGCACTTGTATTAGTGTGGAAAAAACACTTTTTGCACTTGTGATAGTGTTGAAAAACCACTTTTCGCACTTGTGTTAGTGTTGAAAAACCACTTTTCGCACCTGTGTTGGTGCAGGAAACCACTTTTGCACTTGTATTAGTGTGGAAAAAACACTTTTTGCACTTGTGATAGTGTTGAAAAACCACTTTTCGCACTTGTGTTAGTGTTGAAAAACCACTTTTCGCACTTGTGTTAGTGTTGAAAAACCACTTTTCGCACTTGTGTTAGTGTTGAAAAACCACTTTTCGCACTTGTGTTGGTGCAGGAAACCACTTTTGCACTTGTATTAGTGTGGAAAAAACACTTTTCGCACTTGTGTTAGTGTTGAAAACCCACTTTTCGCACTTGTGTTAGTGTTGAAAAACCACTTTTCGCACTTGTGTTGGTGCAGGAAACCACTTTTGCACTTGTATTAGTGTGGCAAAACCACTTTTCGCACTTGTGTTAGTGTTGAAAAACCACTTTTCACACTTTTGTTAGTGTTGAAAAACCATTTTTCGCACTTGTGTTGGTGCAGGAAACCACTTTTGCACTTGTATTAGTATGGAAAAAACACTTTTTACACTTGTGATAGTGTTGAAAAACCACTTTTCGCACTTGTGTTAGTGTTGAAAAACCACTTTCGCACTTGTGTTAGTGTTGAAAAACCACTTTTCGCACTTGTGTTGGTGCAGGAAACCACTTTTGCACTTGTATTAGTGTGGAAAAAACACTTTTTGCACTTGTGATAGTGTTGAAAAACCACTTTTCGCACTTGTGTTAGTGTTGAAAAACCACTTTTAGCACTTGTGTTAGTGTTGAAAAACCACTTTTCGCACCTGTGTTGGTGCAGGAAACCACTTTTGCACTTGTATTAGTGTGGAAAAAACACTTTTTGCACTTGTGATAGTGTTGAAAAACCACTTTTCGCACTTGTGTTAGTGTTGAAAAACCACTTTTCGCACTTGTGTTAGTGTTTAAAAACCACTTTTCGCACTTGTGTTAGTGTTGAAAAACCACTTTTCGCACTTGTGTTGGTGCAGGAAACCACTTTTGCACTTGTATTAGTGTGGAAAAAACACTTTTCGCACTTGTGTTAGTGTTGAAAACCCACTTTTCGCACTTGTGTTAGTGTTGAAAAACCACTTTTCGCACTTGTGTTGGTGCAGGAAACCACTTTTGCACTTGTATTAGTGTGGCAAAACCACTTTTCGCACTTGTGTTAGTGTTGAAAAACCACTTTTCACACTTTTGTTAGTGTTGAAAAACCACTTTTCGCACTTGTGTTGGTGCAGGAAACCACTTTTGCACTTGTATTAGTATGGAAAAAACACTTTTTACACTTGTGATAGTGTTGAAAAACCACTTTTCGCACTTGTGTTAGTGTTGAAAAACCACTTTTCGCACTTGTGTTAGTGTTGAAAAACCACTTTTCGCACTTGTGTTGGTGCAGGAAACCACTTTTGCACTTGTATTAGTGTGGAAAAAACACTTTTTGCACTTGTGATAGTGTTGAAAAACCACTTTTCGCACTTGTGTTAGTGTTGAAAAACCACTTTTAGCACTTGTGTTGGTGAAGGAAACCACTTTTGCACTTGTATTAGTGTGGAAAAACCACTTTTCGCATTTGTGTTAATGTTGAAAAACCCCTTTTCGCACTTGTGTTAATGTTGAAAAACCACTTTTCGCACTTGTGTTGGTGCAGGAAACCACTTTTGCACTTGTATTAGTGTGGAAAAAACACTTTTTGCACTTGTGATAGTGTTGAAAAACCACATTTCACACTTGTGTTAGTGTTGAAAAACCACTTTTCGCACTTGTGTTGGTGCAGGAAACCACTTTTGCACTTGTATTAGTGTGGAAAAACCACTTTTCACACTTGTGTTAGTGTTGAAAAACCACTTTTCGCACTTGTATTAGTGTGGAAAAAACACTTTTTGCACTTGTGATAGTGTTGAAAAACCACTTTTCGCACTTGTGTTAGTGTTGAAAAACCACTTTCGCACCTGTGTTGGTGCAGGAAACCACTTTTGCACTTGTATTAGTGTGGAAAAAACACTTTTTGCACTTGTGATAGTGTTGAAAAACCACTTTTCGCACTTGTGTTAGTGTTGAAAAACCACTTTTCGCACTTGTGTTAGTGTTGAAAAACCACTTTTCGCACTTGTGTTAGTGTTGAAAAACCACTTTTCGCACTTGTGTTGGTGCAGGAAACCACTTTTGCACTTGTATTAGTGTGGAAAAAACACTTTTCGCACTTGTGTTAGTGTTGAAAACCCACTTTTCGCACTTGTGTTAGTGTTGAAAAACCACTTTTCGCACTTGTGTTGGTGCAGGAAACCACTTTTGCACTTGTATTAGTGTGGCAAAACCACTTTTCGCACTTGTGTTAGTGTTGAAAAACCACTTTTCGCACTTGTGTTAGTGTTGAAAAACCACTTTTCGCACTTGTGTTGGTGCAGGAAACCACTTTTGCACTTGTATTAGTGTGGAAAAAACACTTTTTACACTTGTGATAGTGTTGAAAAACCACTTTTCGCACTTGTGTTAGTGTTGAAAAACCACTTTTCGCACTTGTGTTAGTGTTGAAAAACCACTTTTCGCACTTGTGTTGGTGCAGGAAACCACTTTTGCACTTGTATTAGTGTGGAAAAAACACTTTTTGCACTTGTGATAGTGTTGAAAAACCACTTTTCGCACTTGTGTTAGTGTTGAAAAACCACTTTTAGCACTTGTGTTGGTGAAGGAAACCACTTTTGCACTTGTATTAGTGTGGAAAAACCACTTTTCTCACTTGTGTTAGTGTTGAAAAACCACTTTTTGCACTTGTGTTAGTGTTGAAAAACCGCTTTTCGCACTTGTGTTGGTGCAGGAAACCACTTTTGCACTTGTATTAGTGTGGAAAAAACACTTTTTGCACTTGTGATGGTGTTGAAAAACCACTTTTCGCACTTGTGTTAGTGTTGAAAAAACACATTTCGCACTTGTGTTTGTGTTGAAAAACCACTTTTCGCACTTGTGTTGGTGCAGGAAACCACTTTTGCACTTGTATTAGTGTGGAAAAAACACTTTTTGCACTTGTGATAGTGTTGAAAAACCACTTTTCGCACTTGTGTTAGTGTTGAAAAACCACTTTTCGCACTTGTGTTCGTGTTGAAAAACCACTTTTCGCACTTGTGTTGGTGCAGGAAACTACTTTTGCACTTGTATTAGTGTGAAAAAACCACTTTTCGCACTTGTGTTAATGTTGAAAAACCCCTTTTCGCACTTGTGTTAATGTTGAAAAACCACTTTTCGCACTTGTGTTGGTGCAGGAAACTACTTTTGCACTTGTATTAGTGTGGAAAAACCACTTTTCGCACTTGTGTTAGTGTTGAAAACCCACTTTTCGCACTTGTGTTAGTGTTGAAAAACCACTTTTCGCACTTGTGTTAGTGTTGAAAAACCACTTTTCGCACTTGTGTTAGTGTTGAAAAACCACTTTTCGCACTTGTGTTGGTGCAGGAAACCACTTTTGCACTTGTATTAGTGTGGAAAAAACACTTTTCGCACTTGTGTTAGTGTTGAAAACCCACTTTTCGCACTTGTGTTAGTGTTGAAAAACCACTTTTCGCACTTGTGTTGGTGCAGGAAACCACTTTTGCACTTGTATTAGTGTGGCAAAACCACTTTTCGCACTTGTGTTAGTGTTGAAAAACCACTTTTCGCACTTGTGTTAGTGTTGAAAAACCACTTTTCGCACTTGTGTTGGTGCAGGAAACCACTTTTGCACTTGTATTAGTGTGGAAAAAACACTTTTTACACTTGTGATAGTGTTGAAAAACCACTTTTCGCACTTGTGTTAGTGTTGAAAAACCACTTTTCGCACTTGTGTTAGTGTTGAAAAACCACTTTTCGCACTTGTGTTGGTGCAGGAAACCACTTTTGCACTTGTATTAGTGTGGAAAAAACACTTTTTGCACTTGTGATAGTGTTGAAAAACCACTTTTCGCACTTGTGTTAGTGTTGAAAAACCACTTTTAGCACTTGTGTTGGTGAAGGAAACCACTTTTGCACTTGTATTAGTGTGGAAAAACCACTTTTCTCACTTGTGTTAGTGTTGAAAAACCACTTTTTGCACTTGTGTTAGTGTTGAAAAACCGCTTTTCGCACTTGTGTTGGTGCAGGAAACCACTTTTGCACTTGTATTAGTGTGGAAAAAACACTTTTTGCACTTGTGATGGTGTTGAAAAACCACTTTTCGCACTTGTGTTAGTGTTGAAAAAACACATTTCGCACTTGTGTTTGTGTTGAAAAACAACTTTTCGCACTTGTGTTGGTGCAGGAAACCACTTTTGCACTTGTATTAGTGTGGAAAAAACACTTTTTGCACTTGTGATAGTGTTGAAAAACCACTTTTCGCACTTGTGTTAGTGTTGAAAAACCACTTTTCGCACTTGTGTTCGTGTTGAAAAACCACTTTTCGCACTTGTGTTGGTGCAGGAAACTACTTTTGCACTTGTATTAGTGTGAAAAAACCACTTTTCGCACTTGTGTTAATGTTGAAAAACCCCTTTTCGCACTTGTGTTAATGTTGAAAAACCACTTTTCGCACTTGTGTTGGTGCAGGAAACTACTTTTGCACTTGTATTAGTGTGGAAAAACCACTTTTCGCACTTGTGTTAGTGTTGAAAACCCACTTTTCGCACTTGTGTTAGTGTTGAAAAACCACTTTTCGCACTTGTGTTGGTGCAGGAAACCACTTTTGCACTTGTATTAGTGTGGCAAAACCACTTTTCGCACTTGTGTTAGTGTTGAAAAACCACTTTTCGCACTTGTGTTAGTGTTGAAAAACCACTTTTCGCACTTGTGTTGGTGCAGGAAACCACTTTTGCACTTGTATTAGTGTGGAAAAAACACTTTTTACACTTGTGATAGTGTTGAAAAACCACTTTTCGCACTTGTGTTAGTGTTGAAAAACCACTTTTCGCACTTGTGTTAGTGTTGAAAAACCACTTTTCGCACTTGTGTTGGTGCAGGAAACCACTTTTGCACTTGTATTAGTGTGGAAAAAACACTTTTTGCACTTGTGATAGTGTTGAAAAACCACTTTTCGCACTTGTGTTGGTGCAGGAAACCACTTTTGCACTTGTATTAGTGTGGAAAAAACACTTTTTGCACTTGTGATAGTGTTGAAAAACCACATTTCGCACTTGTGTTAGTGTTGAAAAACCACTTTTCGCACTTGTGTTGGTGCAGGAAACCACTTTTGCACTTGTATTAGTGTGGAAAAACCACTTTTCACACTTGTGTTAGTGTTGAAAAACCACTTTTCGCACTTGTATTAGTGTGGAAAAAACACTTTTTGCACTTGTGATAGTGTTGAAAAACCACTTTTCGCACTTGTGTTAGTGTTGAAAAACCACTTTTCGCACCTGTGTTGGTGCAGGAAACCACTTTTGCACTTGTATTAGTGTGGAAAAAACACTTTTTGCACTTGTGATAGTGTTGAAAAACCACTTTTCGCACTTGTGTTAGTGTTGAAAAACCACTTTTCGCACTTGTGTTAGTGTTGAAAAACCACTTTTCGCACTTGTGTTAGTGTTGAAAAACCACTTTTCGCACTTGTGTTGGTGCAGGAAACCACTTTTGCACTTGTATTAGTGTGGAAAAAACACTTTTCGCACTTGTGTTAGTGTTGAAAACCCACTTTTCGCACTTGTGTTAGTGTTGAAAAACCACTTTTCGCACTTGTGTTGGTGCAGGAAACCACTTTTACACTTGTATTAGTGTGGCAAAACCACTTTTCGCACTTGTGTTAGTGTTGAAAAACCACTTTTCACACTTGTGTTAGTGTTGAAAAACCACTTTTCGCACTTGTGTTGGTGCAGGAAACCACTTTTGCACTTGTATTAGTATGGAAAAAACACTTTTTACACTTGTGATAGTGTTGAAAAACCACTTTTCGCACTTGTGTTAGTGTTGAAAAACCACTTTTCGCACTTGTGTTAGTGTTGAAAAACCACTTTTCGCACTTGTGTTGGTGCAGGAAACCACTTTTGCACTTGTATTAGTGTGGAAAAAACACTTTTTGCACTTGTGATAGTGTTGAAAAACCACTTTTCGCACTTGTGTTAGTGTTGAAAAACCACTTTTAGCACTTGTGTTGGTGAAGGAAACCACTTTTGCACTTGTATTAGTGTGGAAAAACCACTTTTCTCACTTGTGTTAGTGTTGAAAAACCACTTTTTGCACTTGTGTTAGTGTTGAAAAACCGCTTTTCGCACTTGTGTTGGTGCAGGAAACCACTTTTGCACTTGTATTAGTGTGGAAAAAACACTTTTTGCACTTGTGATGGTGTTGAAAAACCACTTTTCGCACTTGTGTTAGTGTTGAAAAAATACATTTCGCACTTGTGTTTGTGTTGAAAAACCACTTTTCGCACTTGTGTTGGTGCAGGAAACCACTTTTGCACTTGTATTAGTGTGGAAAAAACACTTTTTGCACTTGTGATAGTGTTGAAAAACCACTTTTCGCACTTGTGTTAGTGTTGAAAAACCACTTTTCGCACTTGTGTTCATGTTGAAAAACCACTTTTCGCACTTGTGTTGGTGCAGGAAACTACTTTTGCACTTGTATTAGTGTGGAAAAACCACTTTTCGCACTTGTGTTAATGTTGAAAAACCCCTTTTCGCACTTGTGTTAATGTTGAAAAACCACTTTTCGCACTTGTGTTGGTGCAGGAAACCACTTTTGCACTTGTATTAGTGTGGAAAAAACACTTTTTGCACTTGTGATAGTGTTGAAAAACCACATTTCGCACTTGTGTTAGTGTTGAAAAACCACTTTTCGCACTTGTGTTGGTGCAGGAAACCACTTTTGCACTTGTATTAGTGTGGAAAAACCACTTTTCACACTTGTGTTAGTGTTGAAAAACCACTTTTCGCACTTGTATTAGTGTGGAAAAAACACTTTTTGCACTTGTGATAGTGTTGAAAAACCACTTTTCGCACCTGTGTTAGTGTTGAAAAACCACTTTTCGCACCTGTGTTGGTGCAGGAAACCACTTTTGCACTTGTATTAGTGTGGAAAAAACACTTTTTGCACTTGTGATAGTGTTGAAAAACCACTTTTCGCACTTGTGTTAGTGTTGAAAAACCACTTTTCGCACTTGTGTTAGTGTTGAAAAACCACTTTTCGCACTTGTGTTAGTGTTGAAAAACCACTTTTCGCACTTGTGTTGGTGCAGGAAACCACTTTTGCACTTGTATTAGTGTGGAAAAAACACTTTTCGCACTTGTGTTAGTGTTGAAAACCCACTTTTCGCACTTGTGTTAGTGTTGAAAAACCACATTTCGCACTTGTGTTGGTGCAGGAAACCACTTTTGCACTTGTATTAGTGTGGCAAAACCACTTTTCGCACTTGTGTTAGTGTTGAAAAACCTCTTTTCACACTTTTGTTAGTGTTGAAAAACCACTTTTCGCACTTGTGTTGGTGCAGGAAACCACTTTTGCACTTGTATTAGTATGGAAAAAACACTTTTTACACTTGTGATAGTGTTGAAAAACCACTTTTCGCACTTGTGTTAGTGTTGAAAAACCACTTTTCGCACTTGTGTTGGTGCAGGAAACCACTTTTGCACTTGTATTAGTGTGGAAAAAACACTTTTTGCACTTGTGATAGTGTTGAAAAACCACTTTTCGCACTTGTGTTAGTGTTGAAAAACCACTTTTCGCACTTGTGTTAGTGTTGAAAAACCACTTTTCGCACTTGTGTTAGTGTTGAAAAACCACTTTTCGCACTTGTGTTAGTGTTGAAAAACCACTTTTCGCACTTGTGTTGGTGCAGGAAACTACTTTTGCACTTGTATTAGTGTGGAAAAACCACTTTTCGCACTTGTGTTAGTGTTGAAAACCCACTTTTCGCACTTGTGTTAGTGTTGAAAAACCACTTTTCGCACTTGTGTTAGTGTTGAAAAACCACTTTTCGCACTTGTGTTAGTGTTGAAAAACCACTTTTCGCACTTGTGTTGGTGCAGGAAACCACTTTTGCACTTGTATTAGTGTGGAAAAAACACTTTTCGCACTTGTGTTAGTGTTGAAAACCCACTTTTCGCACTTGTGTTAGTGTTGAAAAACCACTTTTCGCACTTGTGTTGGTGCAGGAAACCACTTTTGCACTTGTATTAGTGTGGCAAAACCACTTTTCGCACTTGTGTTAGTGTTGAAAAACCACTTTTCGCACTTGTGTTAGTGTTGAAAAACCACTTTTCGCACTTGTGTTGGTGCAGGAAACCACTTTTGCACTTGTATTAGTGTGGAAAAAACACTTTTTACACTTGTGATAGTGTTGAAAAACCACTTTTCGCACTTGTGTTAGTGTTGAAAAACCACTTTTCGCACTTGTGTTAGTGTTGAAAAACCACTTTTCGCACTTGTGTTGGTGCAGGAAACCACTTTTGCACTTGTATTAGTGTGGAAAAAACACTTTTTGCACTTGTGATAGTGTTGAAAAACCACTTTTCGCACTTGTGTTAGTGTTGAAAAACCACTTTTAGCACTTGTGTTGGTGAAGGAAACCACTTTTGCACTTGTATTAGTGTGGAAAAACCACTTTTCTCACTTGTGTTAGTGTTGAAAAACCACTTTTTGCACTTGTGTTAGTGTTGAAAAACCGCTTTTCGCACTTGTGTTGGTGCAGGAAACCACTTTTGCACTTGTATTAGTGTGGAAAAAACACTTTTTGCACTTGTGATGGTGTTGAAAAACCACTTTTCGCACTTGTGTTAGTGTTGAAAAAACACATTTCGCACTTGTGTTTGTGTTGAAAAACCAATTTTCGCACTTGTGTTGGTGCAGGAAACTACTTTTGCACTTGTATTAGTGTGAAAAAACCACTTTTCGCACTTGTGTTAATGTTGAAAAACCCCTTTTCGCACTTGTGTTAATGTTGAAAAACCACTTTTCGCACTTGTGTTGGTGCAGGAAACTACTTTTGCACTTGTATTAGTGTGGAAAAACCACTTTTCGCACTTGTGTTAGTGTTGAAAACCCACTTTTCGCACTTGTGTTAGTGTTGAAAAACCACTTTTCGCACTTGTGTTAGTGTTGAAAAACCACTTTTCGCACTTGTGTTAGTGTTGAAAAACCACTTTTCGCACTTGTGTTGGTGCAGGAAACCACTTTTGCACTTGTATTAGTGTGGAAAAAACACTTTTCGCACTTGTGTTAGTGTTGAAAACCCACTTTTCGCACTTGTGTTAGTGTTGAAAAACCACTTTTCGCACTTGTGTTGGTGCAGGAAACCACTTTTGCACTTGTATTAGTGTGGCAAAACCACTTTTCGCACTTGTGTTAGTGTTGAAAAACCACTTTTCGCACTTGTGTTAGTGTTGAAAAACCACTTTTCGCACTTGTGTTGGTGCAGGAAACCACTTTTGCACTTGTATTAGTGTGGAAAAAACACTTTTTACACTTGTGATAGTGTTGAAAAACCACTTTTCGCACTTGTGTTAGTGTTGAAAAACCACTTTTCGCACTTGTGTTAGTGTTGAAAAACCACTTTTCGCACTTGTGTTGGTGCAGGAAACCACTTTTGCACTTGTATTAGTGTGGAAAAAACACTTTTTGCACTTGTGATAGTGTTGAAAAACCACTTTTCGCACTTGTGTTAGTGTTGAAAAACCACTTTTAGCACTTGTGTTGGTGAAGGAAACCACTTTTGCACTTGTATTAGTGTGGAAAAACCACTTTTCTCACTTGTGTTAGTGTTGAAAAACCACTTTTTGCACTTGTGCTAGTGTTGAAAAACCGCTTTTCGCAATTGTGTTGGTGCAGGAAACCACTTTTGCACTTGTATTAGTGTGGAAAAAACACTTTTTGCACTTGTGATGGTGTTGAAAAACCACTTTTCGCACTTGTGTTAGTGTTGAAAAAACACATTTCGCACTTGTGTTTGTGTTGAAAAACCACTTTTCGCACTTGTGTTGGTGCAGGAAACCACTTTTGCACTTGTATTAGTGTGGAAAAAACACTTTTTGCACTTGTGATAGTGTTGAAAAACCACTTTTCGCACTTGTGTTAGTGTTGAAAAACCACTTTTCGCACTTGTGTTCATGTTGAAAAACCACTTTTCGCACTTGTGTTGGTGCAGGAAACTACTTTTGCACTTGTATTAGTGTGAAAAAACCACTTTTCGCACTTGTGTTAATGTTGAAAAACCCCTTTTCGCACTTGTGTTAATGTTGAAAAACCACTTTTCGCACTTGTGTTGGTGCAGGAAACTACTTTTGCACTTGTATTAGTGTGGAAAAACCACTTTTCGCACTTGTGTTAGTGTTGAAAACCCACTTTTCGCACTTGTGTTAGTGTTGAAAAACCACTTTTCGCACTTGTGTTGGTGCAGGAAACCACTTTTGCACTTGTATTAGTGTGGCAAAACCACTTTTCGCACTTGTGTTAGTGTTGAAAAACCACTTTTCGCACTTGTGTTAGTGTTGAAAAACCACTTTTCGCACTTGTGTTGGTGCAGGAAACCACTTTTGCACTTGTATTAGTGTGGAAAAAACACTTTTTACACTTGTGATAGTGTTGAAAAACCACTTTTCGCACTTGTGTTAGTGTTGAAAAACCACTTTTCGCACTTGTGTTAGTGTTGAAAAACCACTTTTCGCACTTGTGTTGGTGCAGGAAACCACTTTTGCACTTGTATTAGTGTGGAAAAAACACTTTTTGCACTTGTGATAGTGTTGAAAAACCACTTTTCGCACTTGTGTTGGTGCAGGAAACCACTTTTGCACTTGTATTAGTGTGGAAAAAACACTTTTTGCACTTGTGATAGTGTTGAAAAACCACATTTCGCACTTGTGTTAGTGTTGAAAAACCACTTTTCGCACTTGTGTTGGTGCAGGAAACCACTTTTGCACTTGTATTAGTGTGGAAAAACCACTTTTCACACTTGTGTTAGTGTTGAAAAACCACTTTTCGCACTTGTATTAGTGTGGAAAAAACACTTTTTGCACTTGTGATAGTGTTGAAAAACCACTTTTCGCACTTGTGTTAGTGTTGAAAAACCACTTTTCGCACCTGTGTTGGTGCAGGAAACCACTTTTGCACTTGTATTAGTGTGGAAAAAACACTTTTTGCACTTGTGATAGTGTTGAAAAACCACTTTTCGCACTTGTGTTAGTGTTGAAAAACCACTTTTCGCACTTGTGTTAGTGTTGAAAAACCACTTTTCGCACTTGTGTTAGTGTTGAAAAACCACTTTTCGCACTTGTGTTGGTGCAGGAAACCACTTTTGCACTTGTATTAGTGTGGAAAAAACACTTTTCGCACTTGTGTTAGTGTTGAAAACCCACTTTTCGCACTTGTGTTAGTGTTGAAAAACCACTTTTCGCACTTGTGTTGGTGCAGGAAACCACTTTTGCACTTGTATTAGTGTGGCAAAACCACTTTTCGCACTTGTGTTAGTGTTGAAAAACCACTTTTCACACTTGTGTTAGTGTTGAAAAACCACTTTTCGCACTTGTGTTGATGCAGGAAACCACTTTTGCACTTGTATTAGTATGGAAAAAACACTTTTTACACTTGTGATAGTGTTGAAAAACCACTTTTCACACTTGTGTTAGTGTTGAAAAACCACTTTTCGCACTTGTGTTAGTGTTGAAAAACCACTTTTCGCACTTGTGTTGGTGCAGGAAACCACTTTTGCACTTGTATTAGTGTGGAAAAAACACTTTTTGCACTTGTGATAGTGTTGAAAAACCACTTTTCGCACTTGTGTTAGTGTTGAAAAACCACTTTTAGCACTTGTGTTGGTGAAGGAAACCACTTTTGCACTTGTATTAGTGTGGAAAAACCACTTTTCTCACTTGTGTTAGTGTTGAAAAACCACTTTTTGCACTTGTGTTAGTGTTGAAAAACCGCTTTTCGCACTTGTGTTGGTGCAGGAAACCACTTTTGCACTTGTATTAGTGTGGAAAAAACACTTTTTGCACTTGTGATGGTGTTGAAAAACCACTTTTCGCACTTGTGTTAGTGTTGAAAAAATACATTTCGCACTTGTGTTTGTGTTGAAAAACCACTTTTCGCACTTGTGTTGGTGCAGGAAACCACTTTTGCACTTGTATTAGTGTGGAAAAAACACTTTTTGCACTTGTGATAGTGTTGAAAAACCACTTTTCGCACTTGTGTTAGTGTTGAAAAACCACTTTTCGCACTTGTGTTCATGTTGAAAAACCACTTTCGCACTTGTGTTGGTGCAGGAAACTACTTTTGCACTTGTATTAGTGTGGAAAAACCACTTTTCGCACTTGTGTTAATGTTGAAAAACCCCTTTTCGCACTTGTGTTAATGTTGAAAAACCACTTTTCGCACTTGTGTTGGTGCAGGAAACCACTTTTGCACTTGTATTAGTGTGGAAAAAACACTTTTTGCACTTGTGATAGTGTTGAAAAACCACATTTCGCACTTGTGTTAGTGTTGAAAAACCACTTTTCGCACTTGTGTTGGTGCAGGAAACCACTTTTGCACTTGTATTAGTGTGGAAAAACCACTTTTCACACTTGTGTTAGTGTTGAAAAACCACTTTTCGCACTTGTATTAGTGTGGAAAAAACACTTTTTGCACTTGTGATAGTGTTGAAAAACCACTTTTCGCACCTGTGTTAGTGTTGAAAAACCACTTTTCGCACCTGTGTTGGTGCAGGAAACCACTTTTGCACTTGTATTAGTGTGGAAAAAACACTTTTTGCACTTGTGATAGTGTTGAAAAACCACTTTTCGCACTTGTGTTAGTGTTGAAAAACCACTTTTCGCACTTGTGTTAGTGTTGAAAAACCACTTTTCGCACTTGTGTTAGTGTTGAAAAACCACTTTTCGCACTTGTGTTGGTGCAGGAAACCACTTTTGCACTTGTATTAGTGTGGAAAAAACACTTTTCGCACTTGTGTTAGTGTTGAAAACCCACTTTTCGCACTTGTGTTAGTGTTGAAAAACCACATTTCGCACTTGTGTTGGTGCAGGAAACCACTTTTGCACTTGTATTAGTGTGGCAAAACCACTTTTCGCACTTGTGTTAGTGTTGAAAAACCTCTTTTCACACTTTTGTTAGTGTTGAAAAACCACTTTTCGCACTTGTGTTGGTGCAGGAAACCACTTTTGCACTTGTATTAGTATGGAAAAAACACTTTTTACACTTGTGATAGTGTTGAAAAACCACTTTTCGCACTTGTGTTAGTGTTGAAAAACCACTTTTCGCACTTGTGTTGGTGCAGGAAACCACTTTTGCACTTGTATTAGTGTGGAAAAAACACTTTTTGCACTTGTGATAGTGTTGAAAAACCACTTTTCGCACTTGTGTTAGTGTTGAAAAACCACTTTTCGCACTTGTGTTAGTGTTGAAAAACCACTTTTCGCACTTGTGTTCGTGTTGAAAAACCACTTTTCGCACTTGTGTTGGTGCAGGAAACTACTTTTGCACTTGTATTAGTGTGGAAAAACCACTTTTCGCACTTGTGTTAATGTTGAAAAACCCCTTTTCGCACTTGTGTTAATGTTGAAAAACCACTTTTCGCACTTGTGTTGGTGCAGGAAACCACTTTTGCACTTGTATTAGTGTGGAAAAAACACTTTTTGCACTTGTGATAGTGTTGAAAAACCACATTTCGCACTTGTGTTAGTGTTGAAAAACCACTTTTCGCACTTGTGTTGGTGCAGGAAACCACTTTTGCACTTGTATTAGTGTGGAAAAACCACTTTTCACACTTGTGTTAGTGTTGAAAAACCACTTTTCGCACTTGTATTAGTGTGGAAAAAACACTTTTTGCACTTGTGATAGTGTTGAAAAACCACTTTTCGCACTTGTGTTAGTGTTGAAAAACCACTTTCGCACCTGTGTTGGTGCAGGAAACCACTTTTGCACTTGTATTAGTGTGGAAAAAACACTTTTTGCACTTGTGATAGTGTTGAAAAACCACTTTTCGCACTTGTGTTAGTGTTGAAAAACCACTTTTCGCACTTGTGTTAGTGTTGAAAAACCACTTTTCGCACTTGTGTTAGTGTTGAAAAACCACTTTTCGCACTTGTGTTGGTGCAGAAAACCACTTTTGCACTTGTATTAGTGTGGAAAAAACACTTTTCGCACTTGTGTTAGTGTTGAAAACCCACTTTTCGCACTTGTGTTAGTGTTGAAAAACCACTTTTTGCACTTGTGTTGGTGCAGGAAACCACTTTTGCACTTGTATTAGTGTGGAAAAACCACTTTTCACACTTGTGTTAGTGTTGAAAAACCACTTTTCGCACTTGTATTAGTGTGGAAAAAACACTTTTTGCACTTGTGATAGTGTTGAAAAACCACTTTTCGCACTTGTGTTAGTGTTGAAAAACCACTTTCGCACCTGTGTTGGTGCAGGAAACCACTTTTGCACTTGTATTAGTGTGGAAAAAACACTTTTTGCACTTGTGATAGTGTTGAAAAACCACTTTTCGCACTTGTGTTAGTGTTGAAAAACCACTTTTCGCACTTGTGTTAGTGTTGAAAAACCACTTTTCGCACTTGTGTTAGTGTTGAAAAACCACTTTTCGCACTTGTGTTGGTGCAGGAAACCACTTTTGCACTTGTATTAGTGTGGAAAAAACACTTTTCGCACTTGTGTTAGTGTTGAAAACCCACTTTTCGCACTTGTGTTAGTGTTGAAAAACCACTTTTCGCACTTGTGTTGGTGCAGGAAACCACTTTTACACTTGTATTAGTGTGGCAAAACCACTTTTCGCACTTGTGTTAGTGTTGAAAAACCACTTTTCACACTTGTGTTAGTGTTGAAAAACCACTTTTCGCACTTGTGTTGGTGCAGGAAACCACTTTTGCACTTGTATTAGTATGGAAAAAACACTTTTTACACTTGTGATAGTGTTGAAAAACCACTTTTCGCACTTGTGTTAGTGTTGAAAAACCACTTTTCGCACTTGTGTTAGTGTTGAAAAACCACTTTTCGCACTTGTGTTGGTGCAGGAAACCACTTTTGCACTTGTATTAGTGTGGAAAAAACACTTTTTGCACTTGTGATAGTGTTGAAAAACCACTTTTCGCACTTGTGTTAGTGTTGAAAAACCACTTTTAGCACTTGTGTTGGTGAAGGAAACCACTTTTGCACTTGTATTAGTGTGGAAAAACCACTTTTCTCACTTGTGTTAGTGTTGAAAAACCACTTTTTGCACTTGTGTTAGTGTTGAAAAACCGCTTTTCGCACTTGTGTTGGTGCAGGAAACCACTTTTGCACTTGTATTAGTGTGGAAAAAACACTTTTTGCACTTGTGATGGTGTTGAAAAACCACTTTTCGCACTTGTGTTAGTGTTGAAAAAATACATTTCGCACTTGTGTTTGTGTTGAAAAACCACTTTTCGCACTTGTGTTGGTGCAGGAAACCACTTTTGCACTTGTATTAGTGTGGAAAAAACACTTTTTGCACTTGTGATAGTGTTGAAAAACCACTTTTCGCACTTGTGTTAGTGTTGAAAAACCACTTTTCGCACTTGTGTTCATGTTGAAAAACCACTTTTCGCACTTGTGTTGGTGCAGGAAACTACTTTTGCACTTGTATTAGTGTGGAAAAACCACTTTTCGCACTTGTGTTAATGTTGAAAAACCCCTTTTCGCACTTGTGTTAATGTTGAAAAACCACTTTTCGCACTTGTGTTGGTGCAGGAAACCACTTTTGCACTTGTATTAGTGTGGAAAAAACACTTTTTGCACTTGTGATAGTGTTGAAAAACCACATTTCGCACTTGTGTTAGTGTTGAAAAACCACTTTTCGCACTTGTGTTGGTGCAGGAAACCACTTTTGCACTTGTATTAGTGTGGAAAAACCACTTTTCACACTTGTGTTAGTGTTGAAAAACCACTTTTCGCACTTGTATTAGTGTGGAAAAAACACTTTTTGCACTTGTGATAGTGTTGAAAAACCACTTTTCGCACCTGTGTTAGTGTTGAAAAACCACTTTTCGCACCTGTGTTGGTGCAGGAAACCACTTTTGCACTTGTATTAGTGTGGAAAAAACACTTTTTGCACTTGTGATAGTGTTGAAAAACCACTTTTCGCACTTGTGTTAGTGTTGAAAAACCACTTTTCGCACTTGTGTTAGTGTTGAAAAACCACTTTTCGCACTTGTGTTAGTGTTGAAAAACCACTTTTCGCACTTGTGTTGGTGCAGGAAACCACTTTTGCACTTGTATTAGTGTGGAAAAAACACTTTTCGCACTTGTGTTAGTGTTGAAAACCCACTTTTCGCACTTGTGTTAGTGTTGAAAAACCACATTTCGCACTTGTGTTGGTGCAGGAAACCACTTTTGCACTTGTATTAGTGTGGCAAAACCACTTTTCGCACTTGTGCTAGTGTTGAAAAACCTCTTTTCACACTTTTGTTAGTGTTGAGAAACCACTTTTCGCACTTGTGTTGGTGCAGGAAACCACTTTTGCACTTGTATTAGTATGGAAAAAACACTTTTTACACTTGTGATAGTGTTGAAAAACCACTTTTCGCACTTGTGTTAGTGTTGAAAAACCACTTTTCGCACTTGTGTTGGTGCAGGAAACCACTTTTGCACTTGTATTAGTGTGGAAAAAACACTTTTTGCACTTGTGATAGTGTTGAAAAACCACTTTTCGCACTTGTGTTAGTGTTGAAAAACCACTTTTCGCACTTGTGTTAGTGTTGAAAAACCACTTTTCGCACTTGTGTTAGTGTTGAAAAACCACTTTTCGCACTTGTGTTAGTGTTGAAAAACCACTTTTCGCACTTGTGTTGGTGCAGGAAACTACTTTTGCACTTGTATTAGTGTGGAAAAACCACTTTTCGCACTTGTGTTAGTGTTGAAAACCCACTTTTCGCACTTGTGTTAGTGTTGAAAAACCACTTTTCGCACTTGTGTTAGTGTTGAAAAACCACTTTTCGCACTTGTGTTAGTGTTGAAAAACCACTTTTCGCACTTGTGTTGGTGCAGGAAACCACTTTTGCACTTGTATTAGTGTGGAAAAAACACTTTTCGCACTTGTGTTAGTGTTGAAAACCCACTTTTCGCACTTGTGTTAGTGTTGAAAAACCACTTTTCGCACTTGTGTTGGTGCAGGAAACCACTTTTGCACTTGTATTAGTGTGGCAAAACCACTTTTCGCACTTGTGTTAGTGTTGAAAAACCACTTTTCGCACTAGTGTTAGTGTTGAAAAACCACTTTTCGCACTTGTGTTGGTGCAGGAAACCACTTTTGCACTTGTATTAGTGTGGAAAAAACACTTTTTACACTTGTGATAGTGTTGAAAAACCACTTTTCGCACTTGTGTTAGTGTTGAAAAACCACTTTTCGCACTTGTGTTAGTGTTGAAAAACCACTTTTCGCACTTGTGTTGGTGCAGGAAACCACTTTTGCACTTGTATTAGTGTGGAAAAAACACTTTTTGCACTTGTGATAGTGTTGAAAAACCACTTTTCGCACTTGTGTTAGTGTTGAAAAACCACTTTTAGCACTTGTGTTGGTGAAGGAAACCACTTTTGCACTTGTATTAGTGTGGAAAAACCACTTTTCTCACTTGTGTTAGTGTTGAAAAACCACTTTTTGCACTTGTGTTAGTGTTGAAAAACCGCTTTTCGCACTTGTGTTGGTGCAGGAAACCACTTTTGCACTTGTATTAGTGTGGAAAAAACACTTTTTGCACTTGTGATGGTGTTGAAAAACCACTTTTCGCACTTGTGTTAGTGTTGAAAAAACACATTTCGCACTTGTGTTTGTGTTGAAAAACCAATTTTCGCACTTGTGTTGGTGCAGGAAACTACTTTTGCACTTGTATTAGTGTGAAAAAACCACTTTTCGCACTTGTGTTAATGTTGAAAAACCCCTTTTCGCACTTGTGTTAATGTTGAAAAAACCACTTTTCGCACTTGTGTTGGTGCAGGAAACTACTTTTGCACTTGTATTAGTGTGGAAAAACCACTTTTCGCACTTGTGTTAGTGTTGAAAACCCACTTTTCGCACTTGTGTTAGTGTTGAAAAACCACTTTTCGCACTTGTGTTAGTGTTGAAAAACCACTTTTCGCACTTGTGTTAGTGTTGAAAAACCACTTTTCGCACTTGTGTTGGTGCAGGAAACCACTTTTGCACTTGTATTAGTGTGGAAAAAACACTTTTCGCACTTGTGTTAGTGTTGAAAACCCACTTTTCGCACTTGTGTTAGTGTTGAAAAACCACTTTTCGCACTTGTGTTGGTGCAGGAAACCACTTTTGCACTTGTATTAGTGTGGCAAAACCACTTTTCGCACTTGTGTTAGTGTTGAAAAACCACTTTTCGCACTTGTGTTAGTGTTGAAAAACCACTTTTCGCACTTGTGTTGGTGCAGGAAACCACTTTTGCACTTGTATTAGTGTGGAAAAAACACTTTTTACACTTGTGATAGTGTTGAAAAACCACTTTTCGCACTTGTGTTAGTGTTGAAAAACCACTTTTCGCACTTGTGTTAGTGTTGAAAAACCACTTTTCGCACTTGTGTTGGTGCAGGAAACCACTTTTGCACTTGTATTAGTGTGGAAAAAACACTTTTTGCACTTGTGATAGTGTTGAAAAACCACTTTTCGCACTTGTGTTAGTGTTGAAAAACCACTTTTAGCACTTGTGTTGGTGAAGGAAACCACTTTTGCACTTGTATTAGTGTGGAAAAACCACTTTTCTCACTTGTGTTAGTGTTGAAAAACCACTTTTTGCACTTGTGCTAGTGTTGAAAAACCGCTTTTCGCAATTGTGTTGGTGCAGGAAACCACTTTTGCACTTGTATTAGTGTGGAAAAAACACTTTTTGCACTTGTGATGGTGTTGAAAAACCACTTTTCGCACTTGTGTTAGTGTTGAAAAAACACATTTCGCACTTGTGTTTGTGTTGAAAAACCACTTTTCGCACTTGTGTTGGTGCAGGAAACCACTTTTGCACTTGTATTAGTGTGGAAAAAACACTTTTTGCACTTGTGATAGTGTTGAAAAACCACTTTTCGCACTTGTGTTAGTGTTGAAAAACCACTTTTCGCACTTGTGTTCATGTTGAAAAACCACTTTTCGCACTTGTGTTGGTGCAGGAAACTACTTTTGCACTTGTATTAGTGTGAAAAAACCACTTTTCGCACTTGTGTTAATGTTGAAAAACCCCTTTTCGCACTTGTGTTAATGTTGAAAAACCACTTTTCGCACTTGTGTTGGTGCAGGAAACTACTTTTGCACTTGTATTAGTGTGGAAAAACCACTTTTCGCACTTGTGTTAGTGTTGAAAACCCACTTTTCGCACTTGTGTTAGTGTTGAAAAACCACTTTTCGCACTTGTGTTGGTGCAGGAAACCACTTTTGCACTTGTATTAGTGTGGCAAAACCACTTTTCGCACTTGTGTTAGTGTTGAAAAACCACTTTTCGCACTTGTGTTAGTGTTGAAAAACCACTTTTCGCACTTGTGTTGGTGCAGGAAACCACTTTTGCACTTGTATTAGTGTGGAAAAAACACTTTTTACACTTGTGATAGTGTTGAAAAACCACTTTTCGCACTTGTGTTAGTGTTGAAAAACCACTTTTCGCACTTGTGTTAGTGTTGAAAAACCACTTTTCGCACTTGTGTTGGTGCAGGAAACCACTTTTGCACTTGTATTAGTGTGGAAAAAACACTTTTTGCACTTGTGATAGTGTTGAAAAACCACTTTTCGCACTTGTGTTGGTGCAGGAAACCACTTTTGCACTTGTATTAGTGTGGAAAAAACACTTTTTGCACTTGTGATAGTGTTGAAAAACCACATTTCGCACTTGTGTTAGTGTTGAAAAACCACTTTTCGCACTTGTGTTGGTGCAGGAAACCACTTTTGCACTTGTATTAGTGTGGAAAAACCACTTTTCACACTTGTGTTAGTGTTGAAAAACCACTTTTCGCACTTGTATTAGTGTGGAAAAAACACTTTTTGCACTTGTGATAGTGTTGAAAAACCACTTTTCGCACTTGTGTTAGTGTTGAAAAACCACTTTTCGCACCTGTGTTGGTGCAGGAAACCACTTTTGCACTTGTATTAGTGTGGAAAAAACACTTTTTGCACTTGTGATAGTGTTGAAAAACCACTTTTCGCACTTGTGTTAGTGTTGAAAAACCACTTTTCGCACTTGTGTTAGTGTTGAAAAACCACTTTTCGCACTTGTGTTAGTGTTGAAAAACCACTTTTCGCACTTGTGTTGGTGCAGGAAACCACTTTTGCACTTGTATTAGTGTGGAAAAAACACTTTTCGCACTTGTGTTAGTGTTGAAAACCCACTTTTCGCACTTGTGTTAGTGTTGAAAAACCACTTTTCGCACTTGTGTTGGTGCAGGAAACCACTTTTGCACTTGTATTAGTGTGGCAAAACCACTTTTCGCACTTGTGTTAGTGTTGAAAAACCACTTTTCACACTTGTGTTAGTGTTGAAAAACCACTTTTCGCACTTGTGTTGATGCAGGAAACCACTTTTGCACTTGTATTAGTATGGAAAAAACACTTTTTACACTTGTGATAGTGTTGAAAAACCACTTTTCACACTTGTGTTAGTGTTGAAAAACCACTTTTCGCACTTGTGTTAGTGTTGAAAAACCACTTTTCGCACTTGTGTTGGTGCAGGAAACCACTTTTGCACTTGTATTAGTGTGGAAAAAACACTTTTTGCACTTGTGATAGTGTTGAAAAACCACTTTTCGCACTTGTGTTAGTGTTGAAAAACCACTTTTAGCACTTGTGTTGGTGAAGGAAACCACTTTTGCACTTGTATTAGTGTGGAAAAACCACTTTTCTCACTTGTGTTAGTGTTGAAAAACCACTTTTTGCACTTGTGTTAGTGTTGAAAAACCGCTTTTCGCACTTGTGTTGGTGCAGGAAACCACTTTTGCATCTTGTATTAGTGTGGAAAAAACACTTTTTGCACTTGTGATGGTGTTGAAAAACCACTTTTCGCACTTGTGTTAGTGTTGAAAAAATACATTTCGCACTTGTGTTTGTGTTGAAAAACCACTTTTCGCACTTGTGTTGGTGCAGGAAACCACTTTTGCACTTGTATTAGTGTGGAAAAAACACTTTTTTGCACTTGTGATAGTGTTGAAAAACCACTTTTCGCACTTGTGTTAGTGTTGAAAAACCACTTTTCGCACTTGTGTTCATGTTGAAAAACCACTTCGCACTTGTGTTGTGCAGGAAACTACTTTTGCACTTGTATTAGTGTGGAAAAACCACTTTTCGCACTTGTGTTAATGTTGAAAAACCCCTTTTCGCACTTGTGTTAATGTTGAAAAACCACTTTTCGCACTTGTGTTGGTGCAGGAAACCACTTTTGCACTTGTATTAGTGTGGAAAAAACACTTTTTGCACTTGTGATAGTGTTGAAAAACCACATTTCGCACTTGTGTTAGTGTTGAAAAACCACTTTTCGCACTTGTGTTGGTGCAGGAAACCACTTTTGCACTTGTATTAGTGTGGAAAAACCACTTTTCACACTTGTGTTAGTGTTGAAAAACCACTTTTCGCACTTGTATTAGTGTGGAAAAAACACTTTTTGCACTTGTGATAGTGTTGAAAAACCACTTTTCGCACCTGTGTTAGTGTTGAAAAACCACTTTTCGCACCTGTGTTGGTGCAGGAAACCACTTTTGCACTTGTATTAGTGTGGAAAAAACACTTTTTGCACTTGTGATAGTGTTGAAAAACCACTTTTCGCACTTGTGTTAGTGTTGAAAAACCACTTTTCGCACTTGTGTTAGTGTTGAAAAACCACTTTTCGCACTTGTGTTAGTGTTGAAAAACCACTTTTCGCACTTGTGTTGGTGCAGGAAACCACTTTTGCACTTGTATTAGTGTGGAAAAAACACTTTTCGCACTTGTGTTAGTGTTGAAAACCCACTTTTCGCACTTGTGTTAGTGTTGAAAAACCACATTTCGCACTTGTGTTGGTGCAGGAAACCACTTTTGCACTTGTATTAGTGTGGCAAAACCACTTTTCGCACTTGTGTTAGTGTTGAAAAACCTCTTTTCACACTTTTGTTAGTGTTGAAAAACCACTTTTCGCACTTGTGTTGGTGCAGGAAACCACTTTTGCACTTGTATTAGTATGGAAAAAACACTTTTTACACTTGTGATAGTGTTGAAAAACCACTTTTCGCACTTGTGTTAGTGTTGAAAAACCACTTTTCGCACTTGTGTTGGTGCAGGAAACCACTTTTGCACTTGTATTAGTGTGGAAAAAACACTTTTTGCACTTGTGATAGTGTTGAAAAACCACTTTTCGCACTTGTGTTAGTGTTGAAAAACCACTTTTCGCACTTGTGTTAGTGTTGAAAAACCACTTTTCGCACTTGTGTTCGTGTTGAAAAACCACTTTTCGCACTTGTGTTGGTGCAGGAAACTACTTTTGCACTTGTATTAGTGTGGAAAAACCACTTTTCGCACTTGTGTTAATGTTGAAAAACCCCTTTTCGCACTTGTGTTAATGTTGAAAAACCACTTTTCGCACTTGTGTTGGTGCAGGAAACCACTTTTGCACTTGTATTAGTGTGGAAAAAACACTTTTTGCACTTGTGATAGTGTTGAAAAACCACATTTCGCACTTGTGTTAGTGTTGAAAAACCACTTTTCGCACTTGTGTTGGTGCAGGAAACCACTTTTGCACTTGTATTAGTGTGGAAAAACCACTTTTCACACTTGTGTTAGTGTTGAAAAACCACTTTTCGCACTTGTATTAGTGTGGAAAAAACACTTTTTGCACTTGTGATAGTGTTGAAAAACCACTTTTCGCACTTGTGTTAGTGTTGAAAAACCACTTTCGCACCTGTGTTGGTGCAGGAAACCACTTTTGCACTTGTATTAGTGTGGAAAAAACACTTTTTGCACTTGTGATAGTGTTGAAAAACCACTTTTCGCACTTGTGTTAGTGTTGAAAAACCACTTTTCGCACTTGTGTTAGTGTTGAAAAACCACTTTTCGCACTTGTGTTGGTGCAGAAAACCACTTTTGCACTTGTATTAGTGTGGAAAAAACACTTTTCGCACTTGTGTTAGTGTTGAAAACCCACTTTTCGCACTTGTGTTAGTGTTGAAAAACCACTTTTTGCACTTGTGTTGGTGCAGGAAACCACTTTTGCACTTGTATTAGTGTGGAAAAACCACTTTTCACACTTGTGTTAGTGTTGAAAAACCACTTTTCGCACTTGTATTAGTGTGGAAAAAACACTTTTTGCACTTGTGATAGTGTTGAAAAACCACTTTTCGCACTTGTGTTAGTGTTGAAAAACCACTTTCGCACCTGTGTTGGTGCAGGAAACCACTTTTGCACTTGTATTAGTGTGGAAAAAACACTTTTTGCACTTGTGATAGTGTTGAAAAACCACTTTTCGCACTTGTGTTAGTGTTGAAAAACCACTTTTCGCACTTGTGTTAGTGTTGAAAAACCACTTTTCGCACTTGTGTTAGTGTTGAAAAACCACTTTTCGCACTTGTGTTGGTGCAGAAAACCACTTTTGCACTTGTATTAGTGTGGAAAAAACACTTTTCGCACTTGTGTTAGTGTTGAAAACCCACTTTTCGCACTTGTGTTAGTGTTGAAAAACCACTTTTTGCACTTGTGTTGGTGCAGGAAACCACTTTTGCACTTGTATTAGTGTGGAAAAAACACTTTTTGCACTTGTGATAGTGTTGAAAAACCACTTTTCACACTTGTGTTAGTGTTGAAAAACCACTTTTCGCACTTGTGTTCATGTTGAAAAACCACTTTTCGCACTTGTGTTGGTGCAGGAAACTACTTTTGCACTTGTATTAGTGTGGAAAAACCACTTTTCGCACTTGTGTTAATGTTGAAAAACCCCTTTTCGCACTTGTGTTAATGTTGAAAAACCACTTTTCGCACTTGTGTTGGTGCAGGAAACCACTTTTGCACTTGTATTAGTGTGGAAAAAACACTTTTTGCACTTGTGATAGTGTTGAAAAACCACATTTCGCACTTGTGTTAGTGTTGAAAAACCACTTTTCGCACTTGTGTTGGTGCAGGAAACCACTTTTGCACTTGTATTAGTGTGGAAAAACCACTTTTCACACTTGTGTTAGTGTTGAAAAACCACTTTTCGCACTTGTATTAGTGTGGAAAAAACACTTTTTGCACTTGTGATAGTGTTGAAAAACCACTTTTCGCACTTGTGTTAGTGTTGAAAAACCACTTTTCGCACCTGTGTTGGTGCAGGAAACCACTTTTGCACTTGTATTAGTGTGGAAAAAACACTTTTTGCACTTGTGATAGTGTTGAAAAACCACTTTTCGCACTTGTGTTAGTGTTGAAAAACCACTTTTCGCACTTGTGTTAGTGTTGAAAAACCACTTTTCGCACTTGTGTTAGTGTTGAAAAACCACTTTTCGCACTTGTGTTGGTGCAGGAAACCACTTTTGCACTTGTATTAGTGTGGAAAAAACACTTTTCGCACTTGTGTTAGTGTTGAAAACCCACTTTTCGCACTTGTGTTAGTGTTGAAAAACCACTTTTCGCACTTGTGTTGGTGCAGGAAACCACTTTTGCACTTGTATTAGTGTGGCAAAACCACTTTTCGCACTTGTGTTAGTGTTGAAAAACCACTTTTCACACTTGTGTTAGTGTTGAAAAACCACTTTTCGCACTTGTGTTGGTGCAGGAAACCACTTTTGCACTTGTATTAGTATGGAAAAAACACTTTTTACACTTGTGATAGTGTTGAAAAACCACTTTTCGCACTTGTGTTAGTGTTGAAAAACCACTTTTCGCACTTGTGTTAGTGTTGAAAAACCACTTTTCGCACTTGTGTTGGTGCAGGAAACCACTTTTGCACTTGTATTAGTGTGGAAAAAACACTTTTTGCACTTGTGATAGTGTTGAAAAACCACTTTTCGCACTTGTGTTAGTGTTGAAAAACCACTTTTAGCACTTGTGTTGGTGAAGGAAACCACTTTTGCACTTGTATTAGTGTGGAAAAACCACTTTTCTCACTTGTGTTAGTGTTGAAAAACCACTTTTTGCACTTGTGTTAGTGTTGAAAAACCGCTTTTCGCACTTGTGTTGGTGCAGGAAACCACTTTTGCACTTGTATTAGTGTGGAAAAAACACTTTTTGCACTTGTGATGGTGTTGAAAAACCACTTTTCGCACTTGTGTTAGTGTTGAAAAAATACATTTCGCACTTGTGTTTGTGTTGAAAAACCACTTTTCGCACTTGTGTTGGTGCAGGAAACCACTTTTACACTTGTATTAGTGTGGAAAAAACACTTTTTGCACTTGTGATAGTGTTGAAAAACCACTTTTCGCACTTGTGTTAGTGTTGAAAAACCACTTTTCGCACTTGTGTTCATGTTGAAAAACCACTTTTCGCACTTGTGTTGGTGCAGGAAACTACTTTTGCACTTGTATTAGTGTGGAAAAACCACTTTTCGCACTTGTGTTAATGTTGAAAAACCCCTTTTCGCACTTGTGTTAATGTTGAAAAACCACTTTTCGCACTTGTGTTGGTGCAGGAAACCACTTTTGCACTTGTATTAGTGTGGAAAAAACACCTTTTGCACTTGTGATAGTGTTGAAAAACCACATTTCGCACTTGTGTTAGTGTTGAAAAACCACTTTTCGCACTTGTGTTGGTGCAGGAAACCACTTTTGCACTTGTATTAGTGTGGAAAAACCACTTTTCACACTTGTGTTAGTGTTGAAAAACCACTTTTCGCACTTGTATTAGTGTGGAAAAAACACTTTTTGCACTTGTGATAGTGTTGAAAAACCACTTTTCGCACTTGTGTTAGTGTTGAAAAACCACTTTTCGCACCTGTGTTGGTGCAGGAAACCACTTTTGCACTTGTATTAGTGTGGAAAAAACACTTTTTGCACTTGTGATAGTGTTGAAAAACCACTTTTCGCACTTGTGTTAGTGTTGAAAAACCACTTTTCGCACTTGTGTTAGTGTTGAAAAACCACTTTTCGCACTTGTGTTAGTGTTGAAAAACCACTTTTCGCACTTGTGTTGGTGCAGGAAACCACTTTTGCACTTGTATTAGTGTGGAAAAAACACTTTTTGCACTTGTGTTAGTGTTGAAAACCCACTTTTCGCACTTGTGTTAGTGTTGAAAAACCACTTTTCGCACTTGTGTTGGTGCAGGAAACCACTTTTGCACTTGTATTAGTGTGGCAAAACCACTTTTCGCACTTGTGTTAGTGTTGAAAAACCACTTTTCACACTTTTGTTCGTGTTGAAAAACCACTTTTCGCACTTGTGTTGGTGCAGGAAACCACTTTTGCACTTGTATTAGTATGGAAAAAACACTTTTTACACTTGTGATAGTGTTGAAAAACCACTTTTCGCACTTGTGTTAGTGTTGAAAAACCACTTTTCGCACTTGTGTTAGTGTTGAAAAACCACTTTTCGCACTTGTGTTGGTGCAGGAAACCACTTTTGCACTTGTATTAGTGTGGAAAAAACACTTTTTGCACTTGTGATAGTGTTGAAAAACCACTTTTCGCACTTGTGTTAGTGTTGAAAAACCACTTTTAGCACTTGTGTTGGTGAAGGAAACCACTTTTGCACTTGTATTAGTGTGGAAAAACCACTTTTCGCACTTGTGTTAATGTTGAAAAACCCCTTTTCGCACTTGTGTTAATGTTGAAAAACCACTTTTCGCACTTGTGTTGGTGCAGGAAACCACTTTTGCACTTGTATTAGTGTGGAAAAACACTTTTTGCACTTGTGATGGTGTTGAAAAACCACTTTTCGCACTTGTGTTAGTGTTGAAAAAATACATTTCGCACTTGTGTTTGTGTTGAAAAACCACTTTTCGCACTTGTGTTGGTGCAGGAAACCACTTTTACACTTGTATTAGTGTGGAAAAAACACTTTTTGCACTTGTGATAGTGTTGAAAAACCACTTTTCGCACTTGTGTTAGTGTTGAAAAACCACTTTTCGCACTTGTGTTCATGTTGAAAAACCACTTTTCGCACTTGTGTTGGTGCAGGAAACTACTTTTGCACTTGTATTAGTGTGGAAAAACCACTTTTCGCACTTGTGTTAATGTTGAAAAACCCCTTTTCGCACTTGTGTTAATGTTGAAAAACCACTTTTCGCACTTGTGTTGGTGCAGGAAACCACTTTTGCACTTGTATTAGTGTGGAAAAAACACTTTTTGCACTTGTGATAGTGTTGAAAAACCACATTTCGCACTTGTGTTAGTGTTGAAAAACCACTTTTCGCACTTGTGTTGGTGCAGGAAACCACTTTTGCACTTGTATTAGTGTGGAAAAACCACTTTTCACACTTGTGTTAGTGTTGAAAAACCACTTTTCGCACTTGTATTAGTGTGGAAAAAACACTTTTTGCACTTGTGATAGTGTTGAAAAACCACTTTTCGCACTTGTGTTAGTGTTGAAAAACCACTTTTCGCACCTGTGTTGGTGCAGGAAACCACTTTTGCACTTGTATTAGTGTGGAAAAAACACTTTTTGCACTTGTGATAGTGTTGAAAAACCACTTTTCGCACTTGTGTTAGTGTTGAAAAACCACTTTTCGCACTTGTGTTAGTGTTGAAAAACCACTTTTCGCACTTGTGTTAGTGTTGAAAAACCACTTTTCGCACTTGTGTTGGTGCAGGAAACCACTTTTGCACTTGTATTAGTGTGGAAAAAACACTTTTCGCACTTGTGTTAGTGTTGAAAACCCACTTTTCGCACTTGTGTTAGTGTTGAAAAACCACTTTTCGCACTTGTGTTGGTGCAGGAAACCACTTTTGCACTTGTATTAGTGTGGCAAAACCACTTTTCGCACTTGTGTTAGTGTTGAAAAACCACTTTTCACACTTTTGTTAGTGTTGAAAAACCACTTTTCGCACTTGTGTTGGTGCAGGAAACCACTTTTGCACTTGTATTAGTATGGAAAAAACACTTTTTACACTTGTGATAGTGTTGAAAAACCACTTTTCGCACTTGTGTTAGTGTTGAAAAACCACTTTTCGCACTTGTGTTAGTGTTGAAAAACCACTTTTCGCACTTGTGTTGGTGCAGGAAACCACTTTTGCACTTGTATTAGTGTGGAAAAAACACTTTTTGCACTTGTGATAGTCTTGAAAAACCACTTTTCGCACTTGTGTTAGTGTTGAAAAACCACTTTTAGCACTTGTGTTGGTGAAGGAAACCACTTTTGCACTTGTATTAGTGTGGAAAAACCACTTTTCGCACTTGTGTTAATGTTGAAAAACCCCTTTTCGCACTTGTGTTAATGTTGAAAAACCACTTTTCGCACTTGTGTTGGTGCAGGAAACCACTTTTGCACTTGTATTAGTGTGGAAAAAACACTTTTTGCACTTGTGATAGTGTTGAAAAACCACATTTCGCACTTGTGTTAGTGTTGAAAAACCACTTTTCGCACTTGTGTTGGTGCAGGAAACCACTTTTGCACTTGTATTAGTGTGGAAAAACCACTTTTCACACTTGTGTTAGTGTTGAAAAACCACTTTTCGCACTTGTATTAGTGTGGAAAAAACACTTTTTGCACTTGTGATAGTGTTGAAAAACCACTTTTCGCACTTGTGTTAGTGTTGAAAAACCACTTTCGCACCTGTGTTGGTGCAGGAAACCACTTTTGCACTTGTATTAGTGTGGAAAAAACACTTTTTGCACTTGTGATAGTGTTGAAAAACCACTTTTCGCACTTGTGTTAGTGTTGAAAAACCACGTTTCGCACTTGTGTTAGTGTTGAAAAACCACTTTTCGCACTTGTGTTAGTGTTGAAAAACCACTTTTCGCACTTGTGTTGGTGCAGGAAACCACTTTTGCACTTGTATTAGTGTGGAAAAAACACTTTTCGCACTTGTGTTAGTGTTGAAAACCCACTTTTCGCACTTGTGTTAGTGTTGAAAAACCACTTTTCGCACTTGTGTTGGTGCAGGAAACCACTTTTGCACTTGTATTAGTGTGGCAAAACCACTTTTCGCACTTGTGTTAGTGTTGAAAAACCACTTTTCGCACTTGTGTTAGTGTTGAAAAACCACTTTTCGCACTTGTGTTAGTGTTGAAAAACCACTTTTCGCACTTGTGTTGGTGCAGGAAACCACTTTTGCACTTGTATTAGTGTGGAAAAAACACTTTTTACACTTGTGATAGTGTTGAAAAACCACTTTTCGCACTTGTGTTAGTGTTGAAAAACCACTTTTCGCACTTGTGTTAGTGTTGAAAAACCACTTTTTGCACTTGTGTTGGTGCAGGAAACCACTTTTGCACTTGTATTAGTGTGGAAAAAACACTTTTTGCACTTGTGATAGTGTTGAAAAACCACTTTTCGCACTTGTGTTAGTGTTGAAAAACCACTTTTAGCACTTGTGTTGGTGATGGAAACCACTTTTGCACTTGTATTAGTGTGGAAAAACCACTTTTCTCACTTGTGTTAGTGTTGAAAAACCACTTTTTGCACTTGTGTTAGTGTTGAAAAACCGCTTTTCGCACTTGTGTTGGTGCGGGAAACCACTTTTGCACTTGTATTAGTGTGGAAAAAACACTTTTTGCACTTGTGATGGTGTTGAAAAACCACTTTTCGCACTTGTGTTAGTGTTGAAAAAACACATTTCGCACTTGTGTTTGTGTTGAAAAACCACTTTTCGCACTTGTGTTGGTGCAGGAAACCACTTTTGCACTTGTATTAGTGTGGAAAAAACACTTTTTGCACTTGTGGTAGTGTTGAAAAACCACTTTTCGCACTTGTGTTAGTGTTGAAAAACCACTTTTCGCACTTGTGTTCGTGTTGAAAAACCACTTTTCGCACTTGTGTTGGTGCAGGAAACTACTTTTGCACTTGTATTAGTGTGAAAAAACCACTTTTCGCACTTGTGTTAATGTTGAAAAACCCCTTTTCGCACTTGTGTTAATGTTGAAAAACCACTTTTCGCACTTGTGTTGGTGCAGGAAACTACTTTTGCACTTGTATTAGTGTGGAAAAACCACTTTTCGCACTTGTGTTAGTGTTGAAAACCCACTTTTCGCACTTGTGTTAGTGTTGAAAAACCACTTTTCGCACTTGTGTTGGTGCAGGAAACCACTTTTGCACTTGTATTAGTGTGGCAAAACCACTTTTCGCACTTGTGTTAGTGTTGACAAACCACTTTTCGCACTTGTGTTAGTGTTGAAAAACCACTTTTCGCACTTGTGTTGGTGCAGGAAACCACTTTTGCACTTGTATTAGTGTGGAAAAAACACTTTTTACACTTGTGATAGTGTTGAAAAACCACTTTTCGCACTTGTGTTAGTGTTGAAAAACCACTTTTCGCACTTGTGTTAGTGTTGAAAAACCACTTTTCGCACTTGTGTTGGTGCAGGAAACCACTTTTGCACTTGTATTAGTGTGGAAAAAACACTTTTTGCACTTGTGATAGTGTTGAAAAACCACTTATCGCACTTGTGTTAGTGTTGAAAAACCACTTTTAGCACTTGTGTTGGTGAAGGAAACCACTTTTGCACTTGTATTAGTATGGAAAAACCACTTTTCTCACTTGTGTTAGTGTTGAAAAACCACTTTTTGCACTTGTGTTAGTGTTGAAAAACCGCTTTTCGCACTTGTGTTGGTGCAGGAAACCACTTTTGCACTTGTATTAGTGTGGAAAAAACACTTTTTGCACTTGTGATGGTGTTGAAAAACCACTTTCGCACTTGTGTTAGTGTTGAAAAAATACATTTCGCACTTGTGTTTGTGTTGAAAAACCACTTTTCGCACTTGTGTTGGTGCAGGAAACCACTTTTGCACTTGTATTAGTGTGGAAAAAACACTTTTTGCACTTGTGATAGTGTTGAAAAACCACTTTTCGCACTTGTGTTAGTGTTGAAAAACCACTTTTCGCACTTATTTTCATGTTGAAAAACCACTTTTCGCACTTGTGTTGGTGCAGGAAACTACTTTTGCACTTGTATTAGTGTGGAAAAACCACTTTTCGCACTTGTGTTAATGTTGAA
This sequence comes from Myxine glutinosa, assembly GCF_964187855.1. Taxonomy (NCBI): domain Eukaryota; kingdom Metazoa; phylum Chordata; class Myxini; order Myxiniformes; family Myxinidae; genus Myxine; species Myxine glutinosa. The sequence goes on along the minus strand of NW_027616424.1, from coordinate 109,669 downwards.
AAACCCCTTTTCGCACTTGTGTTAATGTTGAAAAACCACTTTTCGCACTTGTGTTGGTGCAGGAAACCACTTTTGCACTTGTATTAGTGTGGAAAAAACACTTTTTGCACTTGTGATAGTGTTGAAAAACCACATTTCGCACTTGTGTTAGTGTTGAAAAACCACTTTTCGCACTTGTGTTGGTGCAGGAAACCACTTTTGCACTTGTATTAAGTGTGGAAAAACCACTTTTCACACTTGTGTTAGTGTTGAAAAACCACTTTTCGCACTTGTATTAGTGTGGAAAAAACACTTTTTGCACTTGTGATAGTGTTGAAAAACCACTTTTCGCACTTGTGTTAGTGTTGAAAAACCACTTTTCGCACCTGTGTTGGTGCAGGAAACCACTTTTGCACTTGTATTAGTGTGGAAAAAACACTTTTTGCACTTGTGATAGTGTTGAAAAACCACTTTTCGCACTTGTGTTAGTGTTGAAAAACCACTTTTCGCACTTGTGTTAGTGTTGAAAAACCACTTTTCGCACTTGTGTTAGTGTTGAAAAACCACTTTTCGCACTTGTGTTGGTGCAGGAAACCACTTTTGCACTTGTATTAGTGTGGAAAAAACACTTTTCGCACTTGTGTTAGTGTTGAAAACCCACTTTTCGCACTTGTGTTAGTGTTGAAAAACCACTTTTCGCACTTGTGTTGGTGCAGGAAACCACTTTTGCACTTGTATTAGTGTGGCAAAACCACTTTTCGCACTTGTGTTAGTGTTGAAAAACCACTTTTCACACTTGTGTTAGTGTTGAAAAACCACTTTTCGCACTTGTGTTGGTGCAGGAAACCACTTTTGCACTTGTATTAGTATGGAAAAAACACTTTTTACACTTGTGATAGTGTTGAAAAACCACTTTTCGCACTTGTGTTAGTGTTGAAAAACCACTTTTCGCACTTGTGTTAGTGTTGAAAAACCACTTTTCGCACTTGTGTTGGTGCAGGAAACCACTTTTGCACTTGTATTAGTGTGGAAAAAACACTTTTTGCACTTGTGATAGTGTTGAAAAACCACTTTTCGCACTTGTGTTAGTGTTGAAAAACCACTTTTAGCACTTGTGTTGGTGAAGGAAACCACTTTTGCACTTGTATTAGTGTGGAAAAACCACTTTCCTCACTTGTGTTAGTGTTGAAAAACCACTTTTTGCACTTGTGTTAGTGTTGAAAAACCGCTTTTCGCACTTGTGTTGGTGCAGGAAACCACTTTTGCACTTGTATTAGTGTGGAAAAAACACTTTTTGCACTTGTGATGGTGTTGAAAAACCACTTTTCGCACTTGTGTTAGTGTTGAAAAAACACATTTCGCACTTGTGTTTGTGTTGAAAAACCACTTTTCGCACTTGTGTTGGTGCAGGAAACCACTTTTGCACTTGTATTAGTGTGGAAAAAACACTTTTTGCACTTGTGATAGTGTTGAAAAACCACTTTTCGCACTTGTGTTAGTGTTGAAAAACCACTTTTCGCACTTGTGTTCGTGTTGAAAAACCACTTTTCGCACTTGTGTTGGTGCAGGAAACTACTTTTGCACTTGTATTAGTGTGGAAAAACCACTTTTCGCACTTGTGTTAATGTTGAAAAACCCCTTTTCGCACTTGTGTTAATGTTGAAAAACCACTTTTCGCACTTGTGTTGGTGCAGGAAACCACTTTTGCACTTGTATTAGTGTGGAAAAAACACTTTTTGCACTTGTGATAGTGTTGAAAAACCACATTTCGCACTTGTGTTAGTGTTGAAAAACCACTTTTTGCACTTGTGTTGGTGCAGGAAACCACTTTTGCACTTGTATTAGTGTGGAAAAAACACTTTTTGCACTTGTGATAGTGTTGAAAAACCACATTTCGCACTTGTGTTAGTGTTGAAAAACCACTTTTCGCACTTGTGTTGGTGCAGGAAACCACTTTTGCACTTGTATTAGTGTGGAAAAACCACTTTTCACACTTGTGTTAGTGTTGAAAAACCACTTTTCGCACTTGTATTAGTGTGGAAAAAACACTTTTTGCACTTGTGATAGTGTTGAAAAACCACTTTTCGCACTTGTGTTAGTGTTGAAAAACCACTTTTCGCACCTGTGTTGGTGCAGGAAACCACTTTTGCACTTGTATTAGTGTGGAAAAAACACTTTTTGCACTTGTGATAGTGTTGAAAAACCACTTTTCGCACTTGTGTTAGTGTTGAAAAACCACTTTTCGCACTTGTGTTAGTGTTGAAAACCCACTTTTCGCACTTGTGTTAGTGTTGAAAAACCACTTTTCGCACTTGTGTTGGTGCAGGAAACCACTTTTGCACTTGTATTAGTGTGGCAAAACCACTTTTCGCACTTGTGTTAGTGTTGAAAAACCACTTTTCACACTTGTGTTAGTGTTGAAAAACCACTTTTCGCACTTGTGTTGGTGCAGGAAACCACTTTTGCACTTGTATTAGTATGGAAAAAACACTTTTTACACTTGTGATAGTGTTGAAAAACCACTTTTCGCACTTGTGTTAGTGTTGAAAAACCACTTTTCGCACTTGTGTTAGTGTTGAAAAACCACTTTTCGCACTTGTGTTGGTGCAGGAAACCACTTTTGCACTTGTATTAGTGTGGAAAAAACACTTTTTGCACTTGTGATAGTGTTGAAAAACCACTTTTCGCACTTGTGTTAGTGTTGAAAAACCACTTTTAGCACTTGTGTTGGTGAAGGAAACCACTTTTGCACTTGTATTAGTGTGGAAAAACCACTTTTCGCACTTGTTTTAATGTTGAAAAACCCCTTTTCGCACTTGTGTTAATGTTGAAAAACCACTTTTCGCACTTGTGTTGGTGCAGGAAACCACTTTTGCACTTGTATTAGTGTGGAAAAAACACTTTTTGCACTTGTGATAGTGTTGAAAAACCACATTTCGCACTTGTGTTAGTGTTGAAAAACCACTTTTCGCACTTGTGTTGGTGCAGGAAACCACTTTTGCACTTGTATTAGTGTGGAAAAACCACTTTTCACACTTGTGTTAGTGTTGAAAAACCACTTTTCGCACTTGTATTAGTGTGGAAAAAACACTTTTTGCACTTGTGATAGTGTTGAAAAACCACTTTTCGCACTTGTGTTAGTGTTGAAAAACCACTTTTCGCACCTGTGTTGGTGCAGGAAACCACTTTTGCACTTGTATTAGTGTGGAAAAAACACTTTTTGCACTTGTGATAGTGTTGAAAAACCACTTTTCGCACTTGTGTTAGTGTTGAAAAACCACTTTTCGCACTTGTGTTAGTGTTGAAAAACCACTTTTCGCACTTGTGTTAGTGTTGAAAAACCACTTTTCGCACTTGTGTTGGTGCAGGAAACCACTTTTGCACTTGTATTAGTGTGGAAAAAACACTTTTCGCACTTGTGTTAGTGTTGAAAACCCACTTTTCGCACTTGTGTTAGTGTTGAAAAACCACTTTTCGCACTTGTGTTGGTGCAGGAAACCACTTTTGCACTTGTATTAGTGTGGCAAAACCACTTTTCGCACTTGTGTTAGTGTTGAAAAACCACTTTTCGCACTTGTGTTAGTGTTGAAAAACCACTTTTCGCACTTGTGTTGGTGCAGGAAACCACTTTTGCACTTGTATTAGTGTGGAAAAAACACTTTTTACACTTGTGATAGTGTTGAAAAACCACTTTTCGCACTTGTGTTAGTGTTGAAAAACCACTTTTCGCACTTGTGTTAGTGTTGAAAAACCACTTTTCGCACTTGTGTTGGTGCAGGAAACCACTTTTGCACTTGTATTAGTGTGGAAAAAACACTTTTTGCACTTGTGATAGTGTTGAAAAACCACTTTTCGCACTTGTGTTAGTGTTGAAAAACCACTTTTAGCACTTGTATTGGTGAAGGAAACCACTTTTGCACTTGTATTAGTGTGGAAAAACCACTTTTCTCACTTGTGTTAGTGTTGAAAAACCACTTTTTGCACTTGTGTTAGTGTTGAAAAACCGCTTTTCGCACTTGTGTTGGTGCAGGAAACCACTTTTGCACTTGCATTAGTGTGGAAAAAACACTTTTTGCACTTGTGATGGTGTTGAAAAACCACTTTTCGCACTTGTGTTAGTGTTGAAAAAACACATTTCGCACTTGTGTTTGTGTTGAAAAACCACTTTTCGCACTTGTGTTGGTGCAGGAAACCACTTTTGCACTTGTATTAGTGTGGAAAAAACACTTTTTGCACTTGTGATAGTGTTGAAAAACCACTTGTCGCACTTGTGTTAGTGTTGAAAAACCACTTTTCGCACTTGTGTTCGTGTTGAAAAACCACTTTTCGCACTTGTGTTGGTGCAGGAAACTACTTTTGCACTTGTATTAGTGTGGAAAAACCACTTTTCGCACTTGTGTTAATGTTGAAAAACCCCTTTTCGCACTTGTGTTAATGTTGAAAAACCACTTTTCGCACTTGTGTTGGTGCAGGAAACTACTTTTGCACTTGTATTAGTGTGGAAAAACCACTTTTCGCACTTGTGTTAGTGTTGAAAACCCACTTTTCGCACTTGTGTTAGTGTTGAAAAACCACTTTTCGCACTTGTGTTGGTGCAGGAAACCACTTTTGCACTTGTATTAGTGTGGCAAAACCACTTTTCGCACTTGTGTTAATGTTGAAAAACCCCTTTTCGCACTTGTGTTAATGTTGAAAAACCACTTTTCGCACTTGTGTTAGTGTTGAAAACCCACTTTTCGCACTTGTGTTAGTGTTGAAAAACCACTTTTCGCACTTGTGTTGGTGAAGGAAACCACTTTTGCACTTGTATTAGTGTGGAAAAACCACTTTTCGCACTTGTGTTAATGTTGAAAAACCCCTTTTCGCACTTGTGTTAATGTTGAAAAACCACTTTTCGCACTTGTGTTGGTGCAGGAAACCACTTTTGCACTTGTATTAGTGTGGAAAAAACACTTTTTGCACTTGTGATAGTGTTGAAAAACCACATTTCGCACTTGTGTTAGTGTTGAAAAACCACTTTTCGCACTTGTGTTGGTGCAGGAAACCACTTTTGCACTTGTATTAGTGTGGAAAAACCACTTTTCACACTTGTGTTAGTGTTGAAAAACCACTTTCCGCACTTGTATTAGTGTGGAAAAAACACTTTTTGCACTTGTGATAGTGTTGAAAAACCACTTTTCGCACTTGTGTTAGTGTTGAAAAACCACTTTTCGCACCTGTGTTGGTGCAGGAAACCACTTTTGCACTTGTATTAGTGTGGAAAAAACACTTTTTGCACTTGTGATAGTGTTGAAAAACCACTTTTCGCACTTGTGTTAGTGTTGAAAAACCACTTTTCGCACTTGTGTTAGTGTTGAAAAACCACTTTTCGCACTTGTGTTAGTGTTGAAAAACCACTTTTCGCACTTGTGTTGGTGCAGGAAACTACTTTTGCACTTGTATTAGTGTGGAAAAACCACTTTTCGCACTTGTGTTAATGTTGAAAAACCCCTTTTCGCACTTGTGTTAATGTTGAAAAACCACTTTTCGCACTTGTGTTGGTGCAGGAAACCACTTTTGCACTTGTATTAGTGTGGAAAAAACACTTTTTGCACTTGTGATAGTGTTGAAAAACCACATTTCGCACTTGTGTTAGTGTTGAAAAACCACTTTTCGCACTTGTGTTGGTGCAGGAAACCACTTTTGCACTTGTATTAGTGTGGAAAAACCACTTTTCACACTTGTGTTAGTGTTGAAAAACCACTTTTCGCACTTGTATTAGTGTGGAAAAAACACTTTTTGCACTTGTGATAGTGTTGAAAAACCACTTTTCGCACTTGTGTTAGTGTTGAAAAACCACTTTTCGCACCTGTGTTGGTGCAGGAAACCACTTTTGCACTTGTATTAGTGTGGAAAAAACACTTTTTGCACTTGTGATAGTGTTGAAAAACCACTTTTCGCACTTGTGTTAGTGTTGAAAAACCACTTTTCGCACTTGTGTTAGTGTTGAAAAACCACTTTTCGCACTTGTGTTAGTGTTGAAAAACCACTTTTCGCACTTGTGTTGGTGCAGGAAACCACTTTTGCACTTGTATTAGTGTGGAAAAAACACTTTTCGCACTTGTGTTAGTGTTGAAAACCCACTTTTCGCACTTGTGTTAGTGTTGAAAAACCACTTTTCGCACTTGTGTTGGTGCAGGAAACCACTTTTGCACTTGTATTAGTGTGGCAAAACCACTTTTCGCACTTGTGTTAGTGTTGAAAAACCACTTTTTACACTTGTGTTAGTGTTGAAAAACCACTTTTCGCACTTGTGTTGGTGCAGGAAACCACTTTTGCACTTGTATTAGTATGGAAAAAACACTTTTTACACTTGTGATAGTGTTGAAAAACCACTTTTCGCACTTGTGTTAGTGTTGAAAAACCACTTTTCGCACTTGTGTTAGTGTTGAAAAACCACTTTTCGCACTTGTGTTGGTGCAGGAAACCACTTTTGCACTTGTATTAGTGTGGAAAAAACACTTTTTGCACTTGTGATAGTGTTGAAAAACCACTTTTCGCACTTGTGTTAGTGTTGAAAAACCACTTTTAGCACTTGTGTTGGTGAAGGAAACCACTTTTGCACTTGTATTAGTGTGGAAAAACCACTTTTCTCACTTGTGTTAGTGTTGAAAAACCACTTTTTGCACTTGTGTTAGTGTTGAAAAACCGCTTTTCGCACTTGTGTTGGTGCAGGAAACCACTTTTGCACTTGTATTAGTGTGGAAAAAACACTTTTTGCACTTGTGATGGTGTTGAAAAACCACTTTTCGCACTTGTGTTAGTGTTGAAAAAACACATTTCGCACTTGTGTTTGTGTTGAAAAACCACTTTTCGCACTTGTGTTGGTGCAGGAAACCACTTTTGCACTTGTATTAGTGTGGAAAAAACACTTTTTGCACTTGTGATAGTGTTGAAAAACCACTTTTCGCACTTGTGTTAGTGTTGAAAAACCACTTTTCGCACTTGTGTTCGTGTTGAAAAACCACTTTTCGCACTTGTGTTGGTGCAGGAAACTACTTTTGCACTTGTATTAGTGTGGAAAAACCACTTTTCGCACTTGTGTTAATGTTGAAAAACCCCTTTTCGCACTTGTGTTAATGTTGAAAAACCACTTTTCGCACTTGTGTTGGTGCAGGAAACCACTTTTGCACTTGTATTAGTGTGGAAAAAACACTTTTTGCACTTGTGATAGTGTTGAAAAACCACATTTCGCACTTGTGTTAGTGTTGAAAAACCACTTTTCGCACTTGTGTTGGTGCAGGAAACCACTTTTGCACTTGTATTAGTGTGGAAAAAACACTTTTTGCACTTGTGATAGTGTTGAAAAACCACATTTCGCACTTGTGTTAGTGTTGAAAAACCACTTTTCGCACTTGTGTTGGTGCAGGAAACCACTTTTGCACTTGTATTAGTGTGGAAAAACCACTTTTCACACTTGTGTTAGTGTTGAAAAACCACTTTTCGCACTTGTATTAGTGTGGAAAAAACACTTTTTGCACTTGTGATAGTGTTGAAAAACCACTTTTCGCACTTGTGTTAGTGTTGAAAAACCACTTTTCGCACCTGTGTTGGTGCAGGAAACCACTTTTGCACTTGTATTAGTGTGGAAAAAACACTTTTTGCACTTGTGATAGTGTTGAAAAACCACTTTTCGCACTTGTGTTAGTGTTGAAAAACCACTTTTCGCACTTGTGTTAGTGTTGAAAAACCACTTTTCGCACTTGTGTTAGTGTTGAAAAACCACTTTTCGCACTTGTGTTGGTGCAGGAAACCACTTTTGCACTTGTATTAGTGTGGAAAAAACACTTTTCGCACTTGTGTTAGTGTTGAAAACCCACTTTTCGCACTTGTGTTAGTGTTGAAAAACCACTTTTCGCACTTGTGTTGGTGCAGGAAACCACTTTTGCACTTGTATTAGTGTGGCAAAACCACTTTTCGCACTTGTGTTAGTGTTGAAAAACCACTTTTCACACTTGTGTTAGTGTTGAAAAACCACTTTTCGCACTTGTGTTGGTGCAGGAAACCACTTTTGCACTTGTATTAGTATGGAAAAAACACTTTTTACACTTGTGATAGTGTTGAAAAACCACTTTTCGCACTTGTGTTAGTGTTGAAAAACCACTTTTCGCACTTGTGTTAGTGTTGAAAAACCACTTTTCGCACTTGTGTTGGTGCAGGAAACCACTTTTGCACTTGTATTAGTGTGGAAAAAACACTTTTTGCACTTGTGATAGTGTTGAAAAACCACTTTTCGCACTTGTGTTAGTGTTGAAAAACCACTTTTAGCACTTGTGTTGGTGAATGAAACCACTTTTGCACTTGTATTAGTGTGGAAAAACCACTTTTCGCACTTGTTTTAATGTTGAAAAACCCCTTTTCGCACTTGTGTTAATGTTGAAAAACCACTTTTCGCACTTGTGTTGGTGCAGGAAACCACTTTTGCACTTGTATTAGTGTGGAAAAAACACTTTTTGCACTTGTGATAGTGTTGAAAAACCACATTTCGCACTTGTGTTAGTGTTGAAAAACCACTTTTCGCACTTGTGTTGGTGCAGGAAACCACTTTTGCACTTGTATTAGTGTGGAAAAACCACTTTTCACACTTGTGTTAGTGTTGAAAAACCACTTTTCGCACTTGTATTAGTGTGGAAAAAACACTTTTTGCACTTGTGATAGTGTTGAAAAACCACTTTTCGCACTTGTGTTAGTGTTGAAAAACCACTTTTCGCACCTGTGTTGGTGCAGGAAACCACTTTTGCACTTGTATTAGTGTGGAAAAAACACTTTTTGCACTTGTGATAGTGTTGAAAAACCACTTTTCGCACTTGTGTTAGTGTTGAAAAACCACTTTTCGCACTTGTGTTAGTGTTGAAAAACCACTTTTCGCACTTGTGTTAGTGTTGAAAAACCACTTTTCGCACTTGTGTTGGTGCAGGAAACCACTTTTGCACTTGTATTAGTGTGGAAAAAACACTTTTCGCACTTGTGTTAGTGTTGAAAACCCACTTTTCGCACTTGTGTTAGTGTTGAAAAACCACTTTTCGCACTTGTGTTGGTGCAGGAAACCACTTTTGCACTTGTATTAGTGTGGCAAAACCACTTTTCGCACTTGTGTTAGTGTTGAAAAACCACTTTTCGCACTTGTGTTAGTGTTGAAAAACCACTTTTCGCACTTGTGTTGGTGCAGGAAACCACTTTTGCACTTGTATTAGTGTGGAAAAAACACTTTTTACACTTGTGATAGTGTTGAAAAACCACTTTTCGCACTTGTGTTAGTGTTGAAAAACCACTTTTCGCACTTGTGTTAGTGTTGAAAAACCACTTTTCGCACTTGTGTTGGTGCAGGAAACCACTTTTGCACTTGTATTAGTGTGGAAAAAACACTTTTTGCACTTGTGATAGTGTTGAAAAACCACTTTTCGCACTTGTGTTAGTGTTGAAAAACCACTTTTGGCACTTGTATTGGTGAAGGAAACCACTTTTGCACTTGTATTAGTGTGGAAAAACCACTTTTCTCACTTGTGTTAGTGTTGAAAAACCACTTTTTGCACTTGTGTTAGTGTTGAAAAACCGCTTTTCGCACTTGTGTTGGTGCAGGAAACCACTTTTGCACTTGTATTAGTGTGGAAAAAACACTTTTTGCACTTGTGATGGTGTTGAAAAACCACTTTTCGCACTTGTGTTAGTGTTGAAAAAACACATTTCGCACTTGTGTTTGTGTTGAAAAACCACTTTTCGCACTTGTGTTGGTGCAGGAAACCACTTTTGCACTTGTATTAGTGTGGAAAAAACACTTTTTGCACTTGTGATAGTGTTGAAAAACCACTTTTCGCACTTGTGTTAGTGTTGAAAAACCACTTTTCGCACTTGTGTTCGTGTTGAAAAACCACTTTTCGCACTTGTGTTGGTGCAGGAAACTACTTTTGCACTTGTATTAGTGTGGAAAAACCACTTTTCGCACTTGTGTTAATGTTGAAAAACCACTTTTCGCACTTGTGTTAATGTTGAAAAACCCCTTTTCGCACTTGTGTTAATGTTGAAAAACCACTTTTCGCACTTGTGTTGGTGCAGGAAACTACTTTTGCACTTGTATTAGTGTGGAAAAACCACTTTTCGCACTTGTGTTAGTGTTGAAAACCCACTTTTCGCACTTGTGTTAGTGTTGAAAAACCACTTTTCGCACTTGTGTTGGTGCAGGAAACCACTTTTGCACTTGTATTAGTGTGGCAAAACCACTTTTCGCACTTGTGTTAATGTTGAAAAACCCCTTTTCGCACTTGTGTTAATGTTGAAAAACCACTTTTCGCACTTGTGTTAGTGTTGAAAACCCACTTTTCGCACTTGTGTTAGTGTTGAAAAACCACTTTTCGCACTTGTGTTGGTGAAGGAAACCACTTTTGCACTTGTATTAGTGTGGAAAAACCACTTTTCGCACTTGTGTTAATGTTGAAAAACCCCTTTTCGCACTTGTGTTAATGTTGAAAAACCACTTTTCGCACTTGTGTTGGTGCAGGAAACCACTTTTGCACTTGTATTAGTGTGGAAAAAACACTTTTTGCACTTGTGATAGTGTTGAAAAACCACATTTCGCACTTGTGTTAGTGTTGAAAAACCACTTTTCGCACTTGTGTTGGTGCAGGAAACCACTTTTGCACTTGTATTAGTGTGGAAAAACCACTTTTCACACTTGTGTTAGTGTTGAAAAACCACTTTTCGCACTTGTATTAGTGTGGAAAAAATACTTTTTGCACTTGTGATAGTGTTGAAAAACCACTTTTCGCACTTGTGTTAGTGTTGAAAAACCACTTTTCGCACCTGTGTTGGTGCAGGAAACCACTTTTGCACTTGTATTAGTGTGGAAAAAACACTTTTTGCACTTGTGATAGTGTTGAAAAACCACTTTTCGCACTTGTGTTAGTGTTGAAAAACCACTTTTCGCACTTGTGTTAGTGTTGAAAAACCACTTTTCGCACTTGTGTTAGTGTTGAAAAACCACTTTTCGCACTTGTGTTGGTGCAGGAAACCACTTTTGCACTTGTATTAGTGTGGAAAAAACACTTTTCGCACTTGTGTTAGTGTTGAAAACCCACTTTTCGCACTTGTGTTAGTGTTGAAAAACCACTTTTCGCACTTGTGTTGGTGCAGGAAACCACTTTTGCACTTGTATTAGTGTGGCAAAACCACTTTTCGCACTTGTGTTAGTGTGGAAAAACCACTTTTTGCACTTGTGTTAGTGTTGAAAAACCACTTTTCGCACTTGTGTTGGTGCAGGAAACCACTTTTGCACTTGTATTAGTGTGGAAAAAACACTTTTTACACTTGTGATAGTGTTGAAAAACCACTTTTCGCACTTGTGTTAGTGTTGAAAAACCACTTTTCGCACTTGTGTTAGTGTTGAAAAACCACTTTTCGCACTTGTATTAGTGTGGAAAAAACACTTTTTGCACTTGTGATAGTGTTGAAAAACCACTTTTCGCACTTGTGTTAGTGTTGAAAAACCACTTTTCGCACCTGTGTTGGTGCAGGAAACCACTTTTGCACTTGTATTAGTGTGGAAAAAACACTTTTTGCACTTGTGATAGTGTTGAAAAACCACTTTTCGCACTTGTGTTAGTGTTGAAAAACCACTTTTCGCACTTGTGTTAGTGTTGAAAAACCACTTTTCGCACTTGTGTTAGTGTTGAAAAACCACTTTTCGCACTTGTGTTGGTGCAGGAAACCACTTTTGCACTTGTATTAGTGTGGAAAAAACACTTTTCGCACTTGTGTTAGTGTTGAAAACCCACTTTTCGCACTTGTGTTAGTGTTGAAAAACCACTTTTCGCACTTGTGTTGGTGCAGGAAACCACTTTTGCACTTGTATTAGTGTGGCAAAACCACTTTTCGCACTTGTGTTAGTGTTGAAAAACCACTTTTCGCACTTGTGTTAGTGTTGAAAAACCACTTTTCGCACTTGTGTTGGTGCAGGAAACCACTTTTGCACTTGTATTAGTGTGGAAAAAACACTTTTTACACTTGTGATAGTGTTGAAAAACCACTTTTCGCACTTGTGTTAGTGTTGAAAAACCACTTTTCGCACTTGTGTTAGTGTTGAAAAACCACTTTTCGCACTTGTGTTGGTGCAGGAAACCACTTTTGCACTTGTATTAGTGTGGAAAAAACACTTTTTGCACTTGTGATAGTGTTGAAAAACCACTTTTCGCACTTGTGTTAGTGTTGAAAAACCACTTTTAGCACTTGTATTGGTGAAGGAAACCACTTTTGCACTTGTATTAGTGTGGAAAAACCACTTTTCTCACTTGTGTTAGTGTTGAAAAACCACTTTTTGCACTTGTGTTAGTGTTGAAAAACCGCTTTTCGCACTTGTGTTGGTGCAGGAAACCACTTTTGCACTTGTATTAGTGTGGAAAAAACACTTTTTGCACTTGTGATGGTGTTGAAAAACCACTTTTCGCACTTGTGTTAGTGTTGAAAAAACACATTTCGCACTTGTGTTTGTGTTGAAAAACCACTTTTCGCACTTGTGTTGGTGCAGGAAACCACTTTTGCACTTGTATTAGTGTGGAAAAAACACTTTTTGCACTTGTGATAGTGTTGAAAAACCACTTGTCGCACTTGTGTTAGTGTTGAAAAACCACTTTTCGCACTTGTGTTCGTGTTGAAAAACCACTTTTCGCACTTGTGTTGGTGCAGGAAACTACTTTTGCACTTGTATTAGTGTGGAAAAACCACTTTTCGCACTTGTGTTAATGTTGAAAAACCCCTTTTCGCACTTGTGTTAATGTTGAAAAACCACTTTTCGCACTTGTGTTGGTGCAGGAAACTACTTTTGCACTTGTATTAGTGTGGAAAAACCACTTTTCGCACTTGTGTTAGTGTTGAAAACCCACTTTTCGCACTTGTGTTAGTGTTGAAAAACCACTTTTCGCACTTGTGTTGGTGCAGGAAACCACTTTTGCACTTGTATTAGTGTGGCAAAACCACTTTTCGCACTTGTGTTAATGTTGAAAAACCCCTTTTCGCACTTGTGTTAATGTTGAAAAACCACTTTTCGCACTTGTGTTAGTGTTGAAAACCCACTTTTCGCACTTGTGTTAGTGTTGAAAAACCACTTTTCGCACTTGTGTTGGTGAAGGAAACCACTTTTGCACTTGTATTAGTGTGGAAAAACCACTTTTCGCACTTGTGTTAATGTTGAAAAACCCCTTTTCGCACTTGTGTTAATGTTGAAAAACCACTTTTCGCACTTGTGTTGGTGCAGGAAACCACTTTTGCACTTGTATTAGTGTGGAAAAAACACTTTTTGCACTTGTGATAGTGTTGAAAAACCACATTTCGCACTTGTGTTAGTGTTGAAAAACCACTTTTCGCACTTGTGTTGGTGCAGGAAACCACTTTTGCACTTGTATTAGTGTGGAAAAACCACTTTTCACACTTGTGTTAGTGTTGAAAAACCACTTTTCGCACTTGTATTAGTGTGGAAAAAACACTTTTTGCACTTGTGATAGTGTTGAAAAACCACTTTTCGCACTTGTGTTAGTGTTGAAAAACCACTTTTCGCACCTGTGTTGGTGCAGGAAACCACTTTTGCACTTGTATTAGTGTGGAAAAAACACTTTTTGCACTTGTGATAGTGTTGAAAAACCACTTTTCGCACTTGTGTTAGTGTTGAAAAACCACTTTTCGCACTTGTGTTAGTGTTGAAAAACCACTTTTCGCACTTGTGTTAGTGTTGAAAAACCACTTTTCGCACTTGTGTTGGTGCAGGAAACTACTTTTGCACTTGTATTAGTGTGGAAAAACCACTTTTCGCACTTGTGTTAATGTTGAAAAACCCCTTTTCGCACTTGTGTTAATGTTGAAAAACCACTTTTCGCACTTGTGTTGGTGCAGGAAACCACTTTTGCACTTGTATTAGTGTGGAAAAAACACTTTTTGCACTTGTGATAGTGTTGAAAAACCACATTTCGCACTTGTGTTAGTGTTGAAAAACCACTTTTCGCACTTGTGTTGGTGCAGGAAACCACTTTTGCACTTGTATTAGTGTGGAAAAACCACTTTTCACACTTGTGTTAGTGTTGAAAAACCACTTTTCGCACTTGTATTAGTGTGGAAAAAACACTTTTTGCACTTGTGATAGTGTTGAAAAACCACTTTTCGCACTTGTGTTAGTGTTGAAAAACCACTTTTCGCACCTGTGTTGGTGCAGGAAACCACTTTTGCACTTGTATTAGTGTGGAAAAAACACTTTTTGCACTTGTGATAGTGTTGAAAAACCACTTTTCGCACTTGTGTTAGTGTTGAAAAACCACTTTTCGCACTTGTGTTAGTGTTGAAAAACCACTTTTCGCACTTGTGTTAGTGTTGAAAAACCACTTTTCGCACTTGTGTTGGTGCAGGAAACCACTTTTGCACTTGTATTAGTGTGGAAAAAACACTTTTCGCACTTGTGTTAGTGTTGAAAACCCACTTTTCGCACTTGTGTTAGTGTTGAAAAACCACTTTTCGCACTTGTGTTGGTGCAGGAAACCACTTTTGCACTTGTATTAGTGTGGCAAAACCACTTTTCGCACTTGTGTTAGTGTTGAAAAACCACTTTTTACACTTGTGTTAGTGTTGAAAAACCACTTTTCGCACTTGTGTTGGTGCAGGAAACCACTTTTGCACTTGTATTAGTATGGAAAAAACACTTTTTACACTTGTGATAGTGTTGAAAAACCACTTTTCGCACTTGTGTTAGTGTTGAAAAACCACTTTTCGCACTTGTGTTAGTGTTGAAAAACCACTTTTCGCACTTGTGTTGGTGCAGGAAACCACTTTTGCACTTGTATTAGTGTGGAAAAAACACTTTTTGCACTTGTGATAGTGTTGAAAAACCACTTTTCGCACTTGTGTTAGTGTTGAAAAACCACTTTTAGCACTTGTGTTGGTGAAGGAAACCACTTTTGCACTTGTATTAGTGTGGAAAAACCACTTTTCTCACTTGTGTTAGTGTTGAAAAACCACTTTTTGCACTTGTGTTAGTGTTGAAAAACCGCTTTTCGCACTTGTGTTGGTGCAGGAAACCACTTTTGCACTTGTATTAGTGTGGAAAAAACACTTTTTGCACTTGTGATGGTGTTGAAAAACCACTTTTCGCACTTGTGTTAGTGTTGAAAAAACACATTTCGCACTTGTGTTTGTGTTGAAAAACCACTTTTCGCACTTGTGTTGGTGCAGGAAACCACTTTTGCACTTGTATTAGTGTGGAAAAAACACTTTTTGCACTTGTGATAGTGTTGAAAAACCACTTTTCGCACTTGTGTTAGTGTTGAAAAACCACTTTTCGCACTTGTGTTCGTGTTGAAAAACCACTTTTCGCACTTGTGTTGGTGCAGGAAACTACTTTTGCACTTGTATTAGTGTGGAAAAACCACTTTTCGCACTTGTGTTAATGTTGAAAAACCCCTTTTCGCACTTGTGTTAATGTTGAAAAACCACTTTTCGCACTTGTGTTGGTGCAGGAAACCACTTTTCCACTTGTATTAGTGTGGAAAAAACACTTTTTGCACTTGTGATAGTGTTGAAAAACCACATTTCGCACTTGTGTTAGTGTTGAAAAACCACTTTTCGCACTTGTGTTGGTGCAGGAAACCACTTTTGCACTTGTATTAGTGTGGAAAAAACACTTTTTGCACTTGTGATAGTGTTGAAAAACCACATTTCGCACTTGTGTTAGTGTTGAAAAACCACTTTTCGCACTTGTGTTGGTGCAGGAAACCACTTTTGCACTTGTATTAGTGTGGAAAAACCACTTTTCACACTTGTGTTAGTGTTGAAAAACCACTTTTCGCACTTGTATTAGTGTGGAAAAAACACTTTTTGCACTTGTGATAGTGTTGAAAAACCACTTTTCGCACTTGTGTTAGTGTTGAAAAACCACTTTTCGCACCTGTGTTGGTGCAGGAAACCACTTTTGCACTTGTATTAGTGTGGAAAAAACACTTTTTGCACTTGTGATAGTGTTGAAAAACCACTTTTCGCACTTGTGTTAGTGTTGAAAAACCACTTTTCGCACTTGTGTTAGTGTTGAAAAACCACTTTTCGCACTTGTGTTAGTGTTGAAAAACCACTTTTCGCACTTGTGTTGGTGCAGGAAACCACTTTTGCACTTGTATTAGTGTGGAAAAAACACTTTTCGCACTTGTGTTAGTGTTGAAAACCCACTTTTCGCACTTGTGTTAGTGTTGAAAAACCACTTTTCGCACTTGTGTTGGTGCAGGAAACCACTTTTGCACTTGTATTAGTGTGGCAAAACCACTTTTCGCACTTGTGTTAGTGTTGAAAAACCACTTTTCACACTTGTGTTAGTGTTGAAAAACCACTTTTCGCACTTGTGTTGGTGCAGGAAACCACTTTTGCACTTGTATTAGTATGGAAAAAACACTTTTTACACTTGTGATAGTGTTGAAAAACCACTTTTCGCACTTGTGTTAGTGTTGAAAAACCACTTTTCGCACTTGTGTTAGTGTTGAAAAACCACTTTTCGCACTTGTGTTGGTGCAGGAAACCACTTTTGCACTTGTATTAGTGTGGAAAAAACACTTTTTGCACTTGTGATAGTGTTGAAAAACCACTTTTCGCACTTGTGTTAGTGTTGAAAAACCACTTTTAGCACTTGTGTTGGTGAATGAAACCACTTTTGCACTTGTATTAGTGTGGAAAAACCACTTTTCGCACTTGTTTTAATGTTGAAAAACCCCTTTTCGCACTTGTGTTAATGTTGAAAAACCACTTTTCGCACTTGTGTTGGTGCAGGAAACCACTTTTGCACTTGTATTAGTGTGGAAAAAACACTTTTTGCACTTGTGATAGTGTTGAAAAACCACATTTCGCACTTGTGTTAGTGTTGAAAAACCACTTTTCGCACTTGTGTTGGTGCAGGAAACCACTTTTGCACTTGTATTAGTGTGGAAAAACCACTTTTCACACTTGTGTTAGTGTTGAAAAACCACTTTTCGCACTTGTATTAGTGTGGAAAAAACACTTTTTGCACTTGTGATAGTGTTGAAAAACCACTTTTCGCACTTGTGTTAGTGTTGAAAAACCACTTTTCGCACCTGTGTTGGTGCAGGAAACCACTTTTGCACTTGTATTAGTGTGGAAAAAACACTTTTTGCACTTGTGATAGTGTTGAAAAACCACTTTTCGCACTTGTGTTAGTGTTGAAAAACCACTTTTCGCACTTGTGTTAGTGTTGAAAAACCACTTTTCGCACTTGTGTTAGTGTTGAAAAACCACTTTTCGCACTTGTGTTGGTGCAGGAAACCACTTTTGCACTTGTATTAGTGTGGAAAAAACACTTTTCGCACTTGTGTTAGTGTTGAAAACCCACTTTTCGCACTTGTGTTAGTGTTGAAAAACCACTTTTCGCACTTGTGTTGGTGCAGGAAACCACTTTTGCACTTGTATTAGTGTGGCAAAACCACTTTTCGCACTTGTGTTAGTGTTGAAAAACCACTTTTCGCACTTGTGTTAGTGTTGAAAAACCACTTTTCGCACTTGTGTTGGTGCAGGAAACCACTTTTGCACTTGTATTAGTGTGGAAAAAACACTTTTTACACTTGTGATAGTGTTGAAAAACCACTTTTCGCACTTGTGTTAGTGTTGAAAAACCACTTTTCGCACTTGTGTTAGTGTTGAAAAACCACTTTTCGCACTTGTGTTGGTGCAGGAAACCACTTTTGCACTTGTATTAGTGTGGAAAAAACACTTTTTGCACTTGTGATAGTGTTGAAAAACCACTTTTCGCACTTGTGTTAGTGTTGAAAAACCACTTTTAGCACTTGTATTGGTGAAGGAAACCACTTTTGCACTTGTATTAGTGTGGAAAAACCACTTTTCTCACTTGTGTTAGTGTTGAAAAACCACTTTTTGCACTTGTGTTAGTGTTGAAAAACCGCTTTTCGCACTTGTGTTGGTGCAGGAAACCACTTTTGCACTTGTATTAGTGTGGAAAAAACACTTTTTGCACTTGTGATGGTGTTGAAAAACCACTTTTCGCACTTGTGTTAGTGTTGAAAAAACACATTTCGCACTTGTGTTTGTGTTGAAAAACCACTTTTCGCACTTGTGTTGGTGCAGGAAACCACTTTTGCACTTGTATTAGTGTGGAAAAAACACTTTTTGCACTTGTGATAGTGTTGAAAAACCACTTTTCGCACTTGTGTTAGTGTTGAAAAACCACTTTTCGCACTTGTGTTCGTGTTGAAAAACCACTTTTCGCACTTGTGTTGGTGCAGGAAACTACTTTTGCACTTGTATTAGTGTGGAAAAACCACTTTTCGCACTTGTGTTAATGTTGAAAAACCCCTTTTCGCACTTGTGTTAATGTTGAAAAACCACTTTTCGCACTTGTGTTGGTGCAGGAAACTACTTTTGCACTTGTATTAGTGTGGAAAAACCACTTTTCGCACTTGTGTTAGTGTTGAAAACCCACTTTTCGCACTTGTGTTAGTGTTGAAAAACCACTTTTCGCACTTGTGTTGGTGCAGGAAACCACTTTTGCACTTGTATTAGTGTGGCAAAACCACTTTTCGCACTTGTGTTAATGTTGAAAAACCCCTTTTCGCACTTGTGTTAATGTTGAAAAACCACTTTTCGCACTTGTGTTAGTGTTGAAAACCCACTTTTCGCACTTGTGTTAGTGTTGAAAAACCACTTTTCGCACTTGTGTTGGTGAAGGAAACCACTTTTGCACTTGTATTAGTGTGGAAAAACCACTTTTCGCACTTGTGTTAATGTTGAAAAACCCCTTTTCGCACTTGTGTTAATGTTGAAAAACCACTTTTCGCACTTGTGTTGGTGCAGGAAACCACTTTTGCACTTGTATTAGTGTGGAAAAAACACTTTTTGCACTTGTGATAGTGTTGAAAAACCACATTTCGCACTTGTGTTAGTGTTGAAAAACCACTTTTCGCACTTGTGTTGGTGCAGGAAACCACTTTTGCACTTGTATTAGTGTGGAAAAACCACTTTTCACACTTGTGTTAGTGTTGAAAAACCACTTTTCGCACTTGTATTAGTGTGGAAAAAATACTTTTTGCACTTGTGATAGTGTTGAAAAACCACTTTTCGCACTTGTGTTAGTGTTGAAAAACCACTTTTCGCACCTGTGTTGGTGCAGGAAACCACTTTTGCACTTGTATTAGTGTGGAAAAAACACTTTTTGCACTTGTGATAGTGTTGAAAAACCACTTTTCGCACTTGTGTTAGTGTTGAAAAACCACTTTTCGCACTTGTGTTAGTGTTGAAAAACCACTTTTCGCACTTGTGTTAGTGTTGAAAAACCACTTTTCGCACTTGTGTTGGTGCAGGAAACCACTTTTGCACTTGTATTAGTGTGGAAAAAACACTTTTCGCACTTGTGTTAGTGTTGAAAACCCACTTTTCGCACTTGTGTTAGTGTTGAAAAACCACTTTTCGCACTTGTGTTGGTGCAGGAAACCACTTTTGCACTTGTATTAGTGTGGCAAAACCACTTTTCGCACTTGTGTTAGTGTGGAAAAACCACTTTTTGCACTTGTGTTAGTGTTGAAAAACCACTTTTCGCACTTGTGTTGGTGCAGGAAACCACTTTTGCACTTGTATTAGTGTGGAAAAAACACTTTTTACACTTGTGATAGTGTTGAAAAACCACTTTTCGCACTTGTGTTAGTGTTGAAAAACCACTTTTCGCACTTGTGTTAGTGTTGAAAAACCACTTTTCGCACTTGTGTTGGTGCAGGAAACCACTTTTGCACTTGTATTAGTGTGCAAAAAACACTTTTTGCACTTGTGATAGTGTTGAAAAACCACTTTTCGCACTTGTGTTAGTGTTGAAAAACCACTTTTAGCACTTGTGTTGGTGAAGGAAACCACTTTTGCACTTGTATTAGTGTGGAAAAACCACTTTTCTCACTTGTGTTAGTGTTGAAAAACCACTTTTTGCACTTGTGTTAGTGTTGAAAAACCGCTTTTCGCACTTGTGTTGGTGCAGGAAACCACTTTTGCACTTGTATTAGTGTGGAAAAAACACTTTTTGCACTTGTGATGGTGTTGAAAAACCACTTTTCGCACTTGTGTTAGTGTTGAAAAAACACATTTCGCACTTGTGTTTGTGTTGAAAAACCACTTTTCGCACTTGTGTTGGTGCAGGAAACCACTTTTGCACTTGTATTAGTGTGGAAAAAACACTTTTTGCACTTGTGATAGTGTTGAAAAACCACTTTTCGCACTTGTGTTAGTGTTGAAAAACCACTTTTCGCACTTGTGTTCGTGTTGAAAAACCACTTTTCGCACTTGTGTTGGTGCAGGAAACTACTTTTGCACTTGTATTAGTGTGGAAAAACCACTTTTCGCACTTGTGTTAATGTTGAAAAACCACTTTTCGCACTTGTGTTAATGTTGAAAAACCACTTTTCGCACTTGTGTTGGTGCAGGAAACTACTTTTGCACTTGTATTAGTGTGGAAAAACCACTTTTCGCACTTGTGTTAGTGTTGAAAACCCACTTTTCGCACTTGTGTTAGTGTTGAAAAACCACTTTTCGCACTTGTGTTGGTGCAGGAAACCACTTTTGCACTTGTATTAGTGTGGCAAAACCACTTTTCGCACTTGTGTTAGTGTTGAAAAACCACTTTTCGCACTTGTGTTAGTGTTGAAAAACCACTTTTCGCACTTGTGTTGGTGCAGGAAACCACTTTTGCACTTGTATTAGTGTGGAAAAAACACTTTTTACACTTGTGATAGTGTTGAAAAACCACTTTTCGCACTTGTGTTAGTGTTGAAAAACCACTTTTCGCACTTGTGTTAGTGTTGAAAAACCACTTTTCGCACTTGTGTTGGTGCAGGAAACCACTTTTGCACTTGTATTAGTGTGGAAAAAACACTTTTTGCACTTGTGATAGTGTTGAAAAACCACTTTTCGCACTTGTGTTAGTGTTGAAAAACCACTTTTCGCACTTGTGTTGGTGCAGGAAACTACTTTTGCACTTGTATTAGTGTGGAAAAACCACTTTTCGCACTTGTGTTAATGTTGAAAAACCCCTTTTCGCACTTGTGTTAATGTTGAAAAACCACTTTTCGCACTTGTGTTGGTGCAGGAAACTACTTTTGCACTTGTATTAGTGTGGAAAAACCACTTTTCGCACTTGTGTTAGTGTTGAAAACCCACTTTTCACACTTGTGTTAGTGTTGAAAAACCACTTTTCGCACTTGTGTTGGTGCAGGAAACCACTTTTGCACTTGTATTAGTGTGGCAAAACCACTTTTCGCACTTGTGTTAATGTTGAAAAACCCCTTTTCGCACTTGTGTTAATGTTGAAAAACCACTTTTCGCACTTGTGTTAGTGTTGAAAACCCACTTTTCGCACTTGTGTTAGTGTTGAAAAACCACTTTTCGCACTTGTGTTGGTGAAGGAAACCACTTTTGCACTTGTATTAGTGTGGAAAAACCACTTTTCGCACTTGTGTTAATGTTGAAAAACCCCTTTTCGCACTTGGGTTAATGTTGAAAAACCACTTTTCGCACTTGTGTTGGTGCAGGAAACCACTTTTGCACTTGTATTAGTGTGGAAAAAACACTTTTTGCACTTGTGATAGTGTTGAAAAACCACATTTCGCACTTGTGTTAGTGTTGAAAAACCACTTTTCGCACTTGTGTTGGTGCAGGAAACCACTTTTGCACTTGTATTAGTGTTGAAAAACCACTTTTCGCACTTGTGTTGGTGCAGGAAACCACTTTTGCACTTGTATTAGTGTGGCAAAACCACTTTTCGCACTTGTATTAGTGTGGAAAAAACACTTTTCGCACTTGTGATAGTGTTGAATAACCACTTTTCGCACTTGTGTTAGTGTTGAAAAACCACTTTTCGCACTTGTGTTGGTGCAGGAAACCACTTTTGCACTTGTATTAGTGTGGAAAAAACACTTTTTACACTTGTGATAGTGTTGAAAAACCACTTTTCGCACTTGTGTTAGTGTTGAAAAACCACTTTTCGCACTTGTGTTAGTGTTGAAAAACCACTTTTCGCACTTGTGTTAGTGCAGGAAACCACTTTTGCACTTGTGTTGGTGCAGGAAACCACTTTTGCACTTGTATTAGTGTGGAAAAAACACTTTTCGCACTTGTGTTAGTGTTGAAAAACCACTTTTAGCACTTGTGTTGGTGAAGGAAACCACTTTTGCACTTCTATTAGTGTGGAAAAACCACTTTTCTCACTTGTGTTAGTGTTGAAAAACCACTTTTTGCACTTGTGTTAGTGTTGAAAAACCGCTTTTCGCACTTGTGTTGGTGCAGGAAACCACTTTTGCACTTGTATTAGTGTGGAAAAAACACTTTTTGCACTTGTGATGGTGTTGAAAAACCACTTTTCGCACTTGTGTTAGTGTTGAAAAAACACATTTCGCACTTGTGTTTGTGTTGAAAAACCACTTTTTGCACTTGTGTTGGTGCAGGAAACCACTTTTACACTTGTATTAGTGTGGAAAAAACACTTTTTGCACTTGTGATAGTGTTGAAAAACCACTTTTCGCACTTGTGTTAGTGTTGAAAAACCACTTTTCGCACTTGTGTTCGTGTTGAAAAACCACTTTTCGCACTTGTGTTGGTGCAGGAAACTACTTTTGCACTTGTATTAGTGTGGAAAAACCACTTTTCGCACTTGTGTTAATGTTGAAAAACCCCTTTTCGCACTTGTGTTAATGTTGAAAAACCACTTTTCGCACTTGTGTTGGTGCAGGAAACTACTTTTGCACTTGTATTAGTGTGGAAAAACCACTTTTCGCACTTGTGTTAGTGTTGAAAACCCACTTTTCGCACTTGTGTTAGTGTTGAAAAACCACTTTTCGCACTTGTGTTGGTGCAGGAAACCACTTTTGCACTTGTATTAGTGTGGCAAAACCACTTTTCGCACTTGTGTTAGTGTTGAAAAACCACTTTTCGCACTTGTGTTAGTGTTGAAAAACCACTTTTCGCACTTGTGTTGGTGCAGGAAACCACTTTTGCACTTGTATTAGTGTGGAAAAAACACTTTTTACACTTGTGATAGTGTTGAAAAACCACTTTTCGCACTTGTGTTAGTGTTGAAAAACCACTTTTCGCACTTGTGTTAGTGTTGAAAAACCACTTTTCGCACTTGTGTTGGTGCAGGAAACCACTTTTGCACTTGTATTAGTGTGGAAAAAACACTTTTTGCACTTGTGATAGTGTTGAAAAACCACTTTTCGCACTTGTGTTAGTGTTGAAAAACCACTTTTAGCACTTGTGTTGGTGAAGGAAACCACTTTTGCACTTGTATTAGTGTGGAAAAACCACTTTTCTCACTTGTGTTAGTGTTGAAAAACCGCTTTTCGCACTTGTGTTGGTGCAGGAAACCACTTTTGCACTTGTATTAGTGTGGAAAAAACACTTTTTGCACTTGTGATGGTGTTGAAAAACCACTTTTCGCACTTGTGTTAGTGTTGAAAAAATACATTTCGCACTTGTGTTTGTGTTGAAAAACCACTTTTCGCACTTGTGTTGGTGCAGGAAACCACTTTTGCACTTGTATTAGTGTGGAAAAAACACTTTTTGCACTTGTGATAGTGTTGAAAAACCACTTTTCGCACTTGTGTTAGTGTTGAAAAACCACTTTTAGCACTTGTGTTGGTGAAGGAAACCACTTTTGCACTTGTATTAGTGTGGAAAAACCACTTTTCTCACTTGTGTTAGTGTTGAAAAACCACTTTTTGCACTTGTGTTAGTGTTGAAAAACCGCTTTTCGCACTTGTGTTGGTGCAGGAAACCACTTTTGCACTTGTATTAGTGTGGAAAAAACACTTTTTGCACTTGTGATGGTGTTGAAAAACCACTTTTCGCACTTGTGTTAGTGTTGAAAAAATACATTTCGCACTTGTGTTTGTGTTGAAAAACCACTTTTCGCACTTGTGTTGGTGCAGGAAACCACTTTTGCACTTGTATTAGTGTGGAAAAAACACTTTTTGCACCTGTGATAGTGTTGAAAAACCACTTTTCGCACTTGTGTTAGTGTTGAAAAACCACTTTTCGCACTTGTGTTCATGTTGAAAAACCACTTTTCGCACTTGTGTTGGTGCAGGAAACTACTTTTGCACTTGTATTAGTGTGGAAAAACCACTTTTCGCACTTGTGTTAATGTTGAAAAACCCCTTTTCGCACTTGTGTTAATGTTGAAAAACCACTTTTCGCACTTGTGTTGGTGCAGGAAACCACTTTTGCACTTGTATTAGTGTGGAAAAAACACTTTTTGCACTTGTGATAGTGTTGAAAAACCACATTTCGCACTTGTGTTAGTGTTGAAAAACCACTTTTCGCACTTGTGTTGGTGCAGGAAACCACTTTTGCACTTGTATTAGTGTGGAAAAACCACTTTTCACACTTGTGTTAGTGTTGAAAAACCACTTTTCGCACTTGTATTAGTGTGGAAAAAACACTTTTTGCACTTGTGATAGTGTTGAAAAACCACTTTTCGCACTTGTGTTAGTGTTGAAAAACCACTTTTCGCACCTGTGTTGGTGCAGGAAACCACTTTTGCACTTGTATTAGTGTGGAAAAAACACTTTTTGCACTTGTGATAGTGTTGAAAAACCACTTTTCGCACTTGTGTTAGTGTTGAAAAACCACTTTTCGCACTTGTGTTAGTGTTGAAAAACCACTTTTCGCACTTGTGTTAGTGTTGAAAAACCACTTTTTGCACTTGTGTTGGTGCAGGAAACCACTTTTGCACTTGTATTAGTGTGGAAAAAACACTTTTCGCACTTGTGTTAGTGTTGAAAACCCACTTTTCGCACTTGTGTTAGTGTTGAAAAACCACTTTTCGCACTTGTGTTGGTGCAGGAAACCACTTTTGCACTTGTATTAATGTGGCAAAACCACTTTTCGCACTTGTGTTAGTGTTGAAAAACCACTTTTCACACTTGTGTTAGTGTTGAAAAACCACTTTTCGCACTTGTGTTGGTGCAGGAAACCACTTTTGCACTTGTATTAGTATGGAAAAAACACTTTTTACACTTGTGATAGTGTTGAAAAACCACTTTTCGCACTTGTGTTAGTGTTGAAAAACCACTTTTCGCACTTGTGTTAGTGTTGAAAAACCACTTTTCGCACTTGTGTTGGTGCAGGAAACCACTTTTGCACTTGTATTAGTGTGGAAAAAACACTTTTTGCACTTGTGATAGTGTTGAAAAACCACTTTTCGCACTTGTGTTAGTGTTGAAAAACCACTTTTAGCACTTGTGTTGGTGAAGGAAACCACTTTTGCACTTGTATTAGTGTGGAAAAACCACTTTTCGCACTTGTGTTAATGTTGAAAAACCCCTTTTCGCACTTGTGTTAATGTTGAAAAACCACTTTTCGCACTTGTGTTGGTGCAGGAAACCACTTTTGCACTTGTATTAGTGTGGAAAAAACACTTTTTGCACTTGTGATAGTGTTGAAAAACCACATTTCGCACTTGTGTTAGTGTTGAAAAACCACTTTTCGCACTTGTGTTGGTGCAGGAAACCACTTTTGCACTTGTATTAGTGTGGAAAAACCACTTTTCACACTTGTGTTAGTGTTGAAAAACCACTTTTCGCACTTGTATTAGTGTGGAAAAAACACTTTTTGCACTTGTGATAGTGTTGAAAAACCACTTTTCGCACTTGTGTTAGTGTTGAAAAACCACTTTTCGCACCTGTGTTGGTGCAGGAAACCACTTTTGCACTTGTATTAGTGTGGAAAAAACACTTTTTGCACTTGTGATAGTGTTGAAAAACCACTTTTCGCACTTGTGTTAGTGTTGAAAAACCACTTTTCGCACTTGTGTTAGTGTTGAAAAACCACTTTTCGCACTTGTGTTAGTGTTGAAAAACCACTTTTCGCACTTGTGTTGGTGCAGGAAACCACTTTTGCACTTGTATTAGTGTGGAAAAAACACTTTTCGCACTTGTGTTAGTGTTGAAAACCCACTTTTCGCACTTGTGTTAGTGTTGAAAAACCACTTTTCGCACTTGTGTTGGTGCAGGAAACCACTTTTGCACTTGTATTAGTGTGGAAAAAACACTTTTTACACTTGTGATAGTGTTGAAAAACCACTTTTCGCACTTGTGTTAGTGTTGAAAAACCACTTTTCGCACTTGTGTTAGTGTTGAAAAACCACTTTTCGCACTTGTGTTGGTGCAGGAAACCACTTTTGCACTTGTATTAGTGTGGAAAAAACACTTTTTGCACTTGTGATAGTGTTGAAAAACCACATTTCGCACTTGTGTTAGTGTTGACCTTTAGCACTTGTGTTGGTGAAGGAAACCACTTTTGCACTTGTATTAGTGTGGAAAAACCACTTTTCTCACTTGTGTTAGTGTTGAAAAACCACTTTTTGCACTTGTGTTAGTGTTGAAAAACCGCTTTTCGCACTTGTGTTGGTGCAGGAAACCACTTTTGCACTTGTATTAGTGTGGAAAAAACACTTTTTGCACTTGTGATGGTGTTGAAAAACCACTTTTCGCACTTGTGTTAGTGTTGAAAAAACACATTTCGCACTTGTGTTTGTGTTGAAAAACCACTTTTCGCACTTGTGTTGGTGCAGGAAACCACTTTTGCACTTGTATTAGTGTGGAAAAAACACTTTTTGCACTTGTGATAGTGTTGAAAAACCACTTTTCGCACTTGTGTTAGTGTTGTAAAACCACTTTTCGGACTTGTGTTCGTGTTGAAAAACCACTTTTCGCACTTGTGTTGGTGCAGGAAACTACTTTTGCACTTGTATTAGTGCGAAAAAACCACTTTTCGCACTTGTGTTAATGTTGAAAAACCCCTTTTCGCACTTGTGTTAATGTTGAAAAACCACTTTTCGCACTTGTGTTGGTGCAGGAAACTACTTTTGCACTTGTATTCGTGTGGAAAAACCACTTTTCGCACTTGTGTTAGTGTTGAAAACCCACTTTTCGCACTTGTGTTAGTGTTGAAAAACCACTTTTCGCACTTGTGTTGGTGCAGGAAACCACTTTTGCACTTGTATTAGTGTGGCAAAACCACTTTTCGCACTTGTGTTAGTGTTGAAAAACCACTTTTCGCACTTGTGTTAGTGTTGAAAAACCACTTTTCGCACTTGTGTTGGTGCAGGAAACCACTTTTGCACTTGTATTAGTGTGGAAAAAACACTTTTTACACTTGTGATAGTGTTGAAAAACCACTTTTCGCACTTGTGTTAGTGTTGAAAAACCACTTTTCGCACTTGTGTTAGTGTTGAAAAACCACTTTTCGCACTTGTGTTGGTGCAGGAAACCACTTTTGCACTTGTATTAGTGTGGAAAAAACACTTTTTGCACTTGTGATAGTGTTGAAAAACCACTTTTCGCACTTGTGTTAGTGTTGAAAAACCACTTTTAGCACTTGTGTTGGTGAAGGAAACCACTTTTGCACTTGTATTAGTGTGGAAAAACCACTTTTCTCACTTGTGTTAGTGTTGAAAAACCACTTTTTGCACTTGTGTTAGTGTTGAAAAACCGCTTTTCGCACTTGTGTTGGTGCAGGAAACCACTTTTGCACTTGTATTAGTGTGGAAAAAACACTTTTTGCACTTGTGATGGTGTTGAAAAACCACTTTTCGCACTTGTGTTAGTGTTGAAAAAATACATTTCGCACTTGTGTTTGTGTTGAAAAACCACTTTTCGCACTTGTGTTGGTGCAGGAAACCACTTTTGCACTTGTATTAGTGTGGAAAAAACACTTTTTGCACTTGTGATAGTGTTGAAAAACCACTTTTCGCACTTGTGTTAGTGTTGAAAAACCACTTTTCGCACTTGTGTTCATGTTGAAAAACCACTTTTCGCACTTGTGTTGGTGCAGGAAACTACTTTTGCACTTGTATTAGTGTGGAAAAACCACTTTTCGCACTTGTGTTAATGTTGAAAAACCCCTTTTCGCACTTGTGTTAATGTTGAAAAACCACTTTTCGCACTTGTGTTGGTGCAGGAAACCACTTTTGCACTTGTATTAGTGTGGAAAAAACACTTTTTGCACTTGTGATAGTGTTGAAAAACCACATTTCGCACTTGTGTTAGTGTTGAAAAACCACTTTTCGCACTTGTGTTGGTGCAGGAAACCACTTTTGCACTTGTATTAGTGTGGAAAAACCACTTTTCACACTTGTGTTAGTGTTGAAAAACCACTTTTCGCACTTGTATTAGTGTGGAAAAAACACTTTTTGCACTTGTGATAGTGTTGAAAAACCACTTTTCGCACTTGTGTTAGTGTTGAAAAACCACTTTTCGCACCTGTGTTGGTGCAGGAAACCACTTTTGCACTTGTATTAGTGTGGAAAAAACACTTTTTGCACTTGTGATAGTGTTGAAAAACCACTTTTCGCACTTGTGTTAGTGTTGAAAAACCACTTTTCGCACTTGTGTTAGTGTTGAAAAACCACTTTTCGCACTTGTGTTAGTGTTGAAAAACCACTTTTCGCACTTGTGTTTTTTTTTTGTTTGTTTTTTTTTTTTTGTATACAAAGTCGAGGCTCGTGAAAGAGCGAACATTAATCACACAGAAAGACAAACCGACACATAAAACATATAACATAGGGAGCGGTAGACAAGATGGGGAGAGAGGGGGAAGGACACAAACACAACATTTGAGAGCAGGGACCGAGAGACATGGAGACATCGAGAGATCTGAGAGAGGGCGAGGGCTTTGGGGGGGGGGGGGGCGTGGGAAGGGGGCGGTGGGAGAGTTATAAAACATATGGACACTGCCAGGACTTCCAGGAAAGAAGTTGGAATTTCAAACAAGGTGGATCTGGGGTGAATTAGCGGGGGTAGAAAAGATCAAGGTTTTGGATGGGGGAAGATAAGAGATGGTGGTGAACAGCTGTTTTAAAGACCTGGAGGGAGGAGTGGGATTGAAGGGAGTGAGGGAGTTTGTTCCAGAGGCGGGAGAAAAGAGGAATGAAAGAGTGAAGGTGAGCAGAGAGCCGAGATTTCGGCAGTTTAACCATCAGAGGGTTGCTGGCAGATCTTGTGCGACCTGTAGGAATATTTGGGGGACAGAGCACAGAGAGAGCTGGGGGTGCAAGGCCGGAGAGGAGTCGGTAGAAGACAGAAAGACCACCTACCTGCCTGCGGTGAGTGAGTGAAAGGCCCTCAGAGATAGCTTCATCGCGGGAGATTCCAATAATTCTGAAAGCTTTGGTTTCAACAGCATGAAGCCGAGCTAGGTGTGAGGCAGGAGCACCGGCCCATAGGGGAGAACAGTATTCCATTGAGCTGCGGATGAAAGCCTTGTATGTGGTGAGGAGCTCAGGTGTGCCGAGGAAGGACTTCGCACGACGGAGGATGCCCAGTCGGCGACTGGCTTTGGAGGCCAGCTTGGAAATGTGGTTTTCCCAAGAAAGATCATGGCAGATAGTGAGACCCAAAATCTTGAGCGACAGAACTTCTTGGAGAGGATTGTTGAGAAAGTAGATGGGAGGGTTGTCCAGTCGATCTTTTCGGAGAGACATAGTAAGAATGTGAGATTTGTCAGGATTGAAAGACATGTTCCACTTGTTTGACCAGTCTGTGATTTTGTCCAGGTCTTCAGAGAGTGAGGAAGCAGCAGACTGCCGATCTGAGGGAAGAGGAATGGAGCGGCAGAGAGTGGAGTCATCAGCAAAGAGATACAGAGGATTTTCGAGAGAGTCAGAGAGATCATTGATGAAGACCAGAAAAAGCACGGGGCCCAGAACACTGCCTTGGGGAACTCCAGCCTGAACAGGAAGAGGAGATGAGAGAAACCCATTCAGGGCCACACGTTGACGACGACTAGAGAGGAAGTCCGCCAGCCATGCGTGGAGATTTCCATGGATACCAAAGGAGGAGAGTTTGGTGAGCAGAGCGGGGTGCCAGACCGTGTCGAAGGCACGTGATATGTCGAGGGAGACAGCTCTAATTTCCTGTTTGGCATTGAGGACCTCCATCCATTGTTGAGACAGCAGAAGCAGCATGTCCAGAGTAGAGTGACCTGGTCTGAAACCAAATTGATGATCAGAGATCAAGCCATTGGAGAAGAGGAAAGATTTCATATCCGAAGCAATGATGGATTCCATGACTTTGCTGATAATTGGGAGAAGGCTGATTGGTCTGTAGTTGCTAGGATCTGTTTTTGCACCTTTTTTGTGCAAAGCGGTGATGTTGGCTGATTTCCAAGCAGATGGCAGTTGACCTTGAGCAAAAGAGAGGGTGAAGAGAACAGAGAGAGGGTGAGATAGAGCAGCAGAGCAGGATTTTAGGACCCGTGGGCTGATGCCGTCGGGTCCAGTTGCGGAATCAGAGTCGAGGGTTGACAGAAACTTTTCCACCTTGTCAGGAGGAAAGGACACGGAGTCCA
Organism: Myxine glutinosa; assembly: GCF_964187855.1. Taxonomy (NCBI): domain Eukaryota; kingdom Metazoa; phylum Chordata; class Myxini; order Myxiniformes; family Myxinidae; genus Myxine; species Myxine glutinosa. The sequence goes on along the minus strand of NW_027616424.1, from coordinate 79,291 downwards.
GGAGCAGCAGGGTACGACTGGGTATGGTGGGTACAGAGAGGGATGGGTTTGGGACACAAGATTTAGAGGCAAACACAGAGTTGAGGCATTCAGCTTTTTCACGTGCGGAGTCAGCTGTGTAGCCGTTTGAGGTAAGGGAGGGGATGGAGGGGGAACAAACACCAGAAACGGATTTGACCAGACGCCACCAGGATTTGGAAGAGGGAGACAGATAAGAGAGTTCGGTCTTGAGAACGGAGAGATATTGTTTCCTGGCTCTCCTGAGGGTGGACACACACTTGTTTCGGGCTTTGTGAAAGGAAATGAGATTTCCTTCCATTGGATTTGCTTTCCAGGAGACGAAGGCAAGTTGTTTCTGGGCAACAGCCTCACCACAAGATTCCGTGTAACATGGACGGGAGGAAGGGTATGACAACTGAAGACGAGATGGGATAAATCTGTGCATGAGAGAGAGCAATTTACTTTGGAAGAATTCCCAGGATGAGTTGATGTCAGAGGTGGTAGAGATGGGAGACCAGTCCAGATGATTGATGGCTGCTTGAAGACCGTGCCAGTTGGCCTGAGTGAAATGCCAGACTCGTCGACGCTGAGCAGGCTCCCTGAGGATGGTCAGAGAGATGTCCACTTTAACAAGGACATGATCAGATGATCCGATCGGAGCAGAAGAAGAGCAGCAGACATTTTCAGGGAAGTTAGTCATAACCAAGTCCAGAAGAGAAGATGTTCCGTTGACTGAGATCCGGGTCGGGAAATTGACAGATTGTGTCAGTCCCAGTGAGTCGCAGAAGTCCTTTGCTGAGGAGCCATGGCTGGTGAGAGAGGTACCCACACCCAGCCAACTGGCATGATGACAGTTGAAATCACCACATATGAGGAAGAGAGAGTTGGGATGAGTAGATAGAAGTTGGTCCATATCATCAGACAGCGAGATGTAGATGGAGTCATCACTGTTTGGTGGACGGTACAACACACATATGAACAAGAGGTGGGAGCGAAGGGGAAGCCGTAGCCAGAGGTATTCCTGGGGGTGAGGTGGAGAGAGTGCAGGTTTCCTTCACCAACACCAACTTCACCAACACCAACTTTCCTTCACCAACTTCACCAACTTCACCTTCACCAAAAAGTGGGTGTTGGTGCAGGAAACCACTTTTGCACTTGTATTAGTGTGGAAAAAACACTTTTCGCACTTGTGTTAGTGTTGAAAACCCACTTTTCGCACTTGTGTTAGTGTTGAAAAACCACTTTTCGCACTTGTGTTGGTGCAGGAAACCACTTTTGCACTTGTATTAGTGTGGCAAAACCACTTTTCGCACTTGTGTTAGTGTTGAAAAACCACTTTTCACACTTGTGTTAGTGTTGAAAACCACTTTTCGCACTTGTGTTGGTGCAGGAAACCACTTTTGTACTTGTATTAGTATGGAAAAAACACTTTTTACACTTGTGATAGTGTTGAAAAACCACTTTTCGCACTTGTGTTAGTGTTGAAAAACCACTTTTCGTACTTGTGTTAGTGTTGAAAAACCACTTTTCGCACTTGTGTTGGTGCAGGAAACCACTTTTGCACTTGTATTAGTGTGGAAAAAACACTTTTTGCACTTGTGATAGTGTTGAAAAACCACTTTTCGCACTTGTGTTAGTGTTGAAAAACCACTTTTAGCACTTGTGTTGGTGAAGGAAACCACTTTTGCACTTGTATTAGTGTGGAAAAACCACTTTTCTCACTTGTGTTAGTGTTGAAAAACCACTTTTTGCACTTGTGTTAGTGTTGAAAAACCGCTTTTCGCACTTGTGTTGGTGCAGGAAACCACTTTTGCACTTGTATTAGTGTGGAAAAAACACTTTTTGCACTTGTGATGGTGTTGAAAAACCACTTTTCGCACTTGTGTTAGTGTTGAAAAAACACATTTCGCACTTGTGTTTGTGTTGAAAAACCACTTTTCGCACTTGTGTTGGTGCAGGAAACCACTTTTGCACTTGTATTAGTGTGGAAAAAACACTTTTTGCACTTGTGATAGTGTTGAAAAACCACTTTTCGCACTTGTGTTAGTGTTGAAAAACCACTTTTCGCACTTGTGTTCGTGTTGAAAAACCACTTTTCGCACTTGTGTTGGTGCAGGAAACTACTTTTGCACTTGTATTAGTGTGGAAAAACCACTTTTCGCACTTGTGTTAATGTTGAAAAACACCTTTTCGCACTTGTGTTAATGTTGAAAAACCACTTTTCGCACTTGTGTTGGTGCAGGAAACCACTTTTGCACTTGTATTAGTGTGGAAAAAACACTTTTTGCACTTGTGATAGTGTTGAAAAAGCACATTTCGCACTTGTGTTAGTGTTGAAAAACCACTTTTCGCACTTGTGTTGGTGCAGGAAACCACTTTTGCACTTGTGTTAGTGTGGAAAAACCACTTTTTACACTTGTGTTAGTGTTGAAAAACCACTTTTCGCACTTGTATTAGTGTGGAAAAAACACTTTTTGCACTTGTGATAGTGTTGAAAAACCACTTTTTGCACTTGTGTTAGTGTGGAAAAAACACTTTCCGCACTTGTGTTAGTGTTGAAAACCCACTTTTCGCACTTGTGTTAGTGTTGAAAAACCACTTTTCGCACTTGAGTTGGTGCAGGAAACCACTTTTGCACTTGTATTAGTGTGGCAAAACCACTTTTCGCACTTGTGTTACTGTTGAAAAACCACTTTTCGCACTTGTGTTAGTGTTGAAAAACCACTTTTCGCACTTGTATTAGTGTTGAAAAACCACTTTTCGCACTTGTGTTAGTGTTGAAAAACCACTTTTCGCACCTGTGTTGGTGCAGGAAACCACTTTTGCACTTGTATTAGTGTGGAAAAAACACTTTTTGCACTTGTGATAGTGTTGAAAAACCACTTTTCGCACTTGTGTTAGTGTTGAAAAACCACTTTTCGCACTTGTGTTAGTGTTGAAAAACCACTTTTCGCACTTGTGTTAGTGTTGAAAAACCACTTTTCGCACTTGTGTTGGTGCAGGAAACCACTTTTGCACTTGTATTAGTGTGGAAAAAACACTTTTCGCACTTGTGTTAGTGTTGAAAACCCACTTTTCGCACTTGTGTTAGTGTTGAAAAACCACTTTTCGCACTTGTGTTGGTGCAGGAAACCACTTTTGCACTTGTATTAGTGTGGCAAAACCACTTTTCGCACTTGTGTTAGTGTTGAAAAACCACTTTTCGCACTTGTGTTAGTGTTGAAAAACCACTTTTCGCACTTGTGATGGTGCAGGAAACCACTTTTGCACTTGTATTAGTGTGGAAAAAACACTTTTTACACTTGTGATAGTGTTGAAAAACCACTTTTCGCACTTGTGTTAGTGTTGAAAAACCACTTTTCGCACTTGTGTTAGTGTTGAAAAACCACTTTTCGCACTTGTGTTGGTGCAGGAAACCACTTTTGCACTTGTATTAGTGTGGAAAAAACACTTTTTGCACTTGTGATAGTGTTGAAAAACCACTTTTCGCACTTGTGTTAGTGTTGAAAAACCACTTTTAGCACTTGTGTTGGTGAAGGAAACCACTTTTGCACTTGTATTAGTGTGGAAAAACCACTTTTCTCACTTGTGTTAGTGTTGAAAAACCACTTTTTGCACTTGTGTTAGTGTTGAAAAACCGCTTTTCGCACTTGTGTTGGTGCAGGAAACCACTTTTGCACTTGTATTAGTGTGGAAAAAACACTTTTTGCACTTGTGATGGTGTTGAAAAACCACTTTTCGCACTTGTGTTAGTGTTGAAAAAACACATTTCGCACTTGTGTTTGTGTTGAAAAACCACTTTTCGCACTTGTGTTGGTGCAGGAAACCACTTTTGCACTTGTATTAGTGTGGAAAAAACACTTTTTGCACTTGTGATAATGTTGAAAAACCACTTTTCGCACTTGTGTTAGTGTTGAAAAACCACTTTTCGCACTTGTGTTCGTGTTGAAAAACCACTTTTCGCACTTGTGTTGGTGCAGGAAACTACTTTTGCACTTGTATTAGTGTGGAAAAACCACTTTTCGCACTTGTGTTAATGTTGAAAAACCCCTTTTCGCACTTGTGTTAATGTTGAAGAACCACTTTTCGCACTTGTGTTGGTGCAGGAAACTACTTTTGCACTTGTATTAGTGTGGAAAAACCACTTTTCGCACTTGTGTTAGTGTTGAAAACCCACTTTTCGCACTTGTGTTAGTGTTGAAAAACCACTTTTCGCACTTGTGTTGGTGCAGGAAACCACTTTTGCACTTGTATTAGTGTGGCAAAACCACTTTTCGCACTTGTGTTAGTGTTGAAAAACCACTTTTCGCACTTGTGTTAGTGTTGAAAAACCACTTTTCGCACTTGTGTTGGTGCAGGAAACCACTTTTGCACTTGTATTAGTGTGGAAAAAACACTTTTTACACTTGTGATAGTGTTGAAAAACCACTTTTTGCACTTGTGTTAGTGTTGAAAAACCACTTTTCGCACTTGTGTTAGTGTTGAAAAACCACTTTTCACACTTGTGTTGGTGCAGGAAACCACTTTTGCACTTGTATTAGTGTGGAAAAAACACTTTTTGCACTTGTGATAGTGTTGAAAAACCACTTTTCGCACTTGTGTTAGTGTTGAAAAACCACTTTTAGCACTTGTGTTGGTGAAGGAAACCACTTTTGCACTTGTATTAGTGTGGAAAAACCACTTTTCTCACTTGTGTTAGTGTTGAAAAACCACTTTTTGCACTTGTGTTAGTGTTGAAAAACCGCTTTTCGCACTTGTGTTGGTGCAGGAAACCACTTTTGCACTTGTATTAGTGTGGAAAAACCACTTTTCTCACTTGTATTAGTGTGGAAAAAACACTTTTTGCACTTGTGATAGTGTTGAAAAACCACTTTTCGCACTTGTGTTAGTGTTGAAAAAATACATTTCGCACTTGTGTTTGTGTTGAAAAACCACTTTTCGCACTTGTGTTGGTGCAGGAAACCACTTTTGCACTTGTATTAGTGTGGAAAAAACACTTTTTGCACTTGTGATAGTGTTGAAAAACCACTTTTCGCACTTGTGTTAGTGTTGAAAAACCACTTTTAGCACTTGTGTTGGTGAAGGAAACCACTTTTGCACTTGTATTAGTGTGGAAAAACCACTTTTCTCACTTGTGTTAGTGTTGAAAAAACCACTTTTTGCACTTGTGTTAGTGTTGAAAAACCGCTTTTCGCACTTGTGTTGGTGCAGGAAACCACTTTTGCACTTGTATTAGTGTGGAAAAAACACTTTTTGCACTTGTGATGGTGTTGAAAAACCACTTTTCGCACTTGTGTTAGTGTTGAAAAAATACATTTCGCACTTGTGTTTGTGTTGAAAAACCACTTTTCGCACTTGTGTTGGTGCAGGAAACCACTTTTGCACTTGTATTAGTGTGGAAAAAACACTTTTTGCACTTGTGATAGTGTTGAAAAACCACTTTTCGCACTTGTGTTAGTGTTGAAAAACCACTTTTCGCACTTGTGTTCATGTTGAAAAACCACTTTTCGCACTTGTGTTGGTGCAGGAAACTACTTTTGCACTTGTATTAGTGTGGAAAAACCACTTTTCGCACTTGTGTTAATGTTGAAAAACCCCTTTTCGCACTTGTGTTAGTGTTGAAAAACCACTTTTCGTACTTGTGTTAGTGTTGAAAAACCACTTTTCGCACTTGTGTTGGTGCAGGAAACCACTTTTGCACTTGTATTAGTGTGGAAAAAACACTTTTTGCACTTGTGATAGTGTTGAAAAACCACTTTTCGCACTTGTGTTAGTGTTGAAAAACCACTTTTAGCACTTGTGTTGGTGAAGGAAACCACTTTTGCACTTGTATTAGTGTGGAAAAACCACTTTTCTCACTTGTGTTAGTGTTGAAAAACCACTTTTTGCACTTGTGTTAGTGTTGAAAAACCGCTTTTCGCACTTGTGTTGGTGCAGGAAACCACTTTTGCACTTGTATTAGTGTGGAAAAAACACTTTTTGCACTTGTGATGGTGTTGAAAAACCACTTTTCGCACTTGTGTTAGTGTTGAAAAAACACATTTCGCACTTGTGTTTGTGTTGAAAAACCACTTTTCGCACTTGTGTTGGTGCAGGAAACCACTTTTGCACTTGTATTAGTGTGGAAAAAACACTTTTTGCACTTGTGATAGTGTTGAAAAACCACTTTTCGCACTTGTGTTAGTGTTGAAAAACCACTTTTCGCACTTGTGTTCGTGTTGAAAAACCACTTTTCGCACTTGTGTTGGTGCAGGAAACTACTTTTGCACTTGTATTAGTGTGGAAAAACCACTTTTCGCACTTGTGTTAATGTTGAAAAACACCTTTTCGCACTTGTGTTAATGTTGAAAAACCACTTTTTGCACTTGTGTTGGTGCAGGAAACCACTTTTGCACTTGTATTAGTGTGGAAAAAACACTTTTTGCACTTGTGATAGTGTTGAAAAAGCACATTTCGCACTTGTGTTAGTGTTGAAAAACCACTTTTCGCACTTGTGTTGGTGCAGGAAACCACTTTTGCACTTGTGTTAGTGTGGAAAAACCACTTTTCACACTTGTGTTAGTGTTGAAAAACCACTTTTCGCACTTGTATTAGTGTGGAAAAAACACTTTTTGCACTTGTGATAGTGTTGAAAAACCACTTTTCGCACTTGTGTTAGTGTGGAAAAAACACTTTCTGCACTTGTGTTAGTGTTGAAAACCCACTTTTCGCACTTGTGTTAGTGTTGAAAAACCACTTTTCGCACTTGTGTTGGTGCAGGAAACCACTTTTGCACTTGTATTAGTGTGGCAAAACCACTTTTCGCACTTGTGTTAGTGTTGAAAAACCACTTTTCGCACTTGTGTTAGTGTTGAAAAACCACTTTTCGCACTTGTATTAGTGTGGAAAAAACACTTTTTGCACTTGTGATAGTGTTGAAAAACCACTTTTCGCACTTGTGTTAGTGTTGAAAAACCACTTTTCGCACCTGTGTTGGTGCAGGAAACCACTTTTGCACTTGTATTAGTGTGGAAAAAACACTTTTTGCACTTGTGATAGTGTTGAAAAACCACTTTTCGCACTTGTGTTAGTGTTGAAAAACCACTTTTCGCACTTGTGTTAGTGTTGAAAAACCACTTTTCGCACTTGTGTTAGTGTTGAAAAACCACTTTTCGCACTTGTGTTGGTGCAGGAAACCACTTTTGCACTTGTATTAGTGTGGAAAAAACACTTTTCGCACTTGTGTTAGTGTTGAAAACCCACTTTTCGCACTTGTGTTAGTGTTGAAAAACCACTTTTCGCACTTGTGTTGGTGCAGGAAACCACTTTTGCACTTGTATTAGTGTGGCAAAACCACTTTTCGCACTTGTGTTAGTGTTGAAAAACCACTTTTCGCACTTGTGTTAGTGTTGAAAAACCACTTTTCGCACTTGTGATGGTGCAGGAAACCACTTTTGCACTTGTATTAGTGTGGAAAAAACACTTTTTACACTTGTGATAGTGTTGAAAAACCACTTTTCGCACTTGTGTTAGTGTTGAAAAACCACTTTTCGCACTTGTGTTAGTGTTGAAAAACCACTTTTCGCACTTGTGTTGGTGCAGGAAACCACTTTTGCACTTTTATTAGTGTGGAAAAAACACTTTTTGCACTTGTGATAGTGTTGAAAAACCACTTTTCGCACTTGTGTTAGTGTTGAAAAACCACTTTTAGCACTTGTGTTGGTGAAGGAAACCACTTTTGCACTTGTATTAGTGTGGAAAAACCACTTTTCTCACTTGTGTTAGTGTTGAAAAACCACTTTTTGCACTTGTGTTAGTGTTGAAAAACTGCTTTTCGCACTTGTGTTGGTGCAGGAAACCACTTTTGCACTTGTATTAGTGTGGAAAAAACACTTTTTGCACTTGTGATGGTGTTGAAAAACCACTTTTCGCACTTGTGTTAGTGTTGAAAAAACACATTTCGCACTTGTGTTTGTGTTGAAAAACCACTTTTCGCACTTGTGTTGGTGCAGGAAACCACTTTTGCACTTGTATTAGTGTGGAAAAAACACTTTTTGCACTTGTGATAGTGTTGAAAAACCACTTTTCGCACTTGTGTTATTGTTGAAAAACCACTTTTCGCACTTGTGTTCGTGTTGAAAAACCACTTTTCGCACTTGTGTTGGTGCAGGAAACTACTTTTGCACTTGTATTAGTGTGGAAAAACCACTTTTCGCACTTGTGTTAATGTTGAAAAACCCCTTTTCGCACTTGTGTTAATGTTGAAAAACCACTTTTCGCACTTGTGTTGGTGCAGGAAACTACTTTTGCACTTGTATTAGTGTGGAAAAACCACTTTTCGCACTTGTGTTAGTGTTGAAAACCCACTTTTCGCACTTGTGTTAGTGTTGAAATACCACTTTTCGCACTTGTGTTGGTGCAGGAAACCACTTTTGCACTTGTATTAGTGTGGCAAAACCACTTTTCGCACTTGTGTTAGTGTTGAAAAACCACTTTTCGCACTTGTGTTAGTGTTGAAAAACCACTTTTCGCACTTGTGTTGGTGCAGGAAACCACTTTTGCACTTGTATTAGTGTGGAAAAAACACTTTTTACACTTGTGATAGTGTTGAAAAACCACTTTTCGCACTTGTGTTAGTGTTGAAAAACCACTTTTCGCACTTGTGTTAGTGTTGAAAAACCACTTTTCGCACTTGTGTTGGTGCAGGAAACCACTTTTGCACTTGTATTAGTGTGGAAAAAACACTTTTTGCACTTGTGATAGTGTTGAAAAACCACTTTTCGCACTTGTGTTAGTGTTGAAAAACCACTTTTAGCACTTGTGTTGGTGAAGGAAACCACTTTTGCACTTGTATTAGTGTGGAAAAACCACTTTTCTCACTTGTGTTAGTGTTGAAAAACCACTTTTTGCACTTGTGTTAGTGTTGAAAAACCGCTTTTCGCACTTGTGTTGGTGCAGGAAACCACTTTTGCACTTGTATTAGTGTGGAAAAAACACTTTTTGCACTTGTGATGGTGTTGAAAAACCACTTTTCGCACTTGTGTTAGTGTTGAAAAAATACATTTCGCACTTGTGTTTGTGTTGAAAAACCACTTTTCGCACTTGTGTTGGTGCAGGAAACCACTTTTGCACTTGTATTAGTGTGGAAAAAACACTTTTTGCACTTGTGATAGTGTTGAAAAACCACTTTTCGCACTTGTGTTAGTGTTGAAAAACCACTTTTAGCACTTGTGTTGGTGAAGGAAACCACTTTTGCACTTGTATTAGTGTGGAAAAACCACTTTTCTCACTTGTGTTAGTGTTGAAAAACCACTTTTTGCACTTGTGTTAGTGTTGAAAAACCGCTTTTCGCACTTGTGTTGGTGCAGGAAACCACTTTTGCACTTGTATTAGTGTGGAAAAAACACTTTTTGCACTTGTGATGGTGTTGAAAAACCACTTTTCGCACTTGTGTTAGTGTTGAAAAAATACATTTCGCACTTGTGTTTGTGTTGAAAAACCACTTTTCGCACTTGTGTTGGTGCAGGAAACCACTTTTGCACTTGTATTAGTGTGGAAAAAACACTTTTTGCACTTGTGATAGTGTTGAAAAACCACTTTTCGCACTTGTGTTAGTGTTGAAAAACCACTTTTCGCACTTGTGTTCATGTTGAAAAACCACTTTTCGCACTTGTGTTGGTGCAGGAAACTACTTTTGCACTTGTATTAGTGTGGAAAAACCACTTTTCGCACTTGTGTTAATGTTGAAAAACCCCTTTTCGCACTTGTGTTAATGTTGAAAAACCACTTTTCGCACTTGTGTTGGTGCAGGAAACCACTTTTGCACTTGTATTAGTGTGGAAAAAACACTTTTTGCACTTGTGATAGTGTTGAAAAACCACATTTCGCACTTGTGTTAGTGTTGAAAAACCACTTTTCGCACTTGTGTTGGTGCAGGAAACCACTTTTGCACTTGTATTAGTGTGGAAAAACCACTTTTCACACTTGTGTTAGTGTTGAAAAACCACTTTTCGCACTTGTATTAGTGTGGAAAAAACACTTTTTGCACTTGTGATAGTGTTGAAAAACCACTTTTCGCACTTGTGTTAGTGTTGAAAAACCACTTTTCGCACCTGTGTTGGTGCAGGAAACCACTTTTGCACTTGTATTAGTGTGGAAAAAACACTTTTTGCACTTGTGATAGTGTTGAAAAACCACTTTTCGCACTTGTGTTAGTGTTGAAAAACCACTTTTCGCACTTGTGTTAGTGTTGAAAAACCACTTTTCGCACTTGTGTTAGTGTTGAAAAACCACTTTTCGCACTTGTGTTGGTGCAGGAAACCACTTTTGCACTTGTATTAGTGTGGAAAAAACACTTTTCGCACTTGTGTTTGTGTTGAAAACCCACTTTTCGCACTTGTGTTAGTGTTGAAAAACCACTTTTCGCACTTGTTTTGGTGCAGGAAACCACTTTTGCACTTGTATTAGTGTGGCAAAACCACTTTTCGCACTTGTGTTAGTGTTGAAAAACCACTTTTCACACTTGTGTTAGTGTTGAAAAACCACTTTTCGCACTTGTGTTGGTGCAGGAAACCACTTTTGCACTTGTATTAGTATGGAAAAAACACTTTTTACACTTGTGATAGTGTTGAAAAACCACTTTTCGCACTTGTGTTAGTGTTGAAAAACTACTTTTCGCACTTGTGTTAGTGTTGAAAAACCACTTTTCGCACTTGTGTTGGTGCAGGAAACCACTTTTGCACTTGTATTAGTGTGGAAAAAACACTTTTTGCACTTGTGATAGTGTTGAAAAACCACTTTTCGCACTTGTGTTAGTGTTGAAAAACCACTTTTAGCACTTGTGTTGGTGAAGGAAACCACTTTTGCACTTGTATTAGTGTGGAAAAACCACTTTTCTCACTTGTGTTAATGTTGAAAAACCCATTTTCGCACTTGTGTTAATGTTGAAAAACCACTTTTCGCACTTGTGTTGGTGCAGGAAACCACTTTTGCACTTGTATTAGTGTGGAAAAAACACTTTTTGCACTTGTGATAGTGTTGAAAAACCACATTTCGCACTTGTGTTAGTGTTGAAAAACCACTTTTCGCACTTGTGTTGGTGCAGGAAACCACTTTTGCACTTGTATTAGTGTGGAAAAACCACTTTTCACACTTGTGTTAGTGTTGAAAAACCACTTTTCGCACTTGTATTAGTGTGGAAAAAACACTTTTTGCACTTGTGATAGTGTTGAAAAACCACTTTTCGCACTTGTGTTAGTGTTGAAAAACCACTTTTCGCACCTGTGTTGGTGCAGGAAACCACTTTTGCACTTGTATTAGTGTGGAAAAAACCCTTTTTGCACTTGTGATAGTGTTGAAAAACCACTTTTCGCACTTGTGTTAGTGTTGAAAAACCACTTTTCGCACTTGTGTTAGTGTTGAAAAACCACTTTTCGCACTTGTGTTAGTGTTGAAAAACCACTTTTCGCACTTGTGTTGGTGCAGGAAACCACTTTTGCACTTGTATTAGTGTGGAAAAAACACTTTTCGCACTTGTGTTAGTGTTGAAAACCCACTTTTCGCACTTGTGTTAGTGTTGAAAAACCACTTTTCGCACTTGTGTTGGTGCAGGAAACCACTTTTGCACTTGTATTAGTGTGGCAAAACCACTTTTCGCACTTGTGTTAGTGTTGAAAAACCACTTTTCACACTTGTGTTAGTGTTGAAAAACCACTTTTCGCACTTGTGTTGGTGCAGGAAACCACTTTTGCACTTGTATTAGTGTGGAAAAAACACTTTTTACACTTGTGATAGTGTTGAAAAACCACTTTTCGCACTTGTGTTAGTGTTGAAAAACCACTTTTCGCACTTGTGTTGGTGAAGGAAACCACTTTTGCACTTGTATTAGTGTGGAAAAAACACTTTTCTCACTTGTGTTAGTGTTGAAAAACCACTTTTTGCACTTGTGTTAGTGTTGAAAAACCGCTTTTCGCACTTGTGTTGGTGCAGGAAACCACTTTTGCACTTGTATTAGTGTGGAAAAAACACTTTTTGCACTTGTGATGGTGTTGAAAAACCACTTTTCGCACTTGTGTTAGTGTTGAAAAAACACATTTCGCACTTGTGTTTGTGTTGAAAAACCACTTTTCGCACTTGTGTTGGTGCAGGAAACCACTTTTGCACTTGTATTAGTGTGGAAAAAACACTTTTTGCACTTGTGATAGTGTTGAAAAACCACTTTTCGCACTTGTGTTAGTGTTGAAAAACCACTTTTTGCACTTGTGTTCGTGTTGAAAAACCACTTTTCGCACTTGTGTTGGTGCAGGAAACTACTTTTGCACTTGTATTAGTGTGAAAAAACCACTTTTCGCACTTGTGTTAATGTTGAAAAACCCCTTTTCGCACTTGTGTTAATGTTGAAAAACCACTTTTCGCACTTGTGTTGGTGCAGGAAACTACTTTTGCACTTGTATTAGTGTGGAAAAACCACTTTTCGCACTTGTGTTAGTGTTGAAAACCCACTTTTCGCACTTGTGTTAGTGTTGAAAAACCACTTTTCGCACTTGTGTTGGTGCAGGAAACCACTTTTGCACTTGCATTAGTGTGGCAAAACCACTTTTCGCACTTGTGTTAGTGTTGAAAAACCACTTTTCGCACTTGTGTTAGTGTTGAAAAACCACTTTTCGCACTTGTGTTGGTGCAGGAAACCACTTTTGCACTTGTATTAGTGTGGAAAAAACACTTTTTACACTTGTGATAGTGTTGAAAAACCACTTTTCGCACTTGTGTTAGTGTTGAAAAACCACTTTTCGCACTTGTGTTAGTGTTGAAAAACCACTTTTCGCACTTGTGTTGGTGCAGGAAACCACTTTTGCACTTGTATTAGTGTGGAAAAAACACTTTTTGCACTTGTGATAGTGTTGAAAAACCACTTTTCGCACTTGTGTTAGTGTTGAAAAACCACTTTTAGCACTTGTGTTGGTGAAGGAAACCACTTTTGCACTTGTATTAGTGTGGAAAAACCACTTTTCTCACTTGTGTTAGTGTTGAAAAACCACTTTTTGCACTTGTGTTAGTGTTGAAAAACCGCTTTTCGCACTTGTGTTGGTGCAGGAAACCACTTTTGCACTTGTATTAGTGTGGAAAAAACACTTTTTGCACTTGTGATGGTGTTGAAAAACCACTTTTCGCCTTGTGTTAGTGTTGAAAAAATACATTTCGCACTTGTGTTTGTGTTGAAAAACCACTTTTCGCACTTGTGTTGGTGCAGGAAACTACTTTTGCACTTGTATTAGTGTGGAAAAAACACTTTTTGCACTTGTGATAGTGTTGAAAAACCACTTTTCGCACTTGTGTTAGTGTTGAAAAACCACTTTTCGCACTTGTGTTCATGTTGAAAAACCACTTTTCGCACTTGTGTTGGTGCAGGAAACTACTTTTGCACTTGTATTAGTGTGGAAAAACCACTTTTCGCACTTGTGTTAATGTTGAAAAACCCCTTTTCGCACTTGTGTTAATGTTGAAAAACCACTTTTCGCACTTGTGTTGGTGCAGGAAACCACTTTTGCACTTGTATTAGTGTGGAAAAAACACTTTTTGCACTTGTGATAGTGTTGAAAAACCACATTTCGCACTTGTGTTAGTGTTGAAAAACCACTTTTCGCACTTGTGTTGGTGCAGGAAACCACTTTTGCACTTGTATTAGTGTGGAAAAACCACTTTTCACACTTGTGTTAGTGTTGAAAAACCACTTTTCGCACTTGTATTAGTGTGGAAAAAACACTTTTTGCACTTGTGATAGTGTTGAAAAACCACTTTTCGCACTTGTGTTAGTGTTGAAAAACCACTTTTCGCACCTGTGTTGGTGCAGGAAACCACTTTTGCACTTGTATTAGTGTGGAAAAAACCCTTTTTGCACTTGTGATAGTGTTGAAAAACCACTTTTCGCACTTGTGTTAGTGTTGAAAAACCACTTTTCGCACTTGTGTTAGTGTTGAAAAACCACTTTTCGCACTTGTGTTAGTGTTGAAAAACCACTTTTCGCACTTGTGTTGGTGCAGGAAACCACTTTTGCACTTGTATTAGTGTGGAAAAAACACTTTTCGCACTTGTGTTAGTGTTGAAAACCCACTTTTCGCACTTGTGTTAGTGTTGAAAAACCACTTTTCGCACTTGTGTTGGTGCAGGAAACCACTTTTGCACTTGTATTAGTGTGGCAAAACCACTTTTCGCACTTGTGTTAGTGTTGAAAAACCACTTTTCACACTTGTGTTAGTGTTGAAAAACCACTTTTCGCACTTGTGTTGGTGCAGGAAACCACTTTTGCACTTGTATTAGTGTGGAAAAAACACTTTTTACACTTGTGATAGTGTTGAAAAACCACTTTTCGCACTTGTGTTAGTGTTGAAAAACCACTTTTCGCACTTGTGTTAGTGTTGAAAAACCACTTTTCGCACTTGTGTTGGTGCAGGAAACCACTTTTGCACTTGTATTAGTGTGGAAAAAACACTTTTTGCACTTGTGATGGTGTTGAAAAACCACTTTTCGCCTTGTGTTAGTGTTGAAAAAATACATTTCGCACTTGTGTTTGTGTTGAAAAACCACTTTTCGCACTTGTGTTGGTGCAGGAAACTACTTTTGCACTTGTATTAGTGTGGAAAAAACACTTTTTGCACTTGTGATAGTGTTGAAAAACCACTTTTCGCACTTGTGTTAGTGTTGAAAAACCACTTTTCGCACTTGTGTTCATGTTGAAAAACCACTTTTCGCACTTGTGTTGGTGCAGGAAACTACTTTTGCACTTGTATTAGTGTGGAAAAACCACTTTTCGCACTTGTGTTAATGTTGAAAAACCCCTTTTCGCACTTGTGTTAATGTTGAAAAACCACTTTTCGCACTTGTGTTGGTGCAGGAAACCACTTTTGCACTTGTATTAGTGTGGAAAAAACACTTTTTGCACTTGTGATAGTGTTGAAAAACCACATTTCGCACTTGTGTTAGTGTTGAAAAACCACTTTTCGCACTTGTGTTGGTGCAGGAAACCACTTTTGCACTTGTATTAGTGTGGAAAAACCACTTTTCACACTTGTGTTAGTGTTGAAAAACCACTTTTCGCACTTGTATTAGTGTGGAAAAAACACTTTTTGCACTTGTGATAGTGTTGAAAAACCACTTTTCGCACTTGTGTTAGTGTTGAAAAACCACTTTTCGCACCTGTGTTGGTGCAGGAAACCACTTTTGCACTTGTATTAGTGTGGAAAAAACCCTTTTTGCACTTGTGATAGTGTTGAAAAACCACTTTTCGCACTTGTGTTAGTGTTGAAAAACCACTTTTCGCACTTGTGTTAGTGTTGAAAAACCACTTTTCGCACTTGTGTTAGTGTTGAAAAACCACTTTTCGCACTTGTGTTGGTGCAGGAAACCACTTTTGCACTTGTATTAGTGTGGAAAAAACACTTTTCGCACTTGTGTTAGTGTTGAAAACCCACTTTTCGCACTTGTGTTAGTGTTGAAAAACCACTTTTCGCACTTGTGTTGGTGCAGGAAACCACTTTTGCACTTGTATTAGTGTGGCAAAACCACTTTTCGCACTTGTGTTAGTGTTGAAAAACCACTTTTCACACTTGTGTTAGTGTTGAAAAACCACTTTTCGCACTTGTGTTGGTGCAGGAAACCACTTTTGCACTTGTATTAGTGTGGAAAAAACACTTTTTACACTTGTGATAGTGTTGAAAAACCACTTTTCGCACTTGTGTTAGTGTTGAAAAACCACTTTTCGCACTTGTGTTAGTGTTGAAAAACCACTTTTCGCACTTGTGTTGGTGCAGGAAACCACTTTTGCACTTGTATTAGTGTGGAAAAAACACTTTTTGCACTTGTGATAGTGTTGAAAAACCACTTTTCGCACTTGTGTTAGTGTTGAAAAACCACTTTTAGCACTTGTGTTGGTGAAGGAACCCACTTTTGCACTTGTATTAGTGTGGAAAAAACACTTTTCTCACTTGTGTTAGTGTTGAAAAACCACTTTTTGCACTTGTGTTAGTGTTGAAAAACCGCTTTTCGCACTTGTGTTGGTGCAGGAAACCACTTTTGCACTTGTATTAGTGTGGAAAAAACACTTTTTGCACTTGTGATGGTGTTGAAAAACCACTTTTCGCACTTGTGTTAGTGTTGAAAAAACACATTTCGCACTTGTGTTTGTGTTGAAAAACCACTTTTCGCACTTGTGTTGGTGCAGGAAACCACTTTTGCACTTGTATTAGTGTGGAAAAAACACTTTTTGCACTTGTGATAGTGTTGAAAAACCACTTTTCGCACTTGTGTTAGTGTTGAAAAACCACTTTTCGCACTTGTGTTCGTGTTGAAAAACCACTTTTCGCACTTGTGTTGGTGCAGGAAACTACTTTTGCACTTGTATTAGTGTGAAAAAACCACTTTTCGCACTTGTGTTAATGTTGAAAAACCCCTTTTCGCACTTGTGTTAATGTTGAAAAACCACTTTTCGCACTTGTGTTGGTGCAGGAAACTACTTTTGCACTTGTATTAGTGTGGAAAAACCACTTTTCGCACTTGTGTTAGTGTTGAAAACCCACTTTTCGCACTTGTGTTAGTGTTGAAAAACCACTTTTCGCACTTGTGTTGGTGCAGGAAACCACTTTTGCACTTGTATTAGTGTGGCAAAACCACTTTTCGCACTTGTGTTAGTGTTGAAAAACCACTTTTCGCACTTGTGTTAGTGTTGAAAAACCACTTTTCGCACTTGTGTTGGTGCAGGAAACCACTTTTGCACTTGTATTAGTGTGGAAAAAACACTTTTTACACTTGTGATAGTGTTGAAAAACCACTTTTCGCACTTGTGTTAGTGTTGAAAAACCACTTTTCGCACTTGTGTTAGTGTTGAAAAACCACTTTTCGCACTTGTGTTGGTGCAGGAAACCACTTTTGCACTTGTATTAGTGTGGAAAAAACACTTTTTGCACTTGTGATAGTGTTGAAAAACCACTTTTCGCACTTGTGTTAGTGTTGAAAAACCACTTTTCGCACTTGTGTTTGTGTTGAAAACCCACTTTTCGCACTTGTGTTAGTGTTGAAAAACCACTTTTCGCACTTGTTTTGGTGCAGGAAACCACTTTTGCACTTGTATTAGTGTGGCAAAACCACTTTTCGCACTTGTGTTAGTGTTGAAAAACCACTTTTCACACTTGTGTTAGTGTTGAAAAACCACTTTTCGCACTTGTGTTGGTGCAGGAAACCACTTTTGCACTTGTATTAGTATGGAAAAAACACTTTTTACACTTGTGATAGTGTTGAAAAACCACTTTTCGCACTTGTGTTAGTGTTGAAAAACTACTTTTCGCACTTGTGTTAGTGTTGAAAAACCACTTTTCGCACTTGTGTTGGTGCAGGAAACCACTTTTGCACTTGTATTAGTGTGGAAAAAACACTTTTTGCACTTGTGATAGTGTTGAAAAACCACTTTTCGCACTTGTGTTAGTGTTGAAAAACCACTTTTAGCACTTGTGTTGGTGAAGGAAACCACTTTTGCACTTGTATTAGTGTGGAAAAACCACTTTTCTCACTTGTGTTAATGTTGAAAAACCCATTTTCGCACTTGTGTTAATGTTGAAAAACCACTTTTCGCACTTGTGTTGGTGCAGGAAACCACTTTTGCACTTGTATTAGTGTGGAAAAAACACTTTTTGCACTTGTGATAGTGTTGAAAAACCACATTTCGCACTTGTGTTAGTGTTGAAAAACCACTTTTCGCACTTGTGTTGGTGCAGGAAACCACTTTTGCACTTGTATTAGTGTGGAAAAACCACTTTTCACACTTGTGTTAGTGTTGAAAAACCACTTTTCGCACTTGTATTAGTGTGGAAAAAACACTTTTTGCACTTGTGATAGTGTTGAAAAACCACTTTTCGCACTTGTGTTAGTGTTGAAAAACCACTTTTCGCACCTGTGTTGGTGCAGGAAACCACTTTTGCACTTGTATTAGTGTGGAAAAAACCCTTTTTGCACTTGTGATAGTGTTGAAAAACCACTTTTCGCACTTGTGTTAGTGTTGAAAAACCACTTTTCGCACTTGTGTTAGTGTTGAAAAACCACTTTTCGCACTTGTGTTAGTGTTGAAAAACCACTTTTCGCACTTGTGTTGGTGCAGGAAACCACTTTTGCACTTGTATTAGTGTGGAAAAAACACTTTTCGCACTTGTGTTAGTGTTGAAAACCCACTTTTCGCACTTGTGTTAGTGTTGAAAAACCACTTTTCGCACTTGTGTTGGTGCAGGAAACCACTTTTGCACTTGTATTAGTGTGGCAAAACCACTTTTCGCACTTGTGTTAGTGTTGAAAAACCACTTTTCACACTTGTGTTAGTGTTGAAAAACCACTTTTCGCACTTGTGTTGGTGCAGGAAACCACTTTTGCACTTGTATTAGTGTGGAAAAAACACTTTTTACACTTGTGATAGTGTTGAAAAACCACTTTTCGCACTTGTGTTAGTGTTGAAAAACCACTTTTCGCACTTGTGTTGGTGAAGGAAACCACTTTTGCACTTGTATTAGTGTGGAAAAAACACTTTTCTCACTTGTGTTAGTGTTGAAAAACCACTTTTTGCACTTGTGTTAGTGTTGAAAAACCGCTTTTCGCACTTGTGTTGGTGCAGGAAACCACTTTTGCACTTGTATTAGTGTGGAAAAAACACTTTTTGCACTTGTGATGGTGTTGAAAAACCACTTTTCGCACTTGTGTTAGTGTTGAAAAAACACATTTCGCACTTGTGTTTGTGTTGAAAAACCACTTTTCGCACTTGTGTTGGTGCAGGAAACCACTTTTGCACTTGTATTAGTGTGGAAAAAACACTTTTTGCACTTGTGATAGTGTTGAAAAACCACTTTTCGCACTTGTGTTAGTGTTGAAAAACCACTTTTTGCACTTGTGTTCGTGTTGAAAAACCACTTTTCGCACTTGTGTTGGTGCAGGAAACTACTTTTGCACTTGTATTAGTGTGAAAAAACCACTTTTCGCACTTGTGTTAATGTTGAAAAACCCCTTTTCGCACTTGTGTTAATGTTGAAAAACCACTTTTCGCACTTGTGTTGGTGCAGGAAACTACTTTTGCACTTGTATTAGTGTGGAAAAACCACTTTTCGCACTTGTGTTAGTGTTGAAAACCCACTTTTCGCACTTGTGTTAGTGTTGAAAAACCACTTTTCGCACTTGTGTTGGTGCAGGAAACCACTTTTGCACTTGCATTAGTGTGGCAAAACCACTTTTCGCACTTGTGTTAGTGTTGAAAAACCACTTTTCGCACTTGTGTTAGTGTTGAAAAACCACTTTTCGCACTTGTGTTGGTGCAGGAAACCACTTTTGCACTTGTATTAGTGTGGAAAAAACACTTTTTACACTTGTGATAGTGTTGAAAAACCACTTTTCGCACTTGTGTTAGTGTTGAAAAACCACTTTTCGCACTTGTGTTAGTGTTGAAAAACCACTTTTCGCACTTGTGTTGGTGCAGGAAACCACTTTTGCACTTGTATTAGTGTGGAAAAAACACTTTTTGCACTTGTGATAGTGTTGAAAAACCACTTTTCGCACTTGTGTTAGTGTTGAAAAACCACTTTTAGCACTTGTGTTGGTGAAGGAAACCACTTTTGCACTTGTATTAGTGTGGAAAAACCACTTTTCTCACTTGTGTTAGTGTTGAAAAACCACTTTTTGCACTTGTGTTAGTGTTGAAAAACCGCTTTTCGCACTTGTGTTGGTGCAGGAAACCACTTTTGCACTTGTATTAGTGTGGAAAAAACACTTTTTGCACTTGTGATGGTGTTGAAAAACCACTTTTCGCCTTGTGTTAGTGTTGAAAAAATACATTTCGCACTTGTGTTTGTGTTGAAAAACCACTTTTCGCACTTGTGTTGGTGCAGGAAACTACTTTTGCACTTGTATTAGTGTGGAAAAAACACTTTTTGCACTTGTGATAGTGTTGAAAAACCACTTTTCGCACTTGTGTTAGTGTTGAAAAACCACTTTTCGCACTTGTGTTCATGTTGAAAAACCACTTTTCGCACTTGTGTTGGTGCAGGAAACTACTTTTGCACTTGTATTAGTGTGGAAAAACCACTTTTCGCACTTGTGTTAATGTTGAAAAACCCCTTTTCGCACTTGTGTTAATGTTGAAAAACCACTTTTCGCACTTGTGTTGGTGCAGGAAACCACTTTTGCACTTGTATTAGTGTGGAAAAAACACTTTTTGCACTTGTGATAGTGTTGAAAAACCACATTTCGCACTTGTGTTAGTGTTGAAAAACCACTTTTCGCACTTGTGTTGGTGCAGGAAACCACTTTTGCACTTGTATTAGTGTGGAAAAACCACTTTTCACACTTGTGTTAGTGTTGAAAAACCACTTTTCGCACTTGTATTAGTGTGGAAAAAACACTTTTTGCACTTGTGATAGTGTTGAAAAACCACTTTTCGCACTTGTGTTAGTGTTGAAAAACCACTTTTCGCACCTGTGTTGGTGCAGGAAACCACTTTTGCACTTGTATTAGTGTGGAAAAAACCCTTTTTGCACTTGTGATAGTGTTGAAAAACCACTTTTCGCACTTGTGTTAGTGTTGAAAAACCACTTTTCGCACTTGTGTTAGTGTTGAAAAACCACTTTTCGCACTTGTGTTAGTGTTGAAAAACCACTTTTCGCACTTGTGTTGGTGCAGGAAACCACTTTTGCACTTGTATTAGTGTGGAAAAAACACTTTTCGCACTTGTGTTAGTGTTGAAAACCCACTTTTCGCACTTGTGTTAGTGTTGAAAAACCACTTTTCGCACTTGTGTTGGTGCAGGAAACCACTTTTGCACTTGTATTAGTGTGGCAAAACCACTTTTCGCACTTGTGTTAGTGTTGAAAAACCACTTTTCACACTTGTGTTAGTGTTGAAAAACCACTTTTCGCACTTGTGTTGGTGCAGGAAACCACTTTTGCACTTGTATTAGTGTGGAAAAAACACTTTTTACACTTGTGATAGTGTTGAAAAACCACTTTTCGCACTTGTGTTAGTGTTGAAAAACCACTTTTCGCACTTGTGTTAGTGTTGAAAAACCACTTTTCGCACTTGTGTTGGTGCAGGAAACCACTTTTGCACTTGTATTAGTGTGGAAAAAACACTTTTTGCACTTGTGATAGTGTTGAAAAACCACTTTTCGCACTTGTGTTAGTGTTGAAAAACCACTTTTAGCACTTGTGTTGGTGAAGGAACCCACTTTTGCACTTGTATTAGTGTGGAAAAAACACTTTTCTCACTTGTGTTAGTGTTGAAAAACCACTTTTTGCACTTGTGTTAGTGTTGAAAAACCGCTTTTCGCACTTGTGTTGGTGCAGGAAACCACTTTTGCACTTGTATTAGTGTGGAAAAAACACTTTTTGCACTTGTGATGGTGTTGAAAAACCACTTTTCGCACTTGTGTTAGTGTTGAAAAAACACATTTCGCACTTGTGTTTGTGTTGAAAAACCACTTTTCGCACTTGTGTTGGTGCAGGAAACCACTTTTGCACTTGTATTAGTGTGGAAAAAACACTTTTTGCACTTGTGATAGTGTTGAAAAACCACTTTTCGCACTTGTGTTAGTGTTGAAAAACCACTTTTCGCACTTGTGTTCGTGTTGAAAAACCACTTTTCGCACTTGTGTTGGTGCAGGAAACTACTTTTGCACTTGTATTAGTGTGAAAAAACCACTTTTCGCACTTGTGTTAATGTTGAAAAACCCCTTTTCGCACTTGTGTTAATGTTGAAAAACCACTTTTCGCACTTGTGTTGGTGCAGGAAACTACTTTTGCACTTGTATTAGTGTGGAAAAACCACTTTTCGCACTTGTGTTAGTGTTGAAAACCCACTTTTCGCACTTGTGTTAGTGTTGAAAAACCACTTTTCGCACTTGTGTTGGTGCAGGAAACCACTTTTGCACTTGTATTAGTGTGGCAAAACCACTTTTCGCACTTGTGTTAGTGTTGAAAAACCACTTTTCGCACTTGTGTTAGTGTTGAAAAACCACTTTTCGCACTTGTGTTGGTGCAGGAAACCACTTTTGCACTTGTATTAGTGTGGAAAAAACACTTTTTACACTTGTGATAGTGTTGAAAAACCACTTTTCGCACTTGTGTTAGTGTTGAAAAACCACTTTTCGCACTTGTGTTAGTGTTGAAAAACCACTTTTCGCCTTGTGTTGGTGCAGGAAACCACTTTTGCACTTGTATTAGTGTGGAAAAAACACTTTTTGCACTTGTGATAGTGTTGAAAAACCACTTTTCGCACTTGTGTTAGTGTTGAAAAACCACTTTTAGCACTTGTGTTGGTGAAGGAAACCACTTTTGCACTTGTATTAGTGTGGAAAAACCACTTTTCTCACTTGTGTTAGTGTTGAAAAACCACTTTTTGCACTTGTGTTAGTGTTGAAAAACCGCTTTTCGCACTTGTGTTGGTGCAGGAAACCACTTTTGCACTTGTATTAGTGTGGAAAAAACACTTTTTGCACTTGTGATGGTGTTGAAAAACCACTTTTCGCCTTGTGTTAGTGTTGAAAAAATACATTTCGCACTTGTGTTTGTGTTGAAAAACCACTTTTCGCACTTGTGTTGGTGCAGGAAACTACTTTTGCACTTGTATTAGTGTGGAAAAAACACTTTTTGCACTTGTGATAGTGTTGAAAAACCACTTTTCGCACTTGTGTTAGTGTTGAAAAACCACTTTTCGCACTTGTGTTCATGTTGAAAAACCACTTTTCGCACTTGTGTTGGTGCAGGAAACTACTTTTGCACTTGTATTAGTGTGGAAAAACCACTTTTCGCACTTGTGTTAATGTTGAAAAACCCCTTTTCGCACTTGTGTTAATGTTGAAAAACCACTTTTCGCACTTGTGTTGGTGCAGGAAACCACTTTTGCACTTGTATTAGTGTGGAAAAAACACTTTTTGCACTTGTGATAGTGTTGAAAAACCACATTTCGCACTTGTGTTAGTGTTGAAAAACCACTTTTCGCACTTGTGTTGGTGCAGGAAACCACTTTTGCACTTGTATTAGTGTGGAAAAACCACTTTTCACACTTGTGTTAGTGTTGAAAAACCACTTTTCGCACTTGTATTAGTGTGGAAAAAACACTTTTTGCACTTGTGATAGTGTTGAAAAACCACTTTTCGCACTTGTGTTAGTGTTGAAAAACCACTTTTCGCACCTGTGTTGGTGCAGGAAACCACTTTTGCACTTGTATTAGTGTGGAAAAAACACTTTTTGCACTTGTGATAGTGTTGAAAAACCACTTTTCGCACTTGTGTTAGTGTTGAAAAACCACTTTTCGCACTTGTGTTAGTGTTGAAAAACCACTTTTCGCACTTGTGTTAGTGTTGAAAAACCACTTTTCGCACTTGTGTTGGTGCAGGAAACCACTTTTGCACTTGTATTAGTGTGGAAAAAACACTTTTCGCACTTGTGTTAGTGTTGAAAACCCACTTTTCGCACTTGTGTTAGTGTTGAAAAACCACTTTTCGCACTTGTGTTGGTGCAGGAAACCACTTTTGCACTTGTATTAGTGTGGCAAAACCACTTTTCGCACTTGTGTTAGTGTTGAAAAACCACTTTTCACACTTGTGTTAGTGTTGAAAAACCACTTTTCGCACTTGTGTTGGTGCAGGAAACCACTTTTGCACTTGTATTAGTATGGAAAAAACACTTTTTACACTTGTGATAGTGTTGAAAAACCACTTTTCGCACTTGTGTTAGTGTTGAAAAACCACTTTTCGCACTTGTGTTAGTGTTGAAAAACCACTTTTCGCACTTGTGTTGGTGCAGGAAACCACTTTTGCACTTGTATTAGTGTGGAAAAAACACTTTTTGCACTTGTGATAGTGTTGAAAAACCACTTTTCGCACTTGTGTTAGTGTTGAAAAACCACTTTTAGCACTTGTGTTGGTGAAGGAAACCACTTTTGCACTTGTATTAGTGTGGAAAAACCACTTTTCTCACTTGTGTTAGTGTTTAAAAACCACTTTTTGCACTTGTGTTAGTGTTGAAAAACCGCTTTTCGCACTTGTGTTTTTTTTTTTTTTTTTTTTTTTTTTTTGTATACAAGATCGAGGCTCGTGAAAGAGCTAACATTAATCACACAAAAAGACAAACCGACACACAAAACACAAAAAACAAGGGGAGCGGTAGACAAGATGGGGAGAGAGGGGGGAGGACACAAAAGAGAGGGGGAAGGACACAAACACAACATTTGAGAGCAGGGACATCGGGAGGACTTGGGGGGAGGTGGGAGAGGATTAAAACATATGAACACTGCAAGGACTCTGGGGTGAATTACCGGGGGTAGAAAAGATCAAGGTTTTCGATGGGGGAAGATAAGAGATGGTGGTGAACAGCTGTTTTAAAGACCTGGAGGGAGGAGTGGGATTGAAGGGAGTGGGGGAGTTTGTTCCAGAGGCGGGAGAAAAGGGGAATGAAAGAGTGAAGGTGAGCAGAGAGCCTAGACTTTGGCAGTTTAACCAGAAGAGGGTTGCAGGCAGATCTTGTGCGACCTGAAGGAATATTGGGGGGACAGAGCACAGAGAGAGCTGGGGGAGCAAGGCCGGAGAGGAGTCGGTAGAAGACAGAAAGACCACCAACCTGCCTGCGGTGAGTGAGTGAAAGGCCCTCGGCGTTGACTACATCGCAGGAGATTCCAATGATTCTGAAAGCTTTGGCCTCAACAGCGTGAAGCCGAGCAAGGTGTGAGGCAGGAGCACCAGCCCAGAGGGGGGAACAGTATTCCATTGAGCTGCGGATGAAAGCCTTGTATGTGGTGAGGAGCTCAGGTGTGCCAAGGAAGGACTTCGCACGACGGAGGATGCCCAGTCGGCGACTGGCTTTGGAGGCCAGCTTGGAAATGTGGTTTTCCCAAGAAAGATCATGGCAGATAGTGAGACCCAAAAGCTTGAGCGACAGAACTTCTTGGAGAGGATTGTTGAGAAAGTAGATGGGAGGGTTGTCCAGTCGGTCCTTTCGGAGAGACATTGTAAGAGTGTGAGATTTGTCAGGATTGAAAGACATGTTCCACTTGTTTGACCAGTCTGTGATTTTGTCCAGGTCTGCAGAGAGTGAGGAGGCTGCAGACTGCCGATCTGAGGGATGAGGAATGGAGCGACAGAGAGTAGAGTCGTCAGCAAAGAGATAGAGAGGATTTTCAAGAGAGTCAGAGAGATCATTGATGAAGACCAGAAAAAGCACAGGGCCCAGAACACTACCTTGGGGAACTCCAGCCTGAACAGGAAGAGGAGATGAGAGAAACCCATTCAGGGCCACACGTTGACTACGACCAGAGAGGAAGTCCGCCAGCCATGCGTGGAGATTTCCATGGATACCAAAGGAGGAGAGTTTGGAGAGCAGAGCAGGGTGCCAGACCGTATCGAAGGCACGTGAAATGTCAAGGGAGACAGCTCTAATTTCCTGTTTGGCGTTGAGGACCTCCATTGCAGTGTTGGTGCAGGAAACCACTTTTGCACTTGTATTAGTGTGGAAAAAACACTTTTTGCACTTGTGATGGTGTTGAAAAACCACTTTTCGCACTTGTGTTAGTGTTGAAAAAACACATTTCGCACTTGTGTTTGTGTTGAAAAACCACTTTTCGCACTTGTGTTGGTGCAGGAAACCACTTTTGCACTTGTATTAGTGTGGAAAAAACACTTTTTGCACTTGTGATAGTGTTGAAAAACCACTTTTCGCACTTGTGTTAGTGTTGAAAAACCACTTTTCGCACTTGTGTTCGTGTTGAAAAACCACTTTTCGCACTTGTGTTGGTGCAGGAAACTACTTTTGCACTTGTATTAGTGTGGAAAAACCACTTTTCGCACTTGTGTTAATGTTGAAAAACCCCTTTTCGCACTCGTGTTAATGTTGAAAAACCACTTTTCGCACTTGTGTTGGTGCAGGAAACCACTTTTGCACTTGTATTAGTGTGGAAAAAACACTTTTTGCACTTGTGATAGTGTTGAAAAACCACATTTCGCACTTGTGTTAGTGTTGAAAAACCACTTTTCGCACTTGTGTTGGTGCAGGAAACCACTTTTGCACTTGTGTTAGTGTGGAAAAACCACTTTTCACACTTGTGTTAGTGTTGAAAAACCACTTTTCGCACTTGTATTAGTGTGGAAAAAACACTTTTTGCACTTGTGTTAGTTTTGAAAACCCACTTTTCGCACTTGTGTTAGTGTTGAAAAACCACTTTTCGCACTTGTGTTGGTGCAGGAAACCACTTTTGCACTTGTATTAGTGTGGCAAAACCACTTTTCGCACTTGTGTTAGTGTTGAAAAACCACTTTTCGCACTTGTGTTAGTGTTGAAAAACCACTTTTCGCACTTGTGTTGGTGCAGGAAACCACTTTTGCACTTGTATTAGTGTGGAAAAAACACTTTTTACACTTGTGATAGTGTTGAAAAACCACTTTTCGCACTTGTGTTAGTGTTGAAAACCCACTTTTCGCACTTGTGTTAGTGTTGAAAAACCACTTTTCGCACTTGTGTTGGTGTGGAAAAAACACTTTTTGCACTTGTGATAGTGTTGAAAAACCACTTTTCGCACTTGTGTTAGTGTTGAAAAACCACTTTTCGCACTTGTGTTGGTGAAGGAAACCACTTTTGCACTTGTATTAGTGTGGAAAAACCACTTTTCGCACTTGTGATAGTGTTGAAGAACCACTTTTCGCACTTGTTTTAGTGTTGAAAAACCACTTTTTGCACTTGTGTTGGTGCAGGAAACCACTTTTGCACTTGTATTAGTGTGGAAAAAACACTTTTTGCACTTGTGATAGTGTTGAAAAACCACTTTTCGCACTTGTGTTAGTGTTGGAAAACCACTTTTCGCACTTGTGTTAGTGTTGAAAAAACACTTTTCGCACTTATGTTGGTGCAGGAAACCACTTTTGCACTTGTATTAGTGTGGAAAACCACTTTTCGCACATGTGTTAGTGTTGAAAAACAACTTTTCGCACTTGTGTTGGTGTTGAAAAACCACTTTTCGCACTTGTGTTGGTGCAGGAAACCACTTTTGCACTTGTATTAGTGTGGAAAAAACACTTTTTGCACTTGTGATAGTGTTGAAAAACCACATTTCGCACTTGTGTTAGTGTTGAAAAACCACTTTTCGCACTTGTGTTGGTGCAGGAAACCACTTTTGCACTTGTGTTAGTGTGGAAAAACCACTTTTCACACGTGTGTTAGTGTTGAAAAACCACTTTTCGCACTTGTATTAGTGTGGAAAAAACACTTTTTGCACTTGTGATAGTGTTGAAAAACCACTTTTCGCACTTGTGTTAGTGTGGAAAAAACACTTTCCGCACTTGTGTTAGTTTTGAAAACCCACTTTTCGCACTTGTGTTAGTGTTGAAAAACCACTTTTCGCACTTGTGTTGGTGCAGGAAACCACTTTTGCACTTGTATTAGTGTGGCAAAACCACTTTTCGCACTTGTGTTAGTGTTGAAAAACCACTTTTCGCACTTGTGTTAGTGTTGAAAAACCACTTTTCGCACTTGTGTTGGTGCAGGAAACCACTTTTGCACTTGTATTAGTGTGGAAAAAACACTTTTTACACTTGTGATAGTGTTGAAAAACCACTTTTCGCACTTGTGTTAGTGTTGAAAACCCACTTTTCGCACTTGTGTTCGTGTTGAAAAACCACTTTTCGCACTTGTGTTGGTGTGGAAAAAACACTTTTTGCACTTGTGATAGTGTTGAAAAACCACTTTTCGCACTTGTGTTAGTGTTGAAAAACCACTTTTCGCACTTGTGTTGGTGAAGGAAACCACTTTTGCACTTGTATTAGTGTGGAAAAACCACTTTTCGCACTTGTGATAGTGTTGAAGAACCACTTTTCGCACTTGTTTTAGTGTTGAAAAACCACTTTTTGCACTTGTGTTGGTGCAGGAAACCACTTTTGCACTTGTATTAGTGTGGAAAAAACACTTTTTGCACTTGTGATAGTGTTGAAAAACCACTTTTCGCACTTGTGTTAGTGTTGGAAAACCACTTTTCGCACTTGTGTTAGTGTTGAAAAAACACTTTTCGCACTTATGTTGGTGCAGGAAACCACTTTTGCACTTGTATTAGTGTGGAAAACCACTTTTCGCACATGTGTTAGTGTTGAAAAACAACTTTTCGCACTTGTGTTGGTGTTGAAAAACCACTTTTCGCACTTGTGTTGGTGCAGGAAACCACTTTTGCACTTGTATTAGTGTGGAAAAAACACTTTTCGCAATTGTGTTAGTGTTGAAAAACCACTTTTTGCACTTGTGTTAGTGTTGAAAAACCACTTTTCGCACTTGTGTTGGTGAAGGAAACCACTTTTGCACTTGTATTAGTGTGGAAAAACCACTTTTCTCACTTGTGTTAGTGTTGAAAAACCACTTTTTGCACTTGTGTTAGTGTTGAAAAACCGCTTTTCGCACTTGTGTTGGTGCAGGAAACCACTTTTGCACTTGTATTAGTGTGGAAAAAACACTTTTTGCACTTGTGATGGTGTTGAAAAACCACTTTTCGCACTTGTGTTAGTGTTGAAAAAACACATTTCGCACTTGTGTTTGTGTTGAAAAACCACTTTTCGCACTTGTGTTGGTGCAGGAAACCACTTTTGCACTTGTATTAGTGTGGAAAAAACACTTTTTGCACTTGTGATAGTGTTGAAAAACCACTTTTCGCACTTGTGTTAGTGTTGAAAAACCACTTTTCGCACTTGTGTTCGTGTTGAAAAACCACTTTTCGCACTTGTGTTGGTGCAGGAAACTACTTTTGCACTTGCATTAGTGTGGAAAAACCACTTTTCGCACTTGTGTTAATGTTGAAAAACCCCTTTTCGCACTTGTGTTAATGTTGAAAAACCACTTTTCGCACTTGTGTTGGTGCAGGAAACCACTTTTGCACTTGTATTAGTGTGGAAAAAACACTTTTTGCACTTGTGATAGTGTTGAAAAACCACATTTCGCACTTGTGTTAGTGTTGAAAAACCACTTTTCGCACTTGTGTTGGTGCAGGAAACCACTTTTGCACTTGTGTTAGTGTGGAAAAACCACTTTTCACACTTGTGTTAGTGTTGAAAAACCACTTTTCTCACTTGTATTAGTGTGGAAAAAACACTTTTTGCACTTGTGATAGTGTTGAAAAACCACTTTTCGCACTTGTGTTAGTGTGGAAAAAACACTTTCCGCACTTGTGTTAGTTTTGAAAACCCACTTTTCGCACTTGTGTTAGTGTTGAAAAACCACTTTTCGCACTTGTGTTGGTGCAGGAAACCACTTTTGCACTTGTATTAGTGTGGCAAAACCACTTTTCGCACTTGTGTTAGTGTTGAAAAACCACTTTTCGCACTTGTGTTAGTGTTGAAAAACCACTTTTCGCACTTGTGTTGGTGCAGGAAACCACTTTTGCACTTGTATTAGTGTGGAAAAAACACTTTTTACACTTGTGATAGTGTTGAAAAACCACTTTTCGCACTTGTGTTAGTGTTGAAAACCCACTTTTCGCACTTGTGTTAGTGTTGAAAAACCACTTTTCGCACTTGTGTTGGTGTGGAAAAAACACTTTTTGCACTTGTGATAGTGTTGAAAAACCACTTTTCGCACTTGTGTTAGTGTTGAAAAACCACTTTTCGCACTTGTGTTGGTGAAGGAAACCACTTTTGCACTTGTATTAGTGTGGAAAAACCACTTTTCGCACTTGTGATAGTGTTGAAGAACCACTTTTCGCACTTGTTTTAGTGTTGAAAAACCACTTTTTGCACTTGTGTTGGTGCAGGAAACCACTTTTGCACTTGTATTAGTGTGGAAAAAACACTTTTTGCACTTGTGTTAGTGTTGGAAAACCACTTTTCGCACTTGTGTTAGTGTTGAAAAAACACTTTTCGCACTTATGTTGGTGCAGGAAACCACTTTTGCACTTGTATTAGTGTGGAAAACCACTTTTCGCACATGTGTTAGTGTTGAAAAACAACTTTTCGCACTTGTGTTGGTGTTGAAAAACCACTTTTCGCACTTGTGTTGGTGCAGGAAACCACTTTTGCACTTGTATTAGTGTGGAAAAAACACTTTTCGCAATTGTGTTAGTGTTGAAAAACCACTTTTTGCACTTGTGTTAGTGTTGAAAAACCACTTTTCGCACTTGTGTTGGTGCAGGAAACCACTTTTGCACTTGTATTAGTGTGGAAAAAACACTTTTTGCACTTGTGATAGTGTTGAAAAACCACTTTTCGCACTTGTGTTAGTGTTGAAAAACCACTTTTCGCACTTGTGTTAGTGTTGAAAAACCACTTTTCGCACTTGTGTTAGTGTTGAAAAACCACTTTTCGCACTTGTGTTGGTGTAGGAAACCACTTTTGCACTTGTATTAGTGTGGAAAAAACACTTTTTGCACTTGTGTTAATGTTGAAAACCCACTTTTCGCACTTGTGTTAGTGTTGAAAAACCACTTTTCGCACTTGTGTTGGTGTAGGAAACCACTTTTGCACTTGTATTAGTGTGGCAAAACCACTTTTCGCACTTGTGTTAGTGTTGAAAAACCACTTTTCGCACTTGTGTTAGTGTTGAAAAACCACTTTTCGCACTTGTGTTGGTGCAGGAAACCACTTTTGCACTTGTATTAGTGTGGAAAAAACACTTTTTACACTTGTGATAGTGTTGAAAAACCACTTTTCGCACTTGTGTTAGTGTTGAAAAACCACTTTTCGCACTTGTGTTAGTGTTGAAAAACCACTTTTCGCACTTGTGTTGGTGCAGGAAACCACTTTTGCACTTGTATTAGTGTGGAAAAAACACTTTTTGCACTTGTGATAGTGTTGAAAAACCACTTTTCGCACTTGTGTTAGTGTTGAAAAACCACTTTTAGCACTTGTGTTGGTGAAGGAAACCACTTTTGCACTTGTATTAGTGTGGAAAAACCACTTTTCTCACTTGTGTTAGTGTTGAAAAACCACTTTTTGCACTTGTGTTAGTGTTGAAAAACCGCTTTTCGCACTTGTGTTGGTGCAGGAAACCACTTTTGCACTTGTATTAGTGTGGAAAAAACACTTTTTGCACTTGTGATGGTGTTGAAAAACCACTTTTCGCACTTGTGTTAGTGTTGAAAAAATACATTTCGCACTTGTGTTTGTGTTGAAAAACCACTTTTCGCACTTGTGTTGGTGCAGGAAACCACTTTTGCACTTGTATTAGTGTGGAAAAAACACTTTTTGCACTTGTGATAGTGTTGAAAAACCACTTTTCGCACTTGTGTTAGTGTTGAAAAACCACTTTTCGCACTTGTGTTCATGTTGAAAAACCACTTTTCGCACTTGTGTTGGTGCAGGAAACTACTTTTGCACTTGTATTAGTGTGGAAAAACCACTTTTCGCACTTGTGTTAATGTTGAAAAAACCCTTTTCACACTTGTGTTAATGTTGAAAAACCACTTTTCGCACTTGTGTTGGTGCAGGAAACCACTTTTGCACTTGTATTAGTGTGGAAAAAACACTTTTTGCACTTGTGATAGTGTTGAAAAACCACATTTCGCACTTGTGTTAGTGTTGAAAAACCACTTTTCGCACTTGTGTTGGTGCAGGAAACCACTTTTGCACTTGTATTAGTGTGGAAAAACCACTTTTCGCACTTGTATTAGTGTGGAAAAAACACTTTTTGCACTTGTGATAGTGTTGAAAAACCACTTTTCGCACTTGTGTTAGTGTTGAAAAACCACTTTTCGCACCTGTGTTGGTGCAGGAAACCACTTTTGCACTTGTATTAGTGTGGAAAAAACACTTTTTGCACTTGTGATAGTGTTGAAAAACCACTTTTCGCACTTGTGTTAGTGTTGAAAAACCACTTTTCGCACTTGTGTTAGTGTTGAAAAACGACTTTTCGCACTTGTGTTAGTGTTGAAAAACCACTTTTCGCACTTGTGTTGGTGCAGGAAACCACTTTTGCACTTGTATTAGTGTGGAAAAAACACTTTTCGCACTTGTATTAGTGTGGAAAAAACACTTTTTGCACTTGTGATAGTGTTGAAAAACCACTTTTCGCACTTGTGTTAGTGTTGAAAAACCACTTTTCGCACCTGTGTTGGTGCAGGAAACCACTTTTGCACTTGTATTAGTGTGGAAAAAACACTTTTTGCACTTGTGATAGTGTTGAAAAACCACTTTTCGCACTTGTGTTAGTGTTGAAAAACCACTTTTCGCACTTGTGTTAGTGTTGAAAACCCACTTTTCGCACTTGTGTTAGTGTTGAAAAACCACTTTTCGCACTTGTGTTGGTGTGGAAAAAACACTTTTTGCACTTGTGATAGTGTTGAAAAACCACTTTTCGCACTTGTGTTAGTGTTGAAAAACCACTTTTCGCACTTGTGTTGGTGAAGGAAACCACTTTTGCACTTGTATTAGTGTGGAAAAACCACTTTTCGCACTTGTGATAGTGTTGAAGAACCACTTTTCGCACTTGTTTTAGTGTTGAAAAACCACTTTTTGCACTTGTGTTGGTGCAGGAAACCACTTTTGCACTTGTATTAGTGTGGAAAAAACACTTTTTGCACTTGTGATAGTGTTGAAAAACCACTTTTCGCACTTGTGTTAGTGTTGGAAAACCACTTTTCGCACTTGTGTTAGTGTTGAAAAAACACTTTTCGCACTTATGTTGGTGCAGGAAACCACTTTTGCACTTGTATTAGTGTGGAAAACCACTTTTCGCACATGTGTTAGTGTTGAAAAACAACTTTTCGCACTTGTGTTGGTGTTGAAAAACCACTTTTCGCACTTGTGTTGGTGCAGGAAACCACTTTTGCACTTGTATTAGTGTGGAAAAAACACTTTTTGCACTTGTGATAGTGTTGAAAAACCACATTTCGCACTTGTGTTAGTGTTGAAAAACCACTTTTCGCACTTGTGTTGGTGCAGGAAACCACTTTTGCACTTGTGTTAGTGTGGAAAAACCACTTTTCACACGTGTGTTAGTGTTGAAAAACCACTTTTCGCACTTGTATTAGTGTGGAAAAAACACTTTTTGCACTTGTGATAGTGTTGAAAAACCACTTTTCGCACTTGTGTTAGTGTGGAAAAAACACTTTCCGCACTTGTGTTAGTTTTGAAAACCCACTTTTCGCACTTGTGTTAGTGTTGAAAAACCACTTTTCGCACTTGTGTTGGTGCAGGAAACCACTTTTGCACTTGTATTAGTGTGGCAAAACCACTTTTCGCACTTGTGTTAGTGTTGAAAAACCACTTTTCGCACTTGTGTTAGTGTTGAAAAACCACTTTTCGCACTTGTGTTGGTGCAGGAAACCACTTTTGCACTTGTATTAGTGTGGAAAAAACACTTTTTACACTTGTGATAGTGTTGAAAAACCACTTTTCGCACTTGTGTTAGTGTTGAAAACCCACTTTTCGCACTTGTGTTCGTGTTGAAAAACCACTTTTCGCACTTGTGTTGGTGTGGAAAAAACACTTTTTGCACTTGTGATAGTGTTGAAAAACCACTTTTCGCACTTGTGTTAGTGTTGAAAAACCACTTTTCGCACTTGTGTTGGTGAAGGAAACCACTTTTGCACTTGTATTAGTGTGGAAAAACCACTTTTCGCACTTGTGATAGTGTTGAAGAACCACTTTTCGCACTTGTTTTAGTGTTGAAAAACCACTTTTTGCACTTGTGTTGGTGCAGGAAACCACTTTTGCACTTGTATTAGTGTGGAAAAAACACTTTTTGCACTTGTGATAGTGTTGAAAAACCACTTTTCGCACTTGTGTTAGTGTTGGAAAACCACTTTTCGCACTTGTGTTAGTGTTGAAAAAACACTTTTCGCACTTATGTTGGTGCAGGAAACCACTTTTGCACTTGTATTAGTGTGGAAAACCACTTTTCGCACATGTGTTAGTGTTGAAAAACAACTTTTCGCACTTGTGTTGGTGTTGAAAAACCACTTTTCGCACTTGTGTTGGTGCAGGAAACCACTTTTGCACTTGTATTAGTGTGGAAAAAACACTTTTCGCAATTGTGTTAGTGTTGAAAAACCACTTTTTGCACTTGTGTTAGTGTTGAAAAACCACTTTTCGCACTTGTGTTGGTGAAGGAAACCACTTTTGCACTTGTATTAGTGTGGAAAAACCACTTTTCTCACTTGTGTTAGTGTTGAAAAACCACTTTTTGCACTTGTGTTAGTGTTGAAAAACCGCTTTTCGCACTTGTGTTGGTGCAGGAAACCACTTTTGCACTTGTATTAGTGTGGAAAAAACACTTTTTGCACTTGTGATGGTGTTGAAAAACCACTTTTCGCACTTGTGTTAGTGTTGAAAAAACACATTTCGCACTTGTGTTTGTGTTGAAAAACCACTTTTCGCACTTGTGTTGGTGCAGGAAACCACTTTTGCACTTGTATTAGTGTGGAAAAAACACTTTTTGCACTTGTGATAGTGTTGAAAAACCACTTTTCGCACTTGTGTTAGTGTTGAAAAACCACTTTTCGCACTTGTGTTCGTGTTGAAAAACCACTTTTCGCACTTGTGTTGGTGCAGGAAACTACTTTTGCACTTGCATTAGTGTGGAAAAACCACTTTTCGCACTTGTGTTAATGTTGAAAAACCCCTTTTCGCACTTGTGTTAATGTTGAAAAACCACTTTTCGCACTTGTGTTGGTGCAGGAAACCACTTTTGCACTTGTATTAGTGTGGAAAAAACACTTTTTGCACTTGTGATAGTGTTGAAAAACCACATTTCGCACTTGTGTTAGTGTTGAAAAACCACTTTTCGCACTTGTGTTGGTGCAGGAAACCACTTTTGCACTTGTGTTAGTGTGGAAAAACCACTTTTCACACTTGTGTTAGTGTTGAAAAACCACTTTTCTCACTTGTATTAGTGTGGAAAAAACACTTTTTGCACTTGTGATAGTGTTGAAAAACCACTTTTCGCACTTGTGTTAGTGTGGAAAAAACACTTTCCGCACTTGTGTTAGTTTTGAAAACCCACTTTTCGCACTTGTGTTAGTGTTGAAAAACCACTTTTCGCACTTGTGTTGGTGCAGGAAACCACTTTTGCACTTGTATTAGTGTGGCAAAACCACTTTTCGCACTTGTGTTAGTGTTGAAAAACCACTTTTCGCACTTGTGTTAGTGTTGAAAAACCACTTTTCGCACTTGTGTTGGTGCAGGAAACCACTTTTGCACTTGTATTAGTGTGGAAAAAACACTTTTTACACTTGTGATAGTGTTGAAAAACCACTTTTCGCACTTGTGTTAGTGTTGAAAACCCACTTTTCGCACTTGTGTTAGTGTTGAAAAACCACTTTTCGCACTTGTGTTGGTGTGGAAAAAACACTTTTTGCACTTGTGATAGTGTTGAAAAACCACTTTTCGCACTTGTGTTAGTGTTGAAAAACCACTTTTCGCACTTGTGTTGGTGAAGGAAACCACTTTTGCACTTGTATTAGTGTGGAAAAACCACTTTTCGCACTTGTGATAGTGTTGAAGAACCACTTTTCGCACTTGTTTTAGTGTTGAAAAACCACTTTTTGCACTTGTGTTGGTGCAGGAAACCACTTTTGCACTTGTATTAGTGTGGAAAAAACACTTTTTGCACTTGTGTTAGTGTTGGAAAACCACTTTTCGCACTTGTGTTAGTGTTGAAAAAACACTTTTCGCACTTATGTTGGTGCAGGAAACCACTTTTGCACTTGTATTAGTGTGGAAAACCACTTTTCGCACATGTGTTAGTGTTGAAAAACAACTTTTCGCACTTGTGTTGGTGTTGAAAAACCACTTTTCGCACTTGTGTTGGTGCAGGAAACCACTTTTGCACTTGTATTAGTGTGGAAAAAACACTTTTCGCAATTGTGTTAGTGTTGAAAAACCACTTTTTGCACTTGTGTTAGTGTTGAAAAACCACTTTTCGCACTTGTGTTGGTGCAGGAAACCACTTTTGCACTTGTATTAGTGTGGAAAAAACACTTTTTGCACTTGTGATAGTGTTGAAAAACCACTTTTCGCACTTGTGTTAGTGTTGAAAAACCACTTTTCGCACTTGTGTTAGTGTTGAAAAACCACTTTTCGCACTTGTGTTAGTGTTGAAAAACCACTTTTCGCACTTGTGTTGGTGTAGGAAACCACTTTTGCACTTGTATTAGTGTGGAAAAAACACTTTTTGCACTTGTGTTAATGTTGAAAACCCACTTTTCGCACTTGTGTTAGTGTTGAAAAACCACTTTTCGCACTTGTGTTGGTGTAGGAAACCACTTTTGCACTTGTATTAGTGTGGCAAAACCACTTTTCGCACTTGTGTTAGTGTTGAAAAACCACTTTTCGCACTTGTGTTAGTGTTGAAAAACCACTTTTCGCACTTGTGTTGGTGCAGGAAACCACTTTTGCACTTGTATTAGTGTGGAAAAAACACTTTTTACACTTGTGATAGTGTTGAAAAACCACTTTTCGCACTTGTGTTAGTGTTGAAAAACCACTTTTCGCACTTGTGTTAGTGTTGAAAAACCACTTTTCGCACTTGTGTTGGTGCAGGAAACCACTTTTGCACTTGTATTAGTGTGGAAAAAACACTTTTTGCACTTGTGATAGTGTTGAAAAACCACTTTTCGCACTTGTGTTAGTGTTGAAAAACCACTTTTAGCACTTGTGTTGGTGAAGGAAACCACTTTTGCACTTGTATTAGTGTGGAAAAACCACTTTTCTCACTTGTGTTAGTGTTGAAAAACCACTTTTTGCACTTGTGTTAGTGTTGAAAAACCGCTTTTCGCACTTGTGTTGGTGCAGGAAACCACTTTTGCACTTGTATTAGTGTGGAAAAAACACTTTTTGCACTTGTGATGGTGTTGAAAAACCACTTTTCGCACTTGTGTTAGTGTTGAAAAAATACATTTCGCACTTGTGTTTGTGTTGAAAAACCACTTTTCGCACTTGTGTTGGTGCAGGAAACCACTTTTGCACTTGTATTAGTGTGGAAAAAACACTTTTTGCACTTGTGATAGTGTTGAAAAACCACTTTTCGCACTTGTGTTAGTGTTGAAAAACCACTTTTCGCACTTGTGTTCATGTTGAAAAACCACTTTTCGCACTTGTGTTGGTGCAGGAAACTACTTTTGCACTTGTATTAGTGTGGAAAAACCACTTTTCGCACTTGTGTTAATGTTGAAAAAACCCTTTTCACACTTGTGTTAATGTTGAAAAACCACTTTTCGCACTTGTGTTGGTGCAGGAAACCACTTTTGCACTTGTATTAGTGTGGAAAAAACACTTTTTGCACTTGTGATAGTGTTGAAAAACCACATTTCGCACTTGTGTTAGTGTTGAAAAACCACTTTTCGCACTTGTGTTGGTGCAGGAAACCACTTTTGCACTTGTATTAGTGTGGAAAAACCACTTTTCGCACTTGTATTAGTGTGGAAAAAACACTTTTTGCACTTGTGATAGTGTTGAAAAACCACTTTTCGCACTTGTGTTAGTGTTGAAAAACCACTTTTCGCACCTGTGTTGGTGCAGGAAACCACTTTTGCACTTGTATTAGTGTGGAAAAAACACTTTTTGCACTTGTGATAGTGTTGAAAAACCACTTTTCGCACTTGTGTTAGTGTTGAAAAACCACTTTTCGCACTTGTGTTAGTGTTGAAAAACGACTTTTCGCACTTGTGTTAGTGTTGAAAAACCACTTTTCGCACTTGTGTTGGTGCAGGAAACCACTTTTGCACTTGTATTAGTGTGGAAAAAACACTTTTCGCACTTGTGTTAGTGTTGAAAACCCACTTTTCGCACTTGTGTTAGTGTTGAAAAACCACTTTTCGCACTTGTGTTGGTGCAGGAAACCACTTTTGCACTTGTATTAGTGTGGCAAAACCACTTTTCGCACTTGTGTTAGTGTTGAAAAACCACTTTTCGCACTTGTGTTAGTGTTGAAAAACCACTTTTCGCACTTGTGTTGGTGCAGGAAACCACTTTTGCACTTGTATTAGTGTGGAAAAAACACTTTTTACACTTGTGATAGTGTTGAAAAACCACTTTTCGCACTTGTGTTAGTGTTGAAAAACCACTTTTTGCACTTGTGTTAGTGTTGTAAAACCACTTTTCGCACTTGTGTTGGTGCAGGAAACCACTATTGCACTTCTATTAGTGTGGAAAAAACACTTTTTGCACTTGTGATAGTGTTGAAAAACCACTTTTCGCACTTGTGTTAGTGTTGAAAAACCACTTTTAGCACTTGTGTTGGTGAAGGAAACCACTTTTGCACTTGTATTAGTGTGGAAAAACCACTTTTCTCACTTGTGTTAGTTTTGAAAAACCACTTTTTGCACTTGTGTTAGTGTTGAAAAACTGCTTTTCGCACTTGTGTTGGTGCAGGAAACCACTTTTGCACTTGTATTAGTGTGGAAAAAACACTTTTTGCACTTGTGATGGTGTTGAAAAACCACTTTTCGCACTTGTGTTAGTGTTGAAAAAACACATTTCGCACTTGTGTTCGTGTTGAAAAACCACTTTTCGCACTTGTGTTGGTGCAGGAAACTACTTTTGCACTTGTATTAGTGTGGAAAAACCACTTTTCGCACTTGTGTTAATGTTGAAAAACCTCTTTTCGCACTTGTGTTAATGTTGAAAAACCACTTTTCGCACTTGTGTTGGTGCAGGAAACCACTTTTGCACTTGTATTAGTGTGGAAAAAACACTTTTTGCACTTGTGATAGTGTTGAAAAACCACATTTCGCACTTGTGTTAGTGTTGAAAAACCACTTTTCGCACTTGTGTTGGTGCAGGAAACCACTTTTGCACTTGTGTTAGTGTGGAAAAACCACTTTTCACACTTGTGTTAGTGTTGAAAAACCACTTTTCGCACTTGTATTAGTGTGGAAAAAACACTTTTTGCACTTGTGATAGTGTTGAAAAACCACTTTTCGCACTTGTGTTAGTGTTGAAAAACCACTTTTCGCACTTGTGTTGGTGCAGGAAACCACTTTTGCACTTGTATTAGTGTGGAAAAACCACTTTTCGCACTTGTGTTAGTGTTGAAAAACCACTTTTCGCACTTGTGTTGGTGCAGGGAACCACTTTTGCACTTGTATTAGTGTGGAAAAACCACTTTTCGCACTTGTGTTAGTGTTGAAAAACCACTTTTCGCACTTGTGTTAGTGTTGAAAAACCACTTTTCGCACTTGTGTTGGTGCAGGAAACCACTTTTGCACTTGTATTAGTGTGGAAAAACCACTTTTCGCACTTGTGTTAGTGTTGAAAAACCACTTTTCGCACTTGTGTTAGTGTTGAAAAACCACTTTTCGCACTTGCGTTGGTGCAGGAAACCACTTTTGCACTTGTATTAGTGTGGAAAAAACACTTTTTGCACTTGTGATAGTGTTGAAAAACGACTTTTCGCACTTGTGTTAGTGTTGAAAAACCACTTTTCGCACTTGTGTTGGTGCAGGAAACCACTTTTGCACTTGTGTTAGTGTGGAAAAACCACTTTTCACACTTGTGTTAGTGTTGAAAAACCACTTTTCGCACTTGTATTAGTGTGGAAAAAACACTTTTTGCACTTGTGATAGTGTTGAAAAACCACTTTTCGCACTTGTGTTAGTGTGGAATAAACACTTTCCGCACTTGTGTTAGTTTTGAAAACCCACTTTTCGCACTTGTGTTAGTGTTGAAAAACCACTTTTCGCACTTGTGTTGGTGCAGGAAACCACTTTTGCACTTGTATTAGTGTGG
The DNA here is from genome assembly GCF_964187855.1 of Myxine glutinosa. Lineage (NCBI taxonomy): Eukaryota > Metazoa > Chordata > Myxini > Myxiniformes > Myxinidae > Myxine > Myxine glutinosa. The sequence goes on along the minus strand of NW_027616424.1, from coordinate 39,615 downwards.
CAAAACCACTTTTCGCACTTGTGTTAGTGTTGAAAAACCACTTTTCGCACTTGTGTTAGTGTTGAAAAACCACTTTTCGCACTTGTGTTGGTGCAGGAAACCACTTTTGCACTTGTATTAGTGTGGAAAAAACACTTTTTACACTTGTGATAGTGTTGAAAAACCACTTTTCGCACTTGTGTTAGTGTTGAAAACCCACTTTTCGCACTTGTGTTAGTGTTGAAAAACCACTTTTCGCACTTGTGTTGGTGTGGAAAAAACACTTTTTGCACTTGTGATAGTGTTGAAAAACCACTTTTCGCACTTGTGTTAGTGTTGAAAAACCACTTTTCGCACTTGTGTTGGTGAAGGAAACCACTTTTGCACTTGTATTAGTGTGGAAAAACCACTTTTCGCACTTGTGATAGTGTTGAAGAACCACTTTTCGCACTTGTTTTAGTGTTGAAAAACCACTTTTTGCACTTGTGTTGGTGCAGGAAACCACTTTTGCACTTGTATTAGTGTGGAAAAAACACTTTTTGCACTTGTGTTAGTGTTGGAAAACCACTTTTCGCACTTGTGTTAGTGTTGAAAAAACACTTTTCGCACTTATGTTGGTGCAGGAAACCACTTTTGCACTTGTATTAGTGTGGAAAACCACTTTTCGCACATGTGTTAGTGTTGAAAAACAACTTTTCGCACTTGTGTTGGTGTTGAAAAACCACTTTTCGCACTTGTGTTGGTGCAGGAAACCACTTTTGCACTTGTATTAGTGTGGAAAAAACACTTTTCGCAATTGTGTTAGTGTTGAAAAACCACTTTTTGCACTTGTGTTAGTGTTGAAAAACCACTTTTCGCACTTGTGTTGGTGCAGGAAACCACTTTTGCACTTGTATTAGTGTGGAAAAAACACTTTTTGCACTTGTGATAGTGTTGAAAAACCACTTTTCGCACTTGTGTTAGTGTTGAAAAACCACTTTTCGCACTTGTGTTAGTGTTGAAAAACCACTTTTCGCACTTGTGTTAGTGTTGAAAAACCACTTTTCGCACTTGTGTTGGTGCAGGAAACCACTTTTGCACTTGTATTAGTGTGGAAAAAACACTTTTTGCACTTGTGTTAATGTTGAAAACCCACTTTTCGCACTTGTGTTAGTGTTGAAAAACCACTTTTCGCACTTGTGTTGGTGTAGGAAACCACTTTTGCACTTGTATTAGTGTGGCAAAACCACTTTTCGCACTTGTGTTAGTGTTGAAAAACCACTTTTCGCACTTGTGTTAGTGTTGAAAAACCACTTTTCGCACTTGTGTTGGTGCAGGAAACCACTTTTGCACTTGTATTAGTGTGGAAAAAACACTTTTTACACTTGTGATAGTGTTGAAAAACCACTTTTCACACTTGTGTTAGTGTTGAAAAACCACTTTTCGCACTTGTGTTAGTGTTGAAAAACCACTTTTCGCACTTGTGTTGGTGCAGGAAACCACTTTTGCACTTGTATTAGTGTGGAAAAAACACTTTTTGCACTTGTGATAGTGTTGAAAAACCACTTTTCGCACTTGTGTTAGTGTTGAAAAACCACTTTTAGCACTTGTGTTGGTGAAGGAAACCACTTTTGCACTTGTATTAGTGTGGAAAAACCACTTTTCTCACTTGTGTTAGTGTTGAAAAACCACTTTTTGCACTTGTGTTAGTGTTGAAAAACCGCTTTTCGCACTTGTGTTGGTGCAGGAAACCACTTTTGCACTTGTATTAGTGTGGAAAAAACACTTTTTGCACTTGTGATGGTGTTGAAAAACCACTTTTCGCACTTGTGTTAGTGTTGAAAAAATACATTTCGCACTTGTGTTTGTGTTGAAAAACCACTTTTCGCACTTGTGTTGGTGCAGGAAACCACTTTTGCACTTGTAATAGTGTGGAAAAAACACTTTTTGCACTTGTGATAGTGTTGAAAAACCACTTTTCGCACTTGTGTTAGTGTTGAAAAACCACTTTTCGCACTTGTGTTCATGTTGAAAAACCACTTTTCGCACTTGTGTTGGTGCAGGAAACTACTTTTGCACTTGTATTAGTGTGGAAAAACCACTTTTCGCACTTGTGTTAATGTTGAAAAACCCCTTTTCACACTTGTGTTAATGTTGAAAAACCACTTTTCGCACTTGTGTTGGTGCAGGAAACCACTTTTGCACTTGTATTAGTGTGGAAAAAACACTTTTTGCACTTGTGATAGTGTTGAAAAACCACATTTCGCACTTGTGTTAGTGTTGAAAAACCACTTTTCGCACTTGTGTTGGTGCAGGAAACCACTTTTGCACTTGTATTAGTGTGGAAAAACCACTTTTCGCACTTGTATTAGTGTGGAAAAAACACTTTTTGCACTTGTGATAGTGTTGAAAAACCACTTTTCGCACTTGTGTTAGTGTTGAAAAACCACTTTTCGCACCTGTGTTGGTGCAGGAAACCACTTTTGCACTTGTATTAGTGTGGAAAAAACACTTTTTGCACTTGTGATAGTGTTGAAAAACCACTTTTCGCACTTGTGTTAGTGTTGAAAAACCACTTTTCGCACTTGTGTTAGTGTTGAAAAACGACTTTTCGCACTTGTGTTAGTGTTGAAAAACCACTTTTCGCACTTGTGTTGGTGCAGGAAACCACTTTTGCACTTGTATTAGTGTGGAAAAAACACTTTTCGCACTTGTGTTAGTGTTGAAAACCCACTTTTCGCACTTGTGTTAGTGTTGAAAAACCACTTTTCGCACTTGTGTTGGTGCAGGAAACCACTTTTGCACTTGTATTAGTGTGGCAAAACCACTTTTCGCACTTGTGTTAGTGTTGAAAAACCACTTTTCGCACTTGTGTTAGTGTTGAAAAACCACTTTTCGCACTTGTGTTGGTGCAGGAAACCACTTTTGCACTTGTATTAGTGTGGAAAAAACACTTTTTGCACTTGTGATAGTGTTGAAAAACCACTTTTCGCACTTGTGTTAGTGTTGAAAAACCACTTTTAGCACTTGTGTTGGTGAAGGAAACCACTTTTGCACTTGTATTAGTGTGGAAAAACCACTTTTCTCACTTGTGTTAGTTTTGAAAAACCACTTTTTGCACTTGTGTTAGTGTTGAAAAACTGCTTTTCGCACTTGTGTTGGTGCAGGAAACCACTTTTGCACTTGTATTAGTGTGGAAAAAACACTTTTTGCACTTGTGATGGTGTTGAAAAACCACTTTTCGCACTTGTGTTAGTGTTGAAAAAACACATTTCGCACTTGTGTTCGTGTTGAAAAACCACTTTTCGCACTTGTGTTGGTGCAGGAAACTACTTTTGCACTTGTATTAGTGTGGAAAAACCACTTTTCGCACTTGTGTTAATGTTGAAAAACCTCTTTTCGCACTTGTGTTAATGTTGAAAAACCACTTTTCGCACTTGTGTTGGTGCAGGAAACCACTTTTGCACTTGTATTAGTGTGGAAAAAACACTTTTTGCACTTGTGATAGTGTTGAAAAACCACATTTCGCACTTGTGTTAGTGTTGAAAAACCACTTTTCGCACTTGTGTTGGTGCAGGAAACCACTTTTGCACTTGTGTTAGTGTGGAAAAACCACTTTTCACACTTGTGTTAGTGTTGAAAAACCACTTTTCGCACTTGTATTAGTGTGGAAAAAACACTTTTTGCACTTGTGATAGTGTTGAAAAACCACTTTTCGCACTTGTGTTAGTGTTGAAAAACCACTTTTCGCACTTGTGTTGGTGCAGGAAACCACTTTTGCACTTGTATTAGTGTGGAAAAACCACTTTTCGCACTTGTGTTAGTGTTGAAAAACCACTTTTCGCACTTGTGTTGGTGCAGGGAACCACTTTTGCACTTGTATTAGTGTGGAAAAACCACTTTTCGCACTTGTGTTAGTGTTGAAAAACCACTTTTCGCACTTGTGTTAGTGTTGAAAAACCACTTTTCGCACTTGTGTTGGTGCAGGAAACCACTTTTGCACTTGTATTAGTGTGGAAAAACCACTTTTCGCACTTGTGTTAGTGTTGAAAAACCACTTTTTGCACTTGTGTTAGTGTTGAAAAACCACTTTTCGCACTTGTGTTGGTGCAGGAAACCACTTTTGCACTTGTATTAGTGTGGAAAAACCACTTTTCGCACTTGTGTTAGTGTTGAAAAACCACTTTTCGCACTTGTGTTAGTGTTGAAAAACCACTTTTCGCACTTGCGTTGGTGCAGGAAACCACTTTTGCACTTGTATTAGTGTGGAAAAAACACTTTTTGCACTTGTGATAGTGTTGAAAAACGACTTTTCGCACTTGTGTTAGTGTTGAAAAACCACTTTTCGCACTTGTGTTGGTGCAGGAAACCACTTTTGCACGTGTATTAATGTGGAAAAACCACTTTTCGCACTTGTGTTAGTGTTGAAAAACCACTTTTCGCACTTGTGTTAGTGTTGAAAAACCACTTTTCGCACTTGTGTTACTGTTGAAAAACCACTTTTCGCACTTGTGTTGGTGCAGGAAACCACTTTTGCACTTGTATTAGTGTGGAAAAAACACTTTTTACCTTCGCAAAAGCGGAAGGTTATGTTTTGATCGCTGTGTATTTATTTGTATGTCTGTGTGTGTGTGTGTGTGTGTGTATGTTATTCGCATAACTCAAAAAGTATTCAACCGAATTGCATGAAATTTGGTGGGATGATTGGTTATTATACGGGACACATTTGATTAGATTTTGGGAGCAATCGGGTCAAAGGTCAGGGGGGTCACGACCTTGCAAAATGTGCGTTTTTTGTCATAACTCGGTCAATTCTTATCCGATTTGCATGAAATCAGCACCAAACTGTTCACTGTTCTGTTCCCTACACTCCCATGCCAAGTACAGAACAGTAGCTGCGGCGAAGGTATGCGCTCTACCGAGTGCCCGTTCTAGTTGCACTTGTGATAGTGTTGAAAAACCACTTTTCGCACTTGTGTTAGTGTTGAAAAACCACTTTTCGCACTTGTGTTAGTGTTGAAAAACCACTTTTCGCACTTGTGTTGGTGCAGGAAACCACTTTTGCACTTGTATTAGTGTGGAAAAAACACTATTCGCACTTGTGTTTGTGTTGAAAAACCACTTTTCGCACTTGTGTTAGTGTTGAAAAACCACTTTTCGCACTTGCGTTGGTGCAGGAAACCACTTTTGCACTTGTATTAGTGTGGAAAAAACACTTTTTGCACTTGTGATAGTGTTGAAAAACCACTTTTCGCACTTGTGTTAGTGTTGAAAAACCACTTTTCGCACTTGCGTTGGTGCAGGAAACCACTTTTGCACTTGTATTAGTGTGGAAAAACCACTTTTTGCACTTGTGATAGTGTTGAAAAACCACTTTTCGCACTTGTGTTATTGTTGAAAAACCACTTTTTGCACTTGTGTTAGTGTTGAAAAACCACTTTTCGCACTTGTGTTGGTGCAGGAAACCACTTTTGCACTTGTATTAGTGTGGAAAAAACACTTTTTGCACTTGTGATAGTGTTGAAAAACCACTTTTCGCACTTGTGTTAGTGTTGAAAAACCACTTTTCGCACTTGTGTTAGTGTTGACAAACCACTTTTCGCACTTGTGTTGGTGCAGGAAAATCACTTTTGCACTTGTATTAGTGTGGAAAAAACACTTTTTGCACTTGTGATAGTGTTGAAAAACCACTTTTCGCACTTGTGTTAGTGTTGAAAAACCACTTTTCGCACTTGTGTTGGTGCAGGAAACCACTTTTACACTTGTATTAGTGTGGAAAAAACACTTTTTGCACTTGTGATAGTGTTGAAAAAGCACTTTTCGCACTTGTGTTAGTGTTGAAAAACCACTTTTCGCACTTGTGTTGGTGCAGGAAATCACTTTTGCACTTGTACTAGTGTGGAAAAAATACTTTTTGCACTTGTGATAGTGTTGAAAAACTACTTTTCGCACTTGTGTTAGTGTTGAAAAACCACTTTTCGCACTTGTGTTGGTGCAGGAAATCACTTTTGCACTTGTACTAGTGTGGAAAAAACACTTTTTGCACTTGTGATAGTGTTGAAAAACCACTTTTCGCACTTGTGTTAGTGTTGAAAAACCACTTTTCGCACTTGTGTTGGTGCAGGAAACCACTTTTGCACTTGTATTGGTGTGGAAAAAACACTTTTCACACTTGTGTTAGTGTTGAAAACCCACTTTTCACACTTGTGTTAGTGTTGAAAAACCACTTTTCGCACTTGTGTTGGTGCAGGAAACCACTTTTACACTTGTATTAGTGTGGAAAAAAAATTTTTTGCACTTGTGATAGTGTTGAAAAACCACTTTTCGCACTTGTGTTAGTGTTGAAAAACCACTTTTCGCACTTGTGTTGGTGAAGGAAACCACTTTTGCACTTGTATTAGTGTGGAAAAACCACTTTTCGCACTTGTGATAGTGTTGAAGAACCACTTTTCGCACTTGTGTTAGTGTTGAAAAACCACTTTTCGCACTTGTGTTGGTGCAGGGAACCACTTTTGCACTTGTATTAGTGTGGAAAAAACACTTTTTGCACTTGTGATAGTGTTGAAAAACCACTTTTCGCACTTGTGTTAGTGTTGGAAAACCACTTTTCGCACTTGTGTTAGTGTTGAAAAACCACTTTTCGCACTTGTGTTGGTGCAGGAAACCACTTTTGCACTTGTATTAGTGTGGAAAAACCACTTTTTGCACTTGTGTTAGTGTTGAAAAACCACTTTTCGCACTTGTGTTAGTGTTGAAAAACCACTTTTCGCACTTGTGTTGGTGCAGGAAACCACTTTTGCACTTGTATTAGTGTGGAAAAAACACTTTTTGCACTTGCGATAGTGTTGAAAAACCACTTTCCGCACTTGTGTTAGTGTTGAAAAACCACTTTTCGCACGTGTGTTGGTGCAGGAAATCACTTTTGCACTTGTATTAGTGTGGAAAAAACACTTTTTGCACTTGTGATAGTGTTGAAAAACAACTTTTCGCACTTGTGTTGGTGTTGAAAAACCACTTTTCGCACTTGTGTTGGTGCAGGAAACCACTTTTGCACTTGTATTAGTGTGGAAAAAACACTTTTCGCAATTGTGTTAGTGTTGAAAAAACACTTTTCGCACTTGTGTTAGTGTTGAAAAACCACTTTTCACACTTGTGTTGGTGCAGGAAACCACCTTTGCACTTGTATTAGTGTGGAAAAAACACTTTTTGCACTTGTGATAGTGTTGAAATACCACTTTTCACACTTGTGTTAGTGTTGAAAAACCACTTTTCGCACTTGTGTTAGTGTTGAAAAACCACTTTTCGCACTTGTGTTAGTGTTGAAAAACCACTTTTCGCACTTGTGTTGGTGCAGGAAACCACTTTTGCACTTGTATTAGTGTGGAAAAAACACTTTTCGCACTTGTGTTAGTGTTGAAAAAACACATTTCGCACTTGTGTTCGTGTTGAAAAACCACTTTTCGCACTTGTGTTGGTGCAGGAAACTACTTTTGCACTTGTATTAGTGTGGAAAAACCACTTTTCGCACTTGTGTTAATGTTGAAAAACCTCTTTTCGCACTTGTGTTAATGTTGAAAAACCACTTTTCGCACTTGTGTTGGTGCAGGAAACCACTTTTGCACTTGTATTAGTGTGGAAAAAACACTTTTTGCACTTGTGATAGTGTTGAAAAACCACATTTCGCACTTGTGTTAGTGTTGAAAAACCACTTTTCGCACTTGTGTTGGTGCAGGAAACCACTTTTGCACTTGTGTTAGTGTGGAAAAACCACTTTTCACACTTGTGTTAGTGTTGAAAAACCACTTTTCGCACTTGTATTAGTGTGGAAAAAACACTTTTTGCACTTGTGATAGTGTTGAAAAACCACTTTTCGCACTTGTGTTAGTGTTGAAAAACCACTTTTCGCACTTGTGTTGGTGCAGGAAACCACTTTTGCACTTGTATTAGTGTGGAAAAACCACTTTTCGCACTTGTGTTAGTGTTGAAAAACCACTTTTCGCACTTGTGTTGGTGCAGGGAACCACTTTTGCACTTGTATTAGTGTGGAAAAACCACTTTTCGCACTTGTGTTAGTGTTGAAAAACCACTTTTCGCACTTGTGTTAGTGTTGAAAAACCACTTTTCGCACTTGTGTTGGTGCAGGAAACCACTTTTGCACTTGTATTAGTGTGGAAAAACCACTTTTCGCACTTGTGTTAGTGTTGAAAAACCACTTTTTGCACTTGTGTTAGTGTTGAAAAACCACTTTTCGCACTTGTGTTGGTGCAGGAAACCACTTTTGCACTTGTATTAGTGTGGAAAAACCACTTTTCGCACTTGTGTTAGTGTTGAAAAACCACTTTTCGCACTTGTGTTAGTGTTGAAAAACCACTTTTCGCACTTGCGTTGGTGCAGGAAACCACTTTTGCACTTGTATTAGTGTGGAAAAAACACTTTTTGCACTTGTGATAGTGTTGAAAAACGACTTTTCGCACTTGTGTTAGTGTTGAAAAACCACTTTTCGCACTTGTGTTGGTGCAGGAAACCACTTTTGCACTTGTGTTAGTGTGGAAAAACCACTTTTCACACTTGTGTTAGTGTTGAAAAGCCACTTTTCGCACTTGTATTAGTGTGGAAAAAACACTTTTTGCACTTGTGATAGTGTTGAAAAACCACTTTTCGCACTTGTGTTAGTGTGGAATAAACACTTTCCGCACTTGTGTTAGTTTTGAAAACCCACTTTTCGCACTTGTGTTAGTGTTGAAAAACCACTTTTCGCACTTGTGTTGGTGCAGGAAACCACTTTTGCACTTGTATTAGTGTGGCAAAACCACTTTTCGCACTTGTGTTAGTGTTGAAAAACCACTTTTCGCACTTGTGTTAGTGTTGAAAAACCACTTTTCGCACTTGTGTTGGTGCAGGAAACCACTTTTGCACTTGTATTAGTGTGGAAAAAACACTTTTTACACTTGTGATAGTGTTGAAAAACCACTTTTCGCACTTGTGTTAGTGTTGAAAACCCACTTTTCGCACTTGTGTTAGTGTTGAAAAACCACTTTTCGCACTTGTGTTGGTGTGGAAAAAACACTTTTTGCACTTGTGATAGTGTTGAAAAACCACTTTTCGCACTTGTGTTAGTGTTGAAAAACCACTTTTCGCACTTGTGTTGGTGAAGGAAACCACTTTTGCACTTGTATTAGTGTGGAAAAACCACTTTTCGCACTTGTGATAGTGTTGAAGAACCACTTTTCGCACTTGTTTTAGTGTTGAAAAACCACTTTTTGCACTTGTGTTGGTGCAGGAAACCACTTTTGCACTTGTATTAGTGTGGAAAAAACACTTTTTGCACTTGTGTTAGTGTTGGAAAACCACTTTTCGCACTTGTGTTAGTGTTGAAAAAACACTTTTCGCACTTATGTTGGTGCAGGAAACCACTTTTGCACTTGTATTAGTGTGGAAAACCACTTTTCGCACATGTGTTAGTGTTGAAAAACAACTTTTCGCACTTGTGTTGGTGTTGAAAAACCACTTTTCGCACTTGTGTTGGTGCAGGAAACCACTTTTGCACTTGTATTAGTGTGGAAAAAACACTTTTCGCAATTGTGTTAGTGTTGAAAAACCACTTTTTGCACTTGTGTTAGTGTTGAAAAACCACTTTTCGCACTTGTGTTGGTGCAGGAAACCACTTTTGCACTTGTATTAGTGTGGAAAAAACACTTTTTGCACTTGTGATAGTGTTGAAAAACCACTTTTCGCACTTGTGTTAGTGTTGAAAAACCACTTTTCGCACTTGTGTTAGTGTTGAAAAACCACTTTTCGCACTTGTGTTAGTGTTGAAAAACCACTTTTCGCACTTGTGTTGGTGCAGGAAACCACTTTTGCACTTGTATTAGTGTGGAAAAAACACTTTTTGCACTTGTGTTAATGTTGAAAACCCACTTTTCGCACTTGTGTTAGTGTTGAAAAACCACTTTTCGCACTTGTGTTGGTGTAGGAAACCACTTTTGCACTTGTATTAGTGTGGCAAAACCACTTTTCGCACTTGTGTTAGTGTTGAAAAACCACTTTTCGCACTTGTGTTAGTGTTGAAAAACCACTTTTCGCACTTGTGTTGGTGCAGGAAACCACTTTTGCACTTGTATTAGTGTGGAAAAAACACTTTTTACACTTGTGATAGTGTTGAAAAACCACTTTTCACACTTGTGTTAGTGTTGAAAAACCACTTTTCGCACTTGTGTTAGTGTTGAAAAACCACTTTTCGCACTTGTGTTGGTGCAGGAAACCACTTTTGCACTTGTATTAGTGTGGAAAAAACACTTTTTGCACTTGTGATAGTGTTGAAAAACCACTTTTCGCACTTGTGTTAGTGTTGAAAAACCACTTTTAGCACTTGTGTTGGTGAAGGAAACCACTTTTGCACTTGTATTAGTGTGGAAAAACCACTTTTCTCACTTGTGTTAGTGTTGAAAAACCACTTTTTGCACTTGTGTTAGTGTTGAAAAACCGCTTTTCGCACTTGTGTTGGTGCAGGAAACCACTTTTGCACTTGTAATAGTGTGGAAAAAACACTTTTTGCACTTGTGATAGTGTTGAAAAACCACTTTTCGCACTTGTGTTAGTGTTGAAAAACCACTTTTCGCACTTGTGTTCATGTTGAAAAACCACTTTTCGCACTTGTGTTGGTGCAGGAAACTACTTTTGCACTTGTATTAGTGTGGAAAAACCACTTTTCGCACTTGTGTTAATGTTGAAAAACCCCTTTTCACACTTGTGTTAATGTTGAAAAACCACTTTTCGCACTTGTGTTGGTGCAGGAAACCACTTTTGCACTTGTATTAGTGTGGAAAAAACACTTTTTGCACTTGTGATAGTGTTGAAAAACCACATTTCGCACTTGTGTTAGTGTTGAAAAACCACTTTTCGCACTTGTGTTGGTGCAGGAAACCACTTTTGCACTTGTATTAGTGTGGAAAAACCACTTTTCGCACTTGTATTAGTGTGGAAAAAACACTTTTTGCACTTGTGATAGTGTTGAAAAACCACTTTTCGCACTTGTGTTAGTGTTGAAAAACCACTTTTCGCACCTGTGTTGGTGCAGGAAACCACTTTTGCACTTGTATTAGTGTGGAAAAAACACTTTTTGCACTTGTGATAGTGTTGAAAAACCACTTTTCGCACTTGTGTTAGTGTTGAAAAACCACTTTTCGCACTTGTGTTAGTGTTGAAAAACGACTTTTCGCACTTGTGTTAGTGTTGAAAAACCACTTTTCGCACTTGTGTTGGTGCAGGAAACCACTTTTGCACTTGTATTAGTGTGGAAAAAACACTTTTCGCACTTGTGTTAGTGTTGAAAACACACTTTTCGCACTTGTGTTAGTGTTGAAAAACCACTTTTCGCACTTGTGTTGGTGCAGGAAACCACTTTTGCACTTGTATTAGTGTGGCAAAACCACTTTTCGCACTTGTGTTAGTGTTGAAAAACCACTTTTCGCACTTGTGTTAGTGTTGAAAAACCACTTTTCGCACTTGTGTTGGTGCAGGAAACCACTTTTGCACTTGTATTAGTGTGGAAAAAACACTTTTTACACTTGTGATAGTGTTGAAAAACCACTTTTCGCACTTGTGTTAGTGTTGAAAAACCACTTTTTGCACTTGTGTTAGTGTTGTAAAACCACTTTTCGCACTTGTGTTGGTGCAGGAAACCACTATTGCACTTGTATTAGTGTGGAAAAAACACTTTTTGCACTTGTGATAGTGTTGAAAAACCACTTTTCGCACTTGTGTTAGTGTTGAAAAACCACTTTTAGCACTTGTGTTGGTGAAGGAAACCACTTTTGCACTTGTATTAGTGTGGAAAAACCACTTTTCTCACTTGTGTTAGTTTTGAAAAACCACTTTTTGCACTTGTGTTAGTGTTGAAAAACTGCTTTTCGCACTTGTGTTGGTGCAGGAAACCACTTTTGCACTTGTATTAGTGTGGAAAAAACACTTTTTGCACTTGTGATGGTGTTGAAAAACCACTTTTCGCACTTGTGTTAGTGTTGAAAAAACACATTTCGCACTTGTGTTCGTGTTGAAAAACCACTTTTCGCACTTGTGTTGGTGCAGGAAACTACTTTTGCACTTGTATTAGTGTGGAAAAACCACTTTTCGCACTTGTGTTAATGTTGAAAAACCTCTTTTCGCACTTGTGTTAATGTTGAAAAACCACTTTTCGCACTTGTGTTGGTGCAGGAAACCACTTTTGCACTTGTATTAGTGTGGAAAAAACACTTTTTGCACTTGTGATAGTGTTGAAAAACCACATTTCGCACTTGTGTTAGTGTTGAAAAACCACTTTTCGCACTTGTGTTGGTGCAGGAAACCACTTTTGCACTTGTGTTAGTGTGGAAAAACCACTTTTCACACTTGTGTTAGTGTTGAAAAACCACTTTTCGCACTTGTATTAGTGTGGAAAAAACACTTTTTGCACTTGTGATAGTGTTGAAAAACCACTTTTCGCACTTGTGTTAGTGTTGAAAAACCACTTTTCGCACTTGTGTTGGTGCAGGAAACCACTTTTGCACTTGTATTAGTGTGGAAAAACCACTTTTCGCACTTGTGTTAGTGTTGAAAAACCACTTTTCGCACTTGTGTTGGTGCAGGGAACCACTTTTGCACTTGTATTAGTGTGGAAAAACCACTTTTCGCACTTGTGTTAGTGTTGAAAAACCACTTTTCGCACTTGTGTTAGTGTTGAAAAACCACTTTTCGCACTTGTGTTGGTGCAGGAAACCACTTTTGCACTTGTATTAGTGTGGAAAAACCACTTTTCGCACTTGTGTTAGTGTTGAAAAACCACTTTTTGCACTTGTGTTAGTGTTGAAAAACCACTTTTCGCACTTGTGTTGGTGCAGGAAACCACTTTTGCACTTGTATTAGTGTGGAAAAACCACTTTTCGCACTTGTGTTAGTGTTGAAAAACCACTTTTCGCACTTGTGTTAGTGTTGAAAAACCACTTTTCGCACTTGCGTTGGTGCAGGAAACCACTTTTGCACTTGTATTAGTGTGGAAAAAACACTTTTTGCACTTGTGATAGTGTTGAAAAACGACTTTTCGCACTTGTGTTAGTGTTGAAAAACCACTTTTCGCACTTGTGTTGGTGCAGGAAACCACTTTTGCACGTGTATTAATGTGGAAAAACCACTTTTCGCACTTGTGTTAGTGTTGAAAAACCACTTTTCGCACTTGTGTTAGTGTTGAAAAACCACTTTTCACACTTGTGTTACTGTTGAAAAACCACTTTTCGCACTTGTGTTGGTGCAGGAAACCACTTTTGCACTTGTATTAGTGTGGAAAAAACACTTTTTACCTTCGCAAAAGCGGAAGGTTATGTTTTGATCGCTGTGTATTTATTTGTATGTCTGTGTGTGTGTGTGTGTGTGTGTATGTTATTCGCATAACTCAAAAAGTATTCAACCGAATTGCATGAAATTTGGTGGGATGATTGGTTATTATACGGGACACATTTGATTAGATTTTGGGAGCAATCGGGTCAAAGGTCAGGGGGGTCACCACCTTGCAAAATGTGCGTTTTTTGTCATAACTCGGTCAATTCTTATCCGATTTGCATGAAATCAGCACCAAACTGTTCACTGTTCTGTTCCCTACACTCCCATGCCAAGTACAGAACAGTAGCTGCGGCGAAGGTATGCGCTCTACCGAGTGCCCGTTCTAGTTGCACTTGTGATAGTGTTGAAAAACCACTTTTCGCACTTGTGTTAGTGTTGAAAAACCACTTTTCGCACTTGTGTTAGTGTTGAAAAACCACTTTTCGCACTTGTGTTGGTGCAGGAAACCACTTTTGCACTTGTATTAGTGTGGAAAAAACACTATTCGCACTTGTGTTTGTGTTGAAAAACCACTTTTCGCACTTGTGTTAGTGTTGAAAAACCACTTTTCGCACTTGCGTTGGTGCAGGAAACCACTTTTGCACTTGTATTAGTGTGGAAAAAACACTTTTTGCACTTGTGATAGTGTTGAAAAACCACTTTTCGCACTTGTGTTAGTGTTGAAAAACCACTTTTCGCACTTGCGTTGGTGCAGGAAACCACTTTTGCACTTGTATTAGTGTGGAAAAACCACTTTTTGCACTTGTGATAGTGTTGAAAAACCACTTTTCGCACTTGTGTTATTGTTGAAAAACCACTTTTTGCACTTGTGTTAGTGTTGAAAAACCACTTTTCGCACTTGTGTTGGTGCAGGAAACCACTTTTGCACTTGTATTAGTGTGGAAAAAACACTTTTTGCACTTGTGATAGTGTTGAAAAACCACTTTTCGCACTTGTGTTAGTGTTGAAAAACCACTTTTCGCACTTGTGTTAGTGTTGACAAACCACTTTTCGCACTTGTGTTGGTGCAGGAAAATCACTTTTGCACTTGTATTAGTGTGGAAAAAACACTTTTTGCACTTGTGATAGTGTTGAAAAACCACTTTTCGCACTTGTGTTAGTGTTGAAAAACCACTTTTCGCACTTGTGTTGGTGCAGGAAACCACTTTTACACTTGTATTAGTGTGGAAAAAACACTTTTTGCACTTGTGATAGTGTTGAAAAAGCACTTTTCGCACTTGTGTTAGTGTTGAAAAACCACTTTTCGCACTTGTGTTGGTGCAGGAAATCACTTTTGCACTTGTACTAGTGTGGAAAAAATACTTTTTGCACTTGTGATAGTGTTGAAAAACCACTTTTCGCACTTGTGTTAGTGTTGAAAAACCACTTTTCGCACTTGTGTTGGTGCAGGAAATCACTTTTGCACTTGTACTAGTGTGGAAAAAACACTTTTTGCACTTGTGATAGTGTTGAAAAACCACTTTTCGCACTTGTGTTAGTGTTGAAAAACCACTTTTCGCACTTGTGTTGGTGCAGGAAACCACTTTTGCACTTGTATTGGTGTGGAAAAAACACTTTTCACACTTGTGTTAGTGTTGAAAACCCACTTTTCACACTTGTGTTAGTGTTGAAAAACCACTTTTCGCACTTGTGTTGGTGCAGGAAACCACTTTTACACTTGTATTAGTGTGGAAAAAAATTTTTTTGCACTTGTGATAGTGTTGAAAAACCACTTTTCGCACTTGTGTTAGTGTTGAAAAACCACTTTTCGCACTTGTGTTGGTGAAGGAAACCACTTTTGCACTTGTATTAGTGTGGAAAAACCACTTTTCGCACTTGTGATAGTGTTGAAGAACCACTTTTCGCACTTGTGTTAGTGTTGAAAAACCACTTTTCGCACTTGTGTTGGTGCAGGGAACCACTTTTGCACTTGTATTAGTGTGGAAAAAACACTTTTTGCACTTGTGATAGTGTTGAAAAACCACTTTTCGCACTTGTGTTAGTGTTGGAAAACCACTTTTCGCACTTGTGTTAGTGTTGAAAAACCACTTTTCGCACTTGTGTTGGTGCAGGAAACCACTTTTGCACTTGTATTAGTGTGGAAAAACCACTTTTTGCACTTGTGTTAGTGTTGAAAAACCACTTTTCGCACTTGTGTTAGTGTTGAAAAACCACTTTTCGCACTTGTGTTGGTGCAGGAAACCACTTTTGCACTTGTATTAGTGTGGAAAAAACACTTTTTGCACTTGCGTTAGTGTTGAAAAACCACTTTCCGCACTTGTGTTAGTGTTGAAAAACCACTTTTCGCACTTGTGTTGGTGCAGGAAATCACTTTTGCACTTGTATTAGTGTGGAAAAAACACTTTTTGCACTTGTGATAGTGTTGAAAAACAACTTTTCGCACTTGTGTTGGTGTTGAAAAACCACTTTTCGCACTTGTGTTGGTGCAGGAAACCACTTTTGCACTTGTATTAGTGTGGAAAAAACACTTTTCGCAATTGTGTTAGTGTTGAAAAAACACTTTTCGCACTTGTGTTAGTGTTGAAAAACCACTTTTCACACTTGTGTTGGTGCAGGAAACCACCTTTGCACTTGTATTAGTGTGGAAAAAACACTTTTTGCACTTGTGATAGTGTTGAAATACCACTTTTCACACTTGTGTTAGTGTTGAAAAACCACTTTTCGCACTTGTGTTAGTGTTGAAAAACCACTTTTCGCACTTGTGTTAGTGTTGAAAAACCACTTTTCGCACTTGTGTTGGTGCAGGAAACCACTTTTGCACTTGTATTAGTGTGGAAAAAACACTTTTCGCACTTGTGTTAGTGTTGAAAAACCACTTTTCGCACTTGTGTAAGTGTTGAAAAACCACTTTTCGCACTTGTGTTGGTGCAGGAAACCACTTTTGCACTTGTATTAGTGTGGCAAAACCACTTTTCGCACTTGTGTTAGTGTTGAAAAACCACTTTTCGCACTTGTGTTAGTGTTGAAAAACCACTTTTCGCACTTGCGTTGGTGCAGGAAACCACTTTTGCACTTGTATTAGTGTGGAAAAAACACTTTTTGCACTTGTGATAGTGTTGAAAAACGACTTTTCGCACTTGTGTTAGTGTTGAAAAACCACTTTTCGCACTTGTGTTGGTGCAGGAAACCACTTTTGCACGTGTATTAATGTGGAAAACCACTTTTCGCACTTGTGTTAGTGTTGAAAAACCACTTTTTGCACTTGTGTTAGTGTTGAAAAACCACTTTTCGCACTTGTGTTAGTGTTGAAAAACCACTTTTCACACTTGTGTTGGTGCAGGAAACCACTTTTGCACTTGTATTAGTGTGGAAAAAACACTTTTTGCACTTGTGATAGTGTTGAAAAACCACTTTTCGCACTTGTGTTAGTGTTGAAAAACCACTTTTCGCACTTGTGTTAGTGTTGAAAAACCACTTTTCGCACTTGTGTTGGTGCAGGAAACCACTTTTGCACTTGTATTAGTGTGGAAAAAACACTATTCGCACTTGTGTTTGTGTTGAAAAACCACTTTTCGCACTTGTGTTAATGTTGAAAAACCACTTTTCGCACTTGCGTTGGTGCAGGAAACCACTTTTGCACTTGTATTAGTGTGGAAGAAACACTTTTTGCACTTGTGATAGTGTTGAAAAACCACTTTTCGCACTTGTGTTAGTGTTGAAAAACCACTTTTCGCACTTGCGTTGTTGCAGGGTACCACTTTTGCACTTGTATTAGTGTGGGAAAACCACTTTTTGCAGTTGTGATAGTGTTGAAAAACCACTTTTCGCACTTGTGTTATTGTTTAAAAACCACTTTTTGCACTTGTGTTAGTGTTGAAAAACCACTTTTCGCACTTGTGTTGGTGCAGGAAACCACTTTTGCACTTGTATTAGTGTGGAAAAAACACTTTTTGCACTTGGGATAGTGTTGAAAAACCACTTTTCGCACTTGTGTTAGTGTTGAAAAACCACTTTTCGCACTTGTGTTAGTGTTGACAAACCACTTTTTGCACTTGTGTTAGTGTTGAAAAACCACTTTTCGCACTTGTGTTGGTGCAGGAAAATCACTTTTGCACTTGTATTAGTGTGGAAAAAACACTTTTTGCACTTGTGATAGTGTTGAAAAACCACTTTTCGCACTTGTGTTAGTGTTCAAAAACCACTTTTCGCACTTGTGTTGGTGCAGGAAAATCACTTTTGCACTTGGGATAGTGTTGAAAAACCACTTTTCGCACTTGTGTTAGTGTTGAAAAACCACTTTTCGCACTTGTGTTATTGTTTAAAAACCACTTTTTGCACTTGTGTTAGTGTTGAAAAACCACTTTTCGCACTTGTGTTGGTGCAGGAAAATCACTTTTGCACTTGTATTAGTGTGGAAAAAACACTTTTTGCACTTGTGATAGTGTTGAAAAACCACTTTTCGCACTTGTGTTAGTGTTCAAAAACCACTTTTCGCACTTGTGTTGGTGCAGGAAACCACTTTTGCACGTGTATTAATGTGGAAAACCACTTTTCGCACTTGTGTTAGTGTTGAAAAACCACTTTTTGCACTTGTGTTAGTGTTGAAAAACCACTTTTCGCACTTGTGTTAGTGTTGAAAAACCACTTTTCACACTTGTGTTGGTGCAGGAAACCACTTTTGCACTTGTATTAGTGTGGAAAAAACACTTTTTGCACTTGTGATAGTGTTGAAAAACCACTTTTCGCACTTGTGTTAGTGTTGAAAAACCACTTTTCGCACTTGTGTTAGTGTTGAAAAACCACTTTTCGCACTTGTGTTGGTGCAGGAAACCACTTTTGCACTTGTATTAGTGTGGAAAAAACACTATTCGCACTTGTGTTTGTGTTGAAAAACCACTTTTCGCACTTGTGTTAATGTTGAAAAACCACTTTTCGCACTTGCGTTGGTGCAGGAAACCACTTTTGCACTTGTATTAGTGTGGAAGAAACACTTTTTGCACTTGTGATAGTGTTGAAAAACCACTTTTCGCACTTGTGTTAGTGTTGAAAAACCACTTTTCGCACTTGCGTTGTTGCAGGGTACCACTTTTGCACTTGTATTAGTGTGGGAAAACCACTTTTTGCAGTTGTGATAGTGTTGAAAAACCACTTTTCGCACTTGTGTTATTGTTTAAAAACCACTTTTTGCACTTGTGTTAGTGTTGAAAAACCACTTTTCGCACTTGTGTTGGTGCAGGAAACCACTTTTGCACTTGTATTAGTGTGGAAAAAACACTTTTTGCACTTGGGATAGTGTTGAAAAACCACTTTTCGCACTTGTGTTAGTGTTGAAAAACCACTTTTCGCACTTGTGTTAGTGTTGACAAACCACTTTTTGCACTTGTGTTAGTGTTGAAAAACCACTTTTCGCACTTGTGTTGGTGCAGGAAAATCACTTTTGCACTTGTATTAGTGTGGAAAAAACACTTTTTGCACTTGTGATAGTGTTGAAAAACCACTTTTCGCACTTGTGTTAGTGTTCAAAAACCACTTTTCGCACTTGTGTTGGTGCAGGAAAATCACTTTTGCACTTGGGATAGTGTTGAAAAACCACTTTTCGCACTTGTGTTAGTGTTGAAAAACCACTTTTCGCACTTGTGTTATTGTTTAAAAACCACTTTTTGCACTTGTGTTAGTGTTGAAAAACCACTTTTCGCACTTGTGTTGGTGCAGGAAAATCACTTTTGCACTTGTATTAGTGTGGAAAAAACACTTTTTGCACTTGTGATAGTGTTGAAAAACCACTTTTCGCACTTGTGTTAGTGTTCAAAAACCACTTTTCGCACTTGTGTTGGTGCAGGAAACCACTTTTGCACTTGTATTGGTGTGGAAAAAACACTTTTCACACTTTTGTTAGTGTTGAAAACCCACTTTTCGCACTTGTGTTAGTGTTGAAAAACCACTTTTCGCACTTGTGTTGGTGCAGGAAACCACTTTTACACTTGTATTAGTGTGGAAAAAACACTTTTTGCACTTGTGATAGTGTTGAAAAAGCACTTTTCGCACTTGTGTTAGTGTTGAAAAACCACTTTTCGCACTTGTGTTGGTGCAGGAAATCACTTTTGCACTTGTACTAGTGTGGAAAAAACACTTTTTGCACTTGTGATAGTGTTGAAAAACCACTTTTCGCACTTGTGTTAGTGTTGAAAAACCACTTTTCGCACTTGTGTTGGTGCAGGAAACCACTTTTGCACTTGTATTGGTGTGGAAAAAACACTTTTCACACTTGTGTTAGTGTTGAAAACCCACTTTTCACACTTGTGTTAGTGTTGAAAAACCACTTTTCGCACTTGTGTTGGTGCAGGGAACCACTTTTGCACTTGTATTAGTGTGGAAAAACACTTTTTGCACTTGTGATAGTGTTGAAAAACCACTTTTCGCACTTGTGTTAGTGTTGGAAAACCACTTTTCGCACTTGTGTTAGTGTTGAAAAACCACTTTTCGCACTTGTGTTGGTGCAGGAAACCACTTTTGCACTTGTATTAGTGTGGAAAAAACACTTTTTGCACTTGCGATAGTGTTGAAAAACCACTTTCCGCACTTGTGTTAGTGTTGAAAAACCACTTTTCGCACTTGTGTTGGTGCAGGAAACCACTTTTGCACTTGTATTAGTGTGGAAAAAACACTTTTTGCACTTGTGATAGTGTTGAAAAACAACTTTTCGCACTTGTGTTGGTGTTGAAAAACCACTTTTCGCACTTGTGTTGGTGCAGGAAACCACTTTTGCACTTGTATTAGTGTGGAAAAAACACTTTTCGCAATTGTGTTAGTGTTGAAAAAACACTTTTCGTACTTGTGTTAGTGTTGAAAAACCACTTTTCACACTTGTGTTGGTGCAGGAAACCACTTTTGCACTTGTATTAGTGTGGAAAAAACACTTTTTGCACTTGTGTTAGTGTTGAAAAACCACTTTTCGCACTTGTGTTGGTGCAGGAAACCACTTTTGCACTTGTATTAGTGTGGAAAAAACACTTTTTGAACTTGTGATAGTGTTGAAAAACCACTTTTCGCACTTGTGTTAGTGTTGAAAAACCACTTTTCGCACTTGTGTTAGTGTTGAAAAACCACTTTTCGCACTTGTGTTGGTGCAGGAAACCACTTTTGCACTTGTATTAGTGTGGAAAAAACACTATTCGCACTTGTGTTTGTGTTGAAAAACCACTTTTCGCACTTGTGTTAGTGTTGAAAAACCACTTTTCGCACTTGCGTTGGTGCAGGAAACCACTTTTGCACTTGTATTAGTGTGGAAAAAACACTTTTTGCACTTGTGATAGTGTTGAAAAACCACTTTTCGCACTTGTGTTAGTGTTGAAAAACCACTTTTCGCACTTGCGTTGTTGCAGGGTACCACTTTTGCACTTGTATTAGTGTGGAAAAACCACTTTTTGCAGTTATGATAGTGTTGAAAAACCACTTTTCGCACTTGTGTTATTGTTTAAAAACCACTTTTTGCACTTGTGTTAGTGTTGAAAAACCACTTTTCGCACTTGTGTTGGTGCAGGAAACCACTTTTGCACTTGTATTAGTGTGGAAAAAACACTTTTTGCACTTGTACTAGTGTGGAAAAAACACTTTTTGCACTTGTGATAGTGTTGAAAAACCACTTTTCGCACTTGTGTTAGTGTTGAAAAACCACTTTTCGCACTTGTGTTGGTGCAGGAAACCACTTTTGCACTTGTATTGGTGTGGAAAAAACACTTTTCACACTTGTGTTAGTGTTGAAAACCCACTTTTCACACTTGTGTTAGTGTTGAAAAACCACTTTTCGCACTTGTGTTGGTGCAGGGAACCACTTTTGCACTTGTATTAGTGTGGAAAAACACTTTTTGCACTTGTGATAGTGTTGAAAAACCACTTTTCGCACTTGTGTTAGTGTTGGAAAACCACTTTTCGCACTTGTGTTAGTGTTGAAAAACCACTTTTCGCACTTGTGTTGGTGCAGGAAACCACTTCTGCACTTGTATTAGTGTGGAAAAAACACTTTTTGCACTTGTGATAGTGTTGAAAAACAACTTTTCGCACTTGTGTTGGTGTTGAAAAACCACTTTTCGCACTTGTGTTGGTGCAGGAAACCACTTTTGCACTTGTATTAGTGTGGAAAAAACACTTTTCGCAATTGTGTTAGTGTTGAAAAAACACTTTTCGTACTTGTGTTAGTGTTGAAAAACCACTTTTCACACTTGTGTTGGTGCAGGAAACCACTTTTGCACTTGTATTAGTGTGGAAAAAACACTTTTTGCACTTGTGTTAGTGTTGAAAAACCACTTTTCGCACTTGTGTTGGTGCAGGGAACCACTTTTGCACTTGTATTAGTGTGGAAAAAACACTTTTTGAACTTGTGATAGTGTTGAAAAACCACTTTTCGCACTTGTGTTAGTGTTGAAAAACCACTTTTCGCACTTGTGTTAGTGTTGAAAAACCACTTTTCGCACTTGTGTTGGTGCAGGAAACCACTTTTGCACTTGTATTAGTGTGGAAAAAACACTATTCGCACTTGTGTTTGTGTTGAAAAACCACTTTTCGCACTTGTGTTAGTGTTGAAAAACCACTTTTCGCACTTGCGTTGGTGCAGGAAACCACTTTTGCACTTGTATTAGTGTGGAAAAAACACTTTTTGCACTTGTGATAGTGTTGAAAAACCACTTTTCGCACTTGTGTTAGTGTTGAAAAACCACTTTTCGCACTTGCGTTGGTGCAGGAAACCACTTTTGCACTTGTATTAGTGTGGAAAAACCACTTTTTGCACTTGTGATAGTGTTGAAAAACCACTTTTCGCACTTGTGTTATGGTTGAAAAACCACTTTTTGCACTTGTGTTAGTGTTGAAAAACCACTTTTCGCACTTGTGTTGGTGCAGGAAACCACTTTTGCACTTGTATTAGTGTGGAAAAAACACTTTTTGCACTTGGGATAGTGTTGAAAAACCACTTTTCGCACTTGTGTTAGTGTTGAAAAACCACTTTTCGCACTTGTGTTAGTGTTGACAAACCACTTTTCGCACTTGTGTTGGTGCAGGAAAATCACTTTTGCACTTGTATTAGTGTGGAAAAAACACTTTTTGCACTTGTGATAGTGTTGAAAAACCACTTTTCGCACTTGTGTTAGTGTTCAAAAACCACTTTTTGCACTTGTGTTGGTGCAGGAAACCACTTTTGCACTTGTATTGGTGTGGAAAAAACACTTTTCACACTTTTGTTAGTGTTGAAAACCCACTTTTCGCACTTGTGTTAGTGTTGAAAAACCACTTTTCGCACTTGTGTTGGTGCAGGAAACCACTTTTACACTTGTATTAGTGTGGAAAAAACACTTTTTGCACTTGTGATAGTGTTGAAAAAGCACTTTTCGCACTTGTGTTAGTGTTGAAAAACCACTTTTCGCACTTGTGTTGGTGCAGGAAATCACTTTTGCACTTGTACTCGTGTGGAAAAAACACTTTTTGCACTTGTGATAGTGTTGAAAAACCACTTTTCGCACTTGTGTTAGTGTTGAAAAACCACTTTTCGCACTTGTGTTGGTGCAGGAAACCACTTTTGCACTTGTATTGGTGTGGAAAAAACACTTTTCACACTTGTGTTAGTGTTGAAAACCCACTTTTCACACTTGTGTTAGTGTTGAAAAACCACTTTTCGCACTTGTGTTGGTGCAGGGAACCACTTTTGCACTTGTATTAGTGTGGAAAAAACACTTTTTGCACTTGTGATCGTGTTGAAAAACCACTTTTCGCACTTGTGTTAGTGTTGGAAAACCACTTTTCGCACTTGTGTTAGTGTTGAAAAACCACTTTTCGCACTTGTGTTGGTGCAGGAAACCACTTTTGCACTTGTATTAATGTGGAAAAACCACTTTTCGCACTTGTGTTAGTGTTGAAAAACCACTTTTCGCACTTGTGTTAGTGTTGAAAAACCACTTTTCGCACTTGTGTTGGTGCAGGAAACCACTTTTGCACTTGTATTAGTGTGGAAAAAACACTTTTTGCACTTGCGATAGTGTTGAAAAACCACTTTCCGCACTTGTGTTAGTGTTGAAAAACCACTTTTCGCACGTGTGTTGGTGCAGGAAACCACTTTTGCACTTGTATTAGTGTGGAAAAAACACTTTTTGCACTTGTGATAGTGTTGAAAAACAACTTTTCGCACTTGTGTTGGTGTTGAAAAACCACTTTTCCCACTTGTGTTGGTGCAGGAAACCACTTTTGCACTTGTATTAGTGTGGAAAAAACACTTTTCGCAATTGTGTTAGTGTTGAAAAAACACTTTTCGTACTTGTGTTAGTGTTGAAAAACCACTTTTCACACTTGTGTTGGTGCAGGAAACCACTTTTGCACTTGTATTAGTGTGGAAAAAACACTTTTTGCACTTGTGATAGTGTTGAAATACCACTTTTCGCACTTGTGTTAGTGTTGAAAAACCACTTTTCGCACTTGTGTTAGTGTTGAAAAACCACTTTTCGCACTTGTGTTAGTGTTGAAAAACCACTTTTCGCACTTGTGTTGGTGCAGGAAACCACTTTTGCACTTGTATTAGTGTGGAAAAAACACTTTTCGCACTTGTGTTAGTGTTGAAAAACCACTTTTCGCACTTGTGTTAGTGTTGAAAAACCACTTTTCGCACTTGTGTTGGTGCAGGAAACCACTTTTGCACTTGTATTAGTGTGGCAAAACCATTTTTCGCACTTGTGTTAGTGTTGAAAAACCACTTTTTGCACTTGTGTTAGTGTTGAAAAACCACTTTTCGCACTTGCGTTGGTGCAGGAAACCACTTTTGCACTTGTATTAGTGTGGAAAAAACACTTTTTGCAGTTGTGATAGTGTTGAAAAACGACTTTTCGCACTTGTGTTAGTGTTGAAAAACCACTTTTCGCACTTGTGTTGGTGCAGGAAACCACTTTTGAACGTGTATTAATGTGGAAAACCACTTTTCGCACTTGTGTTAGTGTTGAAAAACCACTTTTCGCACTTGTGTTGGTGCAGGAAACCACTTTTGCACTTGTATTAGTGTGGAAAAAACACTTTTTGCACTTGTGATAGTGTTGAAAAACCACTTTCCGCACTTGTGTTAGTGTTGAAAAACCACTTTTCGCACTTGTGTTGGTGCAGGAAACCACTTTTGCACTTGTATTAGTGTGGAAAAAACACTTTTTGCACTTGTGATAGTGTTGAAAAACAACTTTTCGCACTTGTGTTGGTGTTGAAAAACCACTTTTCGCACTTGTGTTGGTGCAGGAAACCACTTTTGCACTTGTATTAGTGTGGAAAAAACACTTTTCGCAATTGTGTTAGTGTTGAAAAAACACTTTTCGTACTTGTGTTAGTGTTGAAAAACCACTTTTCACACTTGTGTTGGTGCAGGAAACCACTTTTGCACTTGTATTAGTGTGGAAAAAACACTTTTTGCACTTGTGATAGTGTTGAAATACCACTTTTCGCACTTGTGTTAGTGTTGAAAAACCACTTTTCGCACTTGTGTTAGTGTTGAAAAACCACTTTTCGCACTTGTGTTAGTGTTGAAAAACCACTTTTCGCACTTGTGTTGGTGCAGGAAACCACTTTTGCACTTTTATTAGTGTGGAAAAAACACTTTTCGCACTTGTGTTAGTGTTGAAATACCACTTTTCGCACTTGTGTTAGTGTTGAAAAACCACTTTTCGCACTTGTGTTGGTGCAGGAAACCACTTTTGCACTTGTATTAGTGTGGCAAAACCACTTTTCGCACTTGTGTTAGTGTTGAAAAACCACTTTTCGCACTTGTGTTAGTGTTGAAAAACCACTTTTCGCACTTGCGTTGGTGCAGGAAACCACTTTTGCACTTGTATTAGTGTGGAAAAAACACTTTTTGCACTTGTGATAGTGTTGAAAAACGACTTTTCGCACTTGTGTTAGTGTTGAAAAACCACTTTTCGCACTTGTGTTGGTGCAGGAAACCACTTTTGCACGTGTATTAATGTGGAAAAACCACTTTTCGCACTTGTGTTAGTGTTGAAAAACCACTTTTCGCACTTGTGTTAGTGTTGAAAAACCACTTTTCGCACTTGTGTTAGTGTTGAAAAACCACTTTTCGCACTTGTGTTGGTGCAGGAAACCACTTTTGCACTTGTATTAGTGTGGAAAAAACACTTTTTGCCCTTGTGATAGTGTTGAAAAACCACTTTTCGCACTTGTGTTAGTGTTGAAAAACCACTTTTCGCACTTGTGTTAGTGTTGAAAAACCACTTTTCGCACTTGTGTTGGTGCAGGAAACCACTTTTGCACTTGTATTAGTGTGGAAAAAACACTATTCGCACTTGTGTTTGTGTTGAAAAACCACTTTTCGCACTTGTGTTAGTGTTGAAAAACCACTTTTCGCACTTGCGTTGGTGCAGGAAACCACTTTTGCACTTGTATTAGTGTGGAAAAAACACTTTTTGCACTTGTGATAGTGTTGAAAAACCACTTTTCGCACTTGTGTTAGTGTTGAAAAACCACTTTTCGCACTTGCGTTGGTGCAGGAAACCACTTTTGCACTTGTATTAGTGTGGAAAAACCACTTTTTGCACTTGTGATAGTGTTGAAAAACCACTTTTCGCACTTGTGTTATTGTTGAAAAACCACTTTTTGCACTTGTGTTAGTGTTGAAAAACCACTTTTCGCACTTGTGTTGGTGCAGGAAACCACTTTTGCACTTGTATTAGTGTGGAAAAAACACTTTTCGCAATTGTGTTAGTGTTGAAAAAACACTTCTCGCACTTGTGTTAGTGTTGAAAAACCACTTTTCACACTTGTGTTGGTGCAGGAAACCACTTTTGCACTTGTATTAGTGTGGAAAAAACACTTTTTGCACTTGTGATAGTGTTGAAATACCACTTTTCGCACTTGTGTTAGTGTTGAAAAACCACTTTTCGCACTTGTGTTAGTGTTGAAAAACCACTTTTCGCACTTGTGTTAGTGTTGAAAAACCAAATTTCGCACTTGTGTTGGTGCAGGAAACCACTTTTGCACTTGTATTAGTGTGGAAAAAACACTTTTCGCACTTGTGTTAGTGTTGAAAAACCACTTTTCGCACTTGTGTTAGTGTTGAAAAACCACTTTTCGCACTTGTGTTGGTGCAGGAAACCACTTTTGCACTTGTATTAGTGTGGCAAAACCACTTTTCGCACTTGTGTTAGTGTTGAAAAACCACTTTTCTCACTTGTGTTAGTGTTGAAAAACCACTTTTCGCACTTGTGTTGGTGCAGGAAACCACTTTTGCACGTGTATTAATGTGGAAAAACCACTTTTGCACGTGTATTAATGTGGAAAAACCACTTTTCGCACTTGTGTTAGTGTTGAAAAACCACTTTTCGCACTTGTGTTAGTGTTGAAAAACCACTTTTCGCACTTGTGTTAGTGTTGAAAAACCACTTTTCGCACTTGTGTTGGTGCAGGAAACCACTTTTGCACTTGTATTAGTGTGGAAAAAACACTTTTTGCACTTGTGATAGTGTTGAAAAACCACTTTTCGCACTTGTGTTAGTGTTGAAAAACCACTTTTCGCACTTGTGTTAGTGTTGAAAAACCACTTTTCGCACTTGTGTTGGTGCAGGAAACCACTTTTGCACTTGTATTAGTGTGGAAAAAACACTATTCGCACTTGTGTTTGTGTTGAAAAACCACTTTTCGCACTTGCGTTGGTGCAGGAAACCACTTTTGCACTTGTATTAGTGTGGAAAAAACACTTTTTGCACTTGTGATAGTGATGAAAAACCACTTTTCGCACTTGTGTTAGTGTTGAAAAACCACTTTTCGCACTTGCGTTGGTGCAGGAAACCACTTTTGCACTTGTATTAGTGTGGAAAAACCACTTTTTGCACTTGTGATAGTGTTGAAAAACCACTTTTCGCACTTGTGTTATTGTTGAAAAACCACTTTTTGCACTTGTGTTAGTGTTGAAAAACCACTTTTCGCACTTGTGTTGGTGCAGGAAACCACTTTTGCACTTGTATTAGTGTGGAAAAAACACTTTTTGCACTTGGGATAGTGTTGAAAAACCACTTTTCGCACTTGTGTTAGTGTTGAAAAACCACTTTTCGCACTTGTGTTAGTGTTGACAAACCACTTTTCGCACTTGTGTTGGTGCAGGAAAATCACTTTTGCACTTGTATTAGTGTGGAAAAAACACTTTTTGCACTTGTGATAGTGTTGAAAAACCACTTTTCGCACTTGTGTTAGTGTTCAAAAACCACTTTTCGCACTTGTGTTGGTGCAGGAAACCACTTTTGCACTTGTATTGGTGTGGAAAAAACACTTTTCACACTTTTGTTAGTGTTGAAAACCCACTTTTCACACTTGTGTTAGTGTTGAAAAACCACTTTTCGCACTTGTGTTGGTGCAGGAAACCACTTTTACACTTGTATTAGTGTGGAAAAAACACTTTTTGCACTTGTGATAGTGTTGAAAAAGCACTTTTCGCACTTGTGTTAGTGTTGAAAAACCACTTTTCGCACTTGTGTTGGTGCAGGAAATCACTTTTGCACTTGTACTAGTGTGGAAAAAACACTTTTTGCACTTGTGATAGTGTTGAAAAACCACTTTTCGCACTTGTGTTAGTGTTGAAAAACCACTTTTCGCACTTGTGTTGGTGCAGGAAACCACTTTTGCACTTGTATTGGTGTGGAAAAAACACTTTTCACACTTGTGTTAGTGTTGAAAACCCACTTTTCACACTTGTGTTAGTGTTGAAAAACCACTTTTCGCACTTGTGTTGGTGCAGGGAACCACTTTTGCACTTGTATTAGTGTGGAAAAAACACTTTTTGCACTTGTGATAGTGTTGAAAAACCACTTTTCGCACTTGTGTTAGTGTTGGAAAACCACTTTCGCACTTGTGTTAGTGTTGAAAAACCACTTTTCGCACTTGTGTTGGTGCAGGAAACCACTTTTGCACTTGTATTAGTGTGGAAAAACCACTTTTCGCACTTGTGTTAGTGTTGAAAAACCACTTTTCGCACTTGTGTTAGTGTTGAAAAACCACTTTTCGCACTTGTGTTGGTGCAGGAAACCACTTTTGCACTTGTATTACTGTGGAAAAAACACTTTTTGCACTTGCGATAGTGTTGAAAAACCACTTTCCGCACTTGTGTTAGTGTTGAAAAACCACTTTTCGCACTTGTGTTGGTGCAGGAAACCACTTTTGCACTTGTATTAGTGTGGAAAAAACACTTTTTGCACTTGTGATAGTGTTGAAAAACAACTTTTCGCACTTGTGTTGGTGTTGAAAAACCACTTTTCGCACTTGTGTTGGTGCAGGAAACCACTTTTGCACTTGTATTAGTGTGGAAAAAACACTTTTCGCAATTGTGTTAGTGTTGAAAAAACACTTTTCGTACTTGTGTTAGTGTTGAAAAACCACTTTTCACACTTGTGTTGGTGCAGGAAACCACTTTTGCACTTGTATTAGTGTGGAAAAAACACTTTTTGCACTTGTGATAGTGTTGAAATACCACTTTTCGCACTTGTGTTAGTGTTGAAAAACCACTTTTCGCACTTGTGTTAGTGTTGAAAAACCACTTTTCGCACTTGTGTTAGTGTTGAAAAACCACTTTTCGCACTTGTGTTGGTGCAGGAAACCACTTTTGCACTTGTATTAGTGTGGAAAAAACACTTTTCGCACTTGTGTTAGTGTTGAAAAACCACTTTTCGCACTTGTGTTAGTGTTGAAAAACCACTTTTCGCACTTGTGTTGGTGAAGGAAACCACTTTTGCACTTGTATTAGTGTGGAAAAAACACTTTTCGCGCTTGTGTTAGTGTTGAAAAACCACTTTTCGCACTTGTGTTAGTGTTGAAAAACCACTTTTCGCACTTGTGTTGGTGCAGGAAACCACTTTTGCACTTGTATTAGTGTGGCAAAACCACTTTTCGCACTTGTGTTAGTGTTGAAAAACCACTTTTCGCACTTGTGTTAGTGTTGAAAAACCACTTTTCGCACTTGCGTTGGTGCAGGAAACCACTTTTGCACTTGTATTAGTGTGAAAAAAACACTTTTTGCACTTGTGATAGTGTTGAAAAACGACTTTTCGCACTTGTGTTAGTGTTGAAAAACCACTTTTCGCACTTGTGTTGGTGCAGGAAACCACTTTTGCACGTGTATTAATGTGGAAAAACCACTTTTGCACGTGTATTAATGTGGAAAAACCACTTTTCGCACTTGTGTTAGTGTTGAAAAACCACTTTTCGCACTTGTGTTAGTGTTGAAAAACCACTTTTCGCACTTGTGTTAGTGTTGAAAAACCACTTTTCGCACTTGTGTTGGTGCAGGAAACCACTTTTGCACTTGTATTAATGTGGAAAAAACACTTTTTGCACTTGTGATAGTGTTGAAAAACCACTTTTCGCACTTGTGTTAGTGTTGAAAAACCACTTTTCGCACTTGTGTTAGTGTTGAAAAACCACTTTTCGCACTTGTGTTGGTGCAGGAAACCACTTTTGCACTTGTATTAGTGTGGAAAAAACACTATTCGCACTTGTGTTTGTGTTGAAAAACCACTTTTCGCACTTGCGTTGGTGCAGGAAACCACTTTTGCACTTGTATTAGTGTGGAAAAAACACTTTTTGCACTTGTGATAGTGATGAAAAACCACTTTTCGCACTTGTGTTAGTGTTGAAAAACCACTTTTCGCACTTGCGTTGGTGCAGGAAACCACTTTTGCACTTGTATTAGTGTGGAAAAACCACTTTTTGCACTTGTGATAGTGTTGAAAAACCACTTTTCGCACTTGTGTTATTGTTGAAAAACCACTTTTTGCACTTGTGTTAGTGTTGAAAAACCACTTTTCGCACTTGTGTTGGTGCAGGAAACCACTTTTGCACTTGTATTAGTGTGGAAAAAACACTTTTTGCACTTGGGATAGTGTTGAAAAACCACTTTTCGCACTTGTGTTAGTGTTGAAAAACCACTTTTCGCACTTGTGTTAGTGTTGACAAACCACTTTTCGCACTTGTGTTGGTGCAGGAAAATCACTTTTGCACTTGTATTAGTGTGGAAAAAACACTTTTTGCACTTGTGATAGTGTTGAAAAACCACTTTTCGCGCTTGTGTTAGTGTTCAAAAAACACTTTTCGCACTTGTGTTGGTGCAGGAAACCACTTTTGCACTTGTATTGGTGTGGAAAAAACACTTTTCACACTTTTGTTAGTGTTGAAAACCCACTTTTCACACTTGTGTTAGTGTTGAAAAACCACTTTTCGCACTTGTGTTGGTGCAGGAAACCACTTTTACACTTGTATTAGTGTGGAAAAAACACTTTTTGCACTGGTGATAGTGTTGAAAAAGCACTTTTCGCACTTGTGTTAGTGTTGAAAAACCACTTTTCGCACTTGTGTTGGTGCAGGAAATCACTTTTGCATTTGTACTAGTGTGGAAAAAACACTTTTTGCACTTGTGATAGTGTTGAAAAACCACTTTTCGCACTTGTGTTAGTGTTGAAAAACCACTTTTTGCACTTGTGTTGGTGCAGGAAACCACTTTTGCACTTGTATTGGTGTGGAAAAAACACTTTTCACACTTGTGTTAGTGTTGAAAACCCACTTTTCACACTTGTGTTAGTGTTGAAAAACCACTTTTCGCACTTGTGTTGGTGCAGGGAACCACTTTTGCACTTGTATTAGTGTGGAAAAAACACTTTTTGCACTTGTGATAGTGTTGAAAAACCACTTTTCGCACTTGTGTTAGTGTTGGAAAACCACTTTCGCACTTGTGTTAGTGTTGAAAAACCACTTTTCGCACTTGTGTTGGTGCAGGAAACCACTTTTGCACTTGTATTAGTGTGGAAAAACCACTTTTCGCACTTGTGTTAGTGTTGAAAAACCACTTTTCGCACTTGTGTTAGTGTTGAAAAACCACTTTTCGCACTTGTGTTGGTGCAGGAAACCACTTTTGCACTTGTATTACTGTGGAAAAAACACTTTTTGCACTTGCGATAGTGTTGAAAAACCACTTTCCGCACTTGTGTTAGTGTTGAAAAACCACTTTTCGCACTTGTGTTGGTGCAGGAAACCACTTTTGCACTTGTATTAGTGTGGAAAAAACACTTTTTGCACTTGTGATAGTGTTGAAAAACAACTTTTCGCACTTGTGTTGGTGTTGAAAAACCACTTTTCGCACTTGCGTTGGTGCAGGAAACCACTTTTGCACTTGTATTAGTGTGGAAAAAACACTTTTC
The DNA here is from genome assembly GCF_964187855.1 of Myxine glutinosa. Lineage (NCBI taxonomy): Eukaryota > Metazoa > Chordata > Myxini > Myxiniformes > Myxinidae > Myxine > Myxine glutinosa. Next base: position 8,137 of record NW_027616424.1, on the reverse strand, counting down.
GCAATTGTGTTAGTGTTGAAAAAACACTTTTCGTACTTGTGTTAGTGTTGAAAAACCACTTTTCACACTTGTGTTGGTGCAGGAAACCACTTTTGCACTTGTATTAGTGTGGAAAAAACACTTTTTGCACTTGTGATAGTGTTGAAATACCACTTTTCGCACTTGTGTTAGTGTTGAAAAACCACTTTTCGCACTTGTGTTAGTGTTGAAAAACCACTTTTCGCACTTGTGTTAGTGTTGAAAAACCACTTTTCGCACTTGTGTTGGTGCAGGAAACCACTTTTGCACTTGTATTAGTGTGGAAAAAACACTTTTCGCACTTGTGTTAGTGTTGAAAAACCACTTTTCGCACTTGTGTTAGTGTTGAAAAACCACTTTTCGCACTTGTGTTGGTGCAGGAAACCACTTTTGCACTTGTATTAGTGTGGCAAAACCACTTTTCGCACTGGTGTTAGTGTTGAAAAACCACTTTTCGCACTTGTGTTAGTGTTGAAAAACCACTTTTCGCACTTGCGTTGGTGCAGGAAACCACTTTTGCACTTGTATTAGTGTGGAAAAAACACTTTTTGCCCTTGTGATAGTGTTGAAAAACCACTTTTCGCACTTGTGTTAGTGTTGAAAAACCACTTTTCGCACTTGTGTTAGTGTTGAAAAACCACTTTTCGCACTTGTGTTGGTGCAGGAAACCACTTTTGCACTTGTATTAGTGTGGAAAAAACACTATTCGCACTTGTGTTTGTGTTGAAAAAACACTTTTCGCACTTGTGTTAGTGTTGAAAAACCACTTTTCGCACTTGCGTTGGTGCAGGAAACCACTTTTGCACTTGTATTAGTGTGGAAAAAACACTTTTTGCACTTGTGATAGTGTTGAAAAACCACTTTTCGCACTTGTGTTAGTGTTGAAAAACCACTTTTCGCACTTGCGTTGGTGCAGGAAACCACTTTTGCACTTGTATTAGTGTGGAAAAACCACTTTTTGCACTTGTGATAGTGTTGAAAAACCACTTTTCGCACTTGTGTTATTGTTGAAAAACCACTTTTTGCACTTGTGTTAGTGTTGAAAAACCACTTTTCGCACTTGTGTTGGTGCAGGAAACCACTTTTGCACTTGTATTAGTGTGGAAAAAACACTTTTTGCACTTGGGATAGTGTTGAAAAAACACTTTTCGCACTTGTGTTAGTGTTGAAAAACCACTTTTCGCACTTGTGTTAGTGTTGACAAACCACTTTTCGCACTTGTGTTGGTGCAGGAAAATCACTTTTGCACTTGTATTAGTGTGGAAAAAACACTTTTTGCACTTGTGATAGTGTTGAAAAACCACTTTTTGCACTTGTGTTAGTGTTCAAAAACCACTTTTCGCACTTGTGTTGGTGCAGGAAACCACTTTTGCACTTGTATTGGTGTGGAAAAAACACTTTTCACACTTTTGTTAGTGTTGAAAACCCACTTTTCGCACTTGTGTTAGTGTTGAAAAACCACTTTTCGCACTTGTGTTGGTGCAGGAAACCACTTTTACACTTGTATTAGTGTGGAAAAAACACTTTTTGCACTTGTGATAGTGTTGAAAAAGCACTTTTCGCACTTGTGTTAGTGTTGAAAAACCACTTTTCGCACTTGTGTTGGTGCAGGAAATCACTTTTGCACTTGTACTAGTGTGGAAAAAACACTTTTTGCACTTGTGATAGTGTTGAAAAACCACTTTTCGCACTTGTGTTAGTGTTGAAAAACCACTTTTCGCACTTGTGTTGGTGCAGGAAACCACTTTTGCACTTGTATTGGTGTGGAAAAAACACTTTTCACACTTGTGTTAGTGTTGAAAACCCACTTTTCACACTTGTGTTAGTGTTGAAAAACCACTTTTCGCACTTGTGTTGGTGCAGGAAACCACTTTTACACTTGTATTAGTGTGGAAAAAACACTTTTTGCACTTGTGATAGTGTTGAAAAACCACTTTTCGCACTTGTGTTAGTGTTGAAAAACCACTTTTCGCACTTGTGTTGGTGAAGGAAACCACTTTTGCACTTGCATTAGTGTGGAAAAACCACTTTTCGCACTTGTGATAGTGTTGAAGAACCACTTTTCGCACTTGTGTTAGTGTTGAAAAACCACTTTTCGCACTTGTGTTGGTGCAGGGAACCGCTTTTGCACTTGTATTAGTGTGGAAAAAACACTTTTTGCACTTGTGATAGTGTTGAAAAACCACTTTTCGCACTTGTGTTAGTGTTGGAAAACCACTTTTCGCACTTGTGTTAGTGTTGAAAAACCACTTTTCGCACTTGTGTTGGTGCAGGAAACCACTTTTGCACTTGTATTAGTGTGGAAAAACCACTTTTCGCACTTGTGTTAGTGTTGAAAAACCACTTTTCGCACTTGTGTTAGTGTTGAAAAACCACTTTTCGCACTTGTGTTGGTGCAGGAAACCACTTTTGCACTTGTATTAGTGTGGAAAAAACACTATTCGCACTTGTGTTTGTGTTGAAAAAACACTTTTCGCACTTGTGTTAGTGTTGAAAAACCACTTTTCGCACTTGCGTTGGTGCAGGAAACCACTTTTGCACTTGTATTAGTGTGGAAAAAACACTTTTTGCACTTGTGATAGTGTTGAAAAACCACTTTTCGCACTTGTGTTAGTGTTGAGAAACCACTTTTCGCACTTGCGTTGGTGCAGGAAACCACTTTTGCACTTGTATTAGTGTGGAAAAACCACTTTTTGCACTTGTGATAGTGTTGAAAAACCACTTTTCGCACTTGTGTTATTGTTGAAAAACCACTTTTTGCACTTGTGTTAGTGTTGAAAAACCACTTTTCGCACTTGTGTTGGTGCAGGAAACCACTTTTGCACTTGTATTAGTGTGGAAAAAACACTTTTTGCACTTGGGATAGTGTTGAAAAAACACTTTTCGCACTTGTGTTAGTGTTGAAAAACCACTTTTCGCACTTGTGTTAGTGTTGACAAACCACTTTTCGCACTTGTGTTGGTGCAGGAAAATCACTTTTGCACTTGTATTAGTGTGGAAAAAACACTTTTTGCACTTGTGATAGTGTTGAAAAACCACTTTTCGCACTTGTGTTAGTGTTCAAAAACCACTTTTCGCACTTGTGATAGTGTTGAAAAAGCACTTTTCGCACTTGTGTTAGTGTTGAAAAATCACTTTTCGCACTTGTGTTGGTGCAGGAAATCACTTTTGCACTTGTACTAGTGTGGAAAAAACACTTTTTGCACTTGTGATAGTGTTGAAAAACCACTTTTCGCACTTGTGTTAGTGTTGAAAAACCACTTTTCGCACTTGTGTTGGTGCAGGAAACCACTTTTGCACTTGTATTGGTGTGGAAAAAACACTTTTCGCACTTGTGTTAGTGTTGAAAACCCACTTTTCACACTTGTGTTAGTGTTGAAAAACCACTTTTCGCACTTGTTTTGGTGCAGGAAACCACTTTTACACTTGTATTAGTGTGGAAAAAACACTTTTTGCACTTGTGATAGTGTTGAAAAACCACTTTTCGCACTTGTGTTAGTGTTGAAAAACCACTTTTCGCACTTGTGTTGGTGAAGGAAACCACTTTTGCACTTGCATTAGTGTGGAAAAACCACTTTTCGCACTTGTGATAGTGTTGAAGAACCACTTTTCGCACTTGTGTTAGTGTTGAAAAACCACTTTTCGCACTTGTGTTGGTGCAGGGAACCGCTTTTGCACTTGTATTAGTGTGGAAAAAACACTTTTTGCACTTGTGATAGTGTTGAAAAACCACTTTTCGCACTTGTGTTAGTGTTGGAAAACCACTTTTCGCACTTGTGTTAGTGTTGAAAAACCACTTTTCGCACTTGTGTTGGTGCAGGAAACCACTTTTGCACTTGTATTAGTGTGGAAAAACCACTTTTCGCACTTGTGTTAGTGTTGAAAAACCACTTTTCGCACTTGCGTTGGTGCAGGAAACCACTTTTGCACTTGTATTAGTGTGGAAAAACCACTTTTTGCACTTGTGATAGTGTTGAAAAACCACTTTTCGCACTTGTGTTATTGTTGAAAAACCACTTTTTGCACTTGTGTTAGTGTTGAAAAACCACTTTTCGCACTTGTGTTGGTGCAGGAAACCACTTTTGCACTTGTATTAGTGTGGAAAAAAAACTTTTTGCACTTGGGATAGTGTTGAAAAAACACTTTTCGCACTTGTGTTAGTGTTGAAAAACCACTTTTCGCACTTGTGTTAGTGTTGACAAACCACTTTTCGCACTTGTGTTGGTGCAGGAAAATCACTTTTGCACTTGTATTAGTGTGGAAAAAACACTTTTTGCACTTGTGATAGTGTTGAAAAACCACTTTTCGCACTTGTGTTAGTGTTCAAAAACCACTTTTCGCACTTGTGTTGGTGCAGGAAACCACTTTTGCACTTGTATTGGTGTGGAAAAAACACTTTTCACACTTTTGTTAGTGTTGAAAACCCACTTTTCGCACTTGTGTTAGTGTTGAAAAACCACTTTTCGCACTTGTGTTGGTGCAGGAAACCACTTTTACACTTGTATTAGTGTGGAAAAAACACTTTTTGCACTTGTGATAGTGTTGAAAAAGCACTTTTCGCACTTGTGTTAGTGTTGAAAAACCACTTTTCGCACTTGTGTTGGTGCAGGAAATCACTTTTGCACTTGTACTAGTGTGGAAAAAACACTTTTTGCACTTGTGATAGTGTTGAAAAACCACTTTTCGCACTTGTGTTAGTGTTGAAAAACCACTTTTCGCACTTGTGTTGGTGCAGGAAACCACTTTTGCACTTGTATTGGTGTGGAAAAAACACTTTTCACACTTGTGTTAGTGTTGAAAACCCACTTTTCACACTTGTGTTAGTGTTGAAAAACCACTTTTCGCACTTGTGTTGGTGCAGGAAACCACTTTTACACTTGTATTAGTGTGGAAAAAACACTTTTTGCACTTGTGATAGTGTTGAAAAACCACTTTTCGCACTTGTGTTAGTGTTGAAAAACCACTTTTCGCACTTGTGTTGGTGAAGGAAACCACTTTTGCACTTGCATTAGTGTGGAAAAACCACTTTTCGCACTTGTGATAGTGTTGAAGAACCACTTTTCGCACTTGTGTTAGTGTTGAAAAACCACTTTTCGCACTTGTGTTGGTGCAGGGAACCGCTTTTGCACTTGTATTAGTGTGGAAAAAACACTTTTTGCACTTGTGATAGTGTTGAAAAACCACTTTTCGCACTTGTGTTAGTGTTGGAAAACCACTTTTCGCACTTGTGTTAGTGTTGAAAAACCACTTTTCGCACTTGTGTTGGTGCAGGAAACCACTTTTGCACTTGTATTAGTGTGGAAAAACCACTTTTCGCACTTGTGTTAGTGTTGAAAAACCACTTTTCGCACTTGCGTTGGTGCAGGAAACCACTTTTGCACTTGTATTAGTGTGGAAAAACCACTTTTTGCACTTGTGATAGTGTTGAAAAACCACTTTTCGCACTTGTGTTATTGTTGAAAAACCACTTTTTGCACTTGTGTTAGTGTTGAAAAACCACTTTTCGCACTTGTGTTGGTGCAGGAAACCACTTTTGCACTTGTATTAGTGTGGAAAAAAAACTTTTTGCACTTGGGATAGTGTTGAAAAAACACTTTTCGCACTTGTGTTAGTGTTGAAAAACCACTTTTCGCACTTGTGTTAGTGTTGACAAACCACTTTTCGCACTTGTGTTGGTGCAGGAAAATCACTTTTGCACTTGTATTAGTGTGGAAAAAACACTTTTTGCACTTGTGATAGTGTTGAAAAACCACTTTTCGCACTTGTGTTAGTGTTCAAAAACCACTTTTCGCACTTGTGTTGGTGCAGGAAACCACTTTTGCACTTGTATTGGTGTGGAAAAAACACTTTTCACACTTTTGTTAGTGTTGAAAACCCACTTTTCGCACTTGTGTTAGTGTTGAAAAACCACTTTTCGCACTTGTGTTGGTGCAGGAAACCACTTTTACACTTGTATTAGTGTGGAAAAAACACTTTTTGCACTTGTGATAGTGTTGAAAAAGCACTTTTCGCACTTGTGTTAGTGTTGAAAAACCACTTTTCGCACTTGTGTTGGTGCAGGAAATCACTTTTGCACTTGTACTAGTGTGGAAAAAACACTTTTTGCACTTGTGATAGTGTTGAAAAACCACTTTTCGCACTTGTGTTAGTGTTGAAAAACCACTTTTCGCACTTGTGTTGGTGCAGGAAACCACTTTTGCACTTGTATTGGTGTGGAAAAAACACTTTTCACACTTGTGTTAGTGTTGAAAACCCACTTTTCACACTTGTGTTAGTGTTGAAAAACCACTTTTCGCACTTGTGTTGGTGCAGGAAACCACTTTTACACTTGTATTAGTGTGGAAAAAACACTTTTTGCACTTGTGATAGTGTTGAAAAACCACTTTTCGCACTTGTGTTAGTGTTGAAAAACCACTTTTCGCACTTGTGTTGGTGAAGGAAACCACTTTTGCACTTGCATTAGTGTGGAAAAACCACTTTTCGCACTTGTGATAGTGTTGAAGAACCACTTTTCGCACTTGTGTTAGTGTTGAAAAACCACTTTTCGCACTTGTGTTGGTGCAGGGAACCGCTTTTGCACTTGTATTAGTGTGGAAAAAACACTTTTTGCACTTGTGATAGTGTTGAAAAACCACTTTTCGCACTTGTGTTAGTGTTGGAAAACCACTTTTCGCACTTGTGTTAGTGTTGAAAAACCACTTTTCGCACTTGTGTTGGTGCAGGAAACCACTTTTGCACTTGTATTAGTGTGGAAAAACCACTTTTCGCACTTGTGTTAGTGTTGAAAAACCACTTTTCGCACTTGTGTTAGTGTTGAAAAACCACTTTTCGCACTTGTGTTGGTGCAGGAAACCACTTTTGCACTTGTATTAGTGTGGAAAAAACACTATTCGCACTTGTGTTTGTGTTGAAAAAACACTTTTCGCACTTGTGTTAGTGTTGAAAAACCACTTTTCGCACTTGCGTTGGTGCAGGAAACCACTTTTGCACTTGTATTAGTGTGGAAAAAACACTTTTTGCACTTGTGATAGTGTTGAAAAACCACTTTTCGCACTTGTGTTAGTGTTGAAAAACCACTTTTCGCACTTGCGTTGGTGCAGGAAACCACTTTTGCACTTGTATTAGTGTGGAAAAACCACTTTTTGCACTTGTGATAGTGTTGAAAAACCACTTTTCGCACTTGTGTTATTGTTGAAAAACCACTTTTTGCACTTGTGTTAGTGTTGAAAAACCACTTTTCGCACTTGTGTTGGTGCAGGAAACCACTTTTGCACTTGTATTAGTGTGGAAAAAACACTTTTTGCACTTGGGATAGTGTTGAAAAACCACTTTTCGCACTTGTGTTAGTGTTGAAAAACCACTTTTCGCACTTGTGTTGGTGCAGGAAACCACTTTTGCACTTGTATTGGTGTGGAAAAACACTTTTCACACTTGTGTTAGTGTTGAAAACCCACTTTTCACACTTGTGTTAGTGTTGAAAAACCACTTTTCGCAATTGTGTTGGTGCAGGAAACCACTTTTACACTTGTATTAGTGTGGAAAAAACACTTTTTGCACTTGTGATAGTGTTGAAAAACCACTTTTCGCACTTGTGTTAGTGTTGAAAAACCACTTTTCGCACTTGTGTTGGTGAAGGAAACCACTTTTGCACTTGCATTAGTGTGGAAAAACCACTTTTCGCACTTGTGATAGTGTTGAAGAACCACTTTTCGCACTTGTGTTAGTGTTGAAAAACCACTTTTCGCACTTGTGTTGGTGCAGGGAACCGCTTTTGCACTTGTATTAGTGTGGAAAAAACACTTTTTGCACTTGTGATAGTGTTGAAAAACCACTTTTCGCACTTGTGTTAGTGTTGGAAAACCACTTTTCGCACTTGTGTTAGTGTTGAAAAACCACTTTTCGCACTTGTGTTAGTGTTGAAAAACCACTTTTCGCACTTGTGTTGGTGCAGGAAACCACTTTTGCACTTGTATTAGTGTGGAAAAAACACTTTTTGCACTTGTGATAGTGTTGAAAAACCACTTTTCGCACTTGTGTTAGTGTTGAAAAACCACTTTTCGCACTTGTGTTGGTGCAGGAAACCACTTTTGCACTTGTATTGGTGTGGAAAAACACTTTT